>NC_069144.1:55828497-56128497 GCF_943734635.1 Anopheles cruzii | reverse complement strand
TGGTGGCTTGTCCACCGCCTACAGTGCTAACGATGTAGTTGATAGCAGTTTCTAAAAGAGCTTCCTTTCGTTTCGTGCGCGTAGGGATCGTGGGGATACTACGGACAGCAACCGCCGCACGGGTTCGACTCCCATCAGCGCCGATCGCCATTCGTTCATGTATGTAGCCCGCCTCTGTGTGTGTGTATGTGTGTGTGTCTGTGTGTGTGTGTGTATGTGTACGAGTGTTGTAACCGACGGGATGTAACTAAATACTATTGCGGTCCGATTTAACCCCTCAATACTTTTCTCTATTTTCCATGACACGCGAAACACACGACGAATAACATTTCGGAATTCCGGTGTTGAGGATCGGATCCTTTGCTACACCCTAATGAATCCTTGCTTCCGAGTATCGTTAGGTTATCGTCGTTTGGTACGCGAAGTAATGCGTCTATTATGCGGCGATGGCACTACGCACTACTTCCGTAGAAGTCCGTTTCAGACTGTTAGCCTGGGAACTGCGTTGGACGCAAGTGTGTGAAGGTCCTTTGACTGGCCGCCCTTGAATGTGTGTTTCTGTGGCCCAAAATATCACACCATTCGGTCGCAGGATCGAGTATTGACCAGCAGCACACATGGGGAGGCGGCACTACAACAGGGTCAATCCATTCCGTGTCCATGTCCGCGTCGGAGTGATGAGTTGATTAATGGACTCCCCGGTCCGTTTCGGTTCGCGCGTGACCAAAGGCTGATTGATTGTCGCCCTCTGGCGGCGGCTGTATCGGTCGGTGATAACATTCTTCGGATTGTCGTTGACCTTTTTTCGGCCAGCATCAGTGCTAGTGTCTCCATCCCGTAAGCCCACGGCCTTTGGTTTGATAGATTTGCATAATTCCCGGTGCCCGCACCGGTGGGGTAACACTTTGACGGGTTCCTGTGAGTGTCCGCCGTGAAAGAAATGCGAAATAATCCGGTCCATTAACGCGGTTATTATGCTAATGTATGCTCCGGTCGCCTAAAAGCTGTCGAGCGAGAGAAGTCCCTCTCGCCCTGGGATCTTCTTCGGGCGAGTGATAGTGTTTCCTTCAGGAGGATGGCCTGTCGTTCCCATTTTTTTCTATCCCGTGATGTTAGAATGGAGTCGAAACGGAATCGCTTTACTCAAGCAGCGGGTTCGTCGGGCGTGGCCGCCGTCAATTATTCGCCTCGAAAGAACACGCCGAGTTCTGAGGCGCAGCCCCAAGAGTTCCTTTGGACGAGCCCGACGAACACCCGATTCAGAACGTGGTGGTTCCGTTCCGTGTGTGTAGGGACGGGAGCAAAAAGGTACACCGACCGGAACTAGGACCGGAGCGGTGAGCGTGTCATGTGTTCACACCATCGTTTATGCGGCCCGATGACAGGCTTCGCAAGAGGATGGCGACATGTGGGACGCGACGGTTGGGTGTATGAAAAATAGTCCATGCAGCCGTGTAGCCCGCACCAGGTGTCCAGTGTGGGCGCCCTGTGTGTGTGTGCACCTACCGAGCAGCGCCCATCGTTAGTAAATAGTTTATGATGTCGGGTTGAGCGTTAGCAATTGGTTTGCGGCTAATTCCGTCCGTCCCGGCGAATGGTGACCGCCTTTTCGCTGTGCGATATAAATAGCGATTCCATGCTCCAGAAATAGCCGTTCCCGAGGAGACGCCGTGTGTTACTTTCGTTTTCTCGAAGGTGTGTGATCGTGACCCGATTAATTATGATCAACAATCCATTATGGGAATGTTTGTCCAACGATGCCAGGCCTCTGGTGCGGGAGTTTCTCAAGAAGTATGGCCCTCAATGTGTCTACAGAATGTACAGTACTGGCAATGAATGTATAAACATTGAGTTGTTGCGCTTCGTTGCTGACCAACTGCGGAGCTCTGTTGTTCTTCGGCTAATTGATTCGGTCACATTCGGGACAGCCGAAATCGCGCATCGCCCGCGGAGGAGAGTTCAAGGAGGACCTAAGGACTCCCTGAAGGACGCCCTCGGCCGACGGCCGACTTTCTGGTCCCGGGGGGGCAGAAAAACAGCACTTGCCGCAACACTTTAAAGCCCGAAAGCCGAAGGATAGACAGCCGTATGTCGCTGCTGATGCCGGGCCTCTCTGGGCCTGGGCATCGTCTCTAAAATGGCCGCGGCGCATGTTTTATCGACGCTAATAAAAATCAAATTAAAAACAAACAACCCAGCCCATGGTGAGGGACGAGGGTTAACGCGAGCCACAGCACCATCCGTCCTGGGGTCTGGATTTCGGATTTTTTGTTATTGCTTTTGCCGTTGGGCGGAACCATTTTGTGTTTTTGGACGTCCTGTTTGGCTGCTTTGCTAAAACCAAGACGGTAAATTCTCTTCCCCGATGAAGCCCGGTCGCCCGGCCACCACCGCCATTCGGTCTGATGTATGCATATGGCTTCGCGAGTCCTTGAGAGGGATGTTTACGAGTCGCTCGCTTTAATGTGGGGCGCGCAATATTTTCCAGTTCTCCAGGACCACGCCGGGCCCGTGGTCGAGGGTGGTTGTAAGACGGTCGGTGGCCATTCGTCGTCGACTTTTTCCCGCGTACAGTTCACGAGGACCCCTCGCCGACTGCTCGATTTGATGTGCGCCGTTTCGCGTTGGTAAACAAAGTCCGACGACGACGAATCGAAGTTGCAAATGAGGGGCGCCCTGTCGAGAAAGAAAAAGTGGCACACGGACCACGGACCTCCAGAAAGCTCGCGGAGAGTGGTGGCTGTGTCCAGAATTTCAGTTCGTTGAGTTATTTTTGCCGATAAATTATCGTAAATATTGAGCCAGGAGTGAAACCGGGCGGACGGTACTTTCGTATGGGTGGTAAATAAACATGCCAACCCGCGAGGTAGGGCAGCAATACTGGACCCCGTCCCTGCTGGGGAGTAAGCCGGTTTTTAGGAGCTGAGCTTTTTTCGGTTCCCCTTCGGTAGAGTTGTAAACATGGCAAAGAAAACTCGTAAAACTTTTGACAACCTTCAACCCAAGTCCCGGGGAGCGAGTTGACGTTCGCCGACTTCGGGGGCACTTGGAGTAGGCGGAGTTGGCGGAAAGGTGGCCCCGGTCGGGGAGTTCCAAAACAGTCGTCCAATGCTGATTTGGCTGATTTGCCCGTCGGCACACGCCGACTCCACGCCCCGTAGTCCCCGGTAATGGGATTCATGTTTTACAACTTGAAATAGGTTTTCCGTCCGTTTGACACGATGCGCCGGTCCAGATTGAGCTATTCTCGGGCTCGGGCGTGCATCATCATGGCTCCCGGGAATGCAAGTCAATCATTGGCATTCGTGGCGTGGGCCACCCGTTACGATCGAATCGCAGCGTTCCGAACCGAACCGAACTTTTCTCATTTTGTTCGCGTATGAAGACGTTTCCACACGCTGACACGACTTGACTCGAAGTCAGTCTCGGCTGGACTGTCTGGATTCAAATTTGCCCGAAAGCTCGGCGCAAGAACTCTATCTTTGGGTGATGGAGTAACGGGACTGCTCGTGTCGATTTCCGTTCAATAGTTTTGGTGGCCATAAACCAGGGAACATCATAAATAAGTTTGATTTAGGTCTCGTTTTTGGGGTGCACCAAAGAGTGTCGTTGGCAGCAGCAAGTTCTAATTCTTGTGGAAAGCTACCCGGGTTTCTCGACGTTGACTCGGTGGCCATGTCGTAAGATTTATTTTATTAAACGATAAACCCGTCGCCACTGCGCCGGGAAACTCACCCAGTAACTCTCGCGTCGCGTAAGAGGTTACAGTCGCCCGAAGGCGACGTCCTCCCGTTTTGCCCAGTGCCGGAGCTTTCGGAGAAAAGTTCCTCTACGGCGCTCGTTCTTGGTGTCGCTCGCCGTCGTCTGGACCGTATCGATCGATCCCCGGGCCTCGGGCTACTAATCGTTTTATTTTGTCGTCGACCCTGACGTCGGCCAGGCCAGGACTGGAGCGCCCTTCCCAGGAAGATGGTTTTCCATTTCAAGTCCATTTTTCCATCTTAGGGCCCAGTAATTCGAGGAACAGCCCGGGAAGCTTATAACTCAAGTGCAGGGACGGAACTGTCCTTGGAGCTTCCTGATGGGTCAATAATTTGATTTTTCATTTGCTTTAACACTAATCTTCACCGTGGTGCTGGTGGGTTTCTGCGTTTCTAATCGCTGCTGGCCTCTTTCTTGTGCTGCACATTCACGCCGTGACCGTTTCCATTAACTTCTACATTCTTGTCTATCTTTCTAGGTAAGTCCCCGTTTGCATGCTGATGCGCGCCGAGAATTGCAATCGATGCCCTTAATGTTGACTGCAAAGCCACCACCGAGCGAGGTAGGACACGCCACGCCGGGCACAAACTCACTCCGTCCTCCGTGCGCCGGCTATCGTTTGCACCTTTCCACCTCTCGGGGCCGTCATTAAAATTCTCCCGGCATTGTTGGCGCTTCCATTACTGGGCACTGCTGCAGAGTGTGTGCCGTGTGCCGGTTACTGCAGATGACGACATTGTCACACTATCTCCAAGAAGCAAGAAGGGCCGCCGCATAGATAGAGAAGTCTGCATCGCCGGCGCCATTTTGTGTAATGGAATCGTCACCCGAACGGACGGTGTCGAGTCGACTTACCGACCGACCGACCGCACTCAGTAGTGTCACTTTCTTTCCTTTCCCGGTCCCGGCACAGACCTGGGCTTTTTCTGGTGTCCCTTTCCTGGTGGTTGGTGATTATTGTAGAGTAAGAAATTAGTTTACCATTCGGTTCCGGTCCGGGTGGGTTTCCTGTGCCGGTCGTGACGCGTCGTGTGACATAAAAAAATAACTTAAAACCCATTAAATCTCCGGCCAATCCGGCTGCCGTCACGTTGGTAAGTGCGGCCTGTTACAGAGCGCGGACAAGCGAAACTTCGGGCGGAAAAGGAAAATTAGACTTCAGACTGCCATCTTCTCTGTTCGGTCAGTCCAGCCCAGCCCAGCGGCTGCCATCCATCCGGGTGCGTCAGCCCAAGCTTAGCACACGACACTCGATGGCTTAGCCACGCTCCAGAGAGAGAGAGAGAGAGACCGATACGAAGCCACTCTAAATTGTCGGCGGCAAAAGTTTCTGCCATCTTGTGTCCGGGTGCACGTCGTCCTGCTGTGGATGAAGTTATGCTACAACTTTTCGCCCTCTCGCCGCGGCCCACCGTGTGACTCTGACTGGCCTTGACAGGGCTCGCCGGGGCTCATCTTGACTCTTGGTGTGGGTGCCGATGCGATTTGTTGTTCACTTTGCTTCGTTGTATTTTTCGATTATCTATCTCGTTCTTGCTCACTCCCTCGCTCTCTTTTTGATCTGCCCACCACCGGGGCGGCGGGTCACGGCGGTGGCTGCGGTCTCTGCTACACGGCGCGGCGCACATAATTAACAGTGTAATTATCTTATGAAATATTTGTTCTGATAATGAAACAAGCTAATTATGCTCGCCGAGCAGAGAGCGGACCGCGAGTGTCGTCGGTGGCGTTGGTCCACGGAGCCACCCGACGAGCCGGCCAAAGTTAAACTTTTCGCACCGACAACGGGCCACAGTTAGCGCAGCTTGCCGGTCCGGCCCGAAAATGGGATGACCTTTTTTGCATAAGATTAGCACCGGCAGCGACGGACGTAATCAACGATCCGTGGCGCAGCAGTGCTCCGGGCGGGCGAGATACGGCCACCGAGCGGAGCGGGATCTGATTATTTCGGTCGGCGTTTTCGGCAGCACCCGACCAACCGGCAAACTAACTAGCGTGACAAATTTTCCACAGATTGACTGTTAAACTAAATTTCGGACTTTCGGACCGGTTTTGCACGACGCCGATACAATACGGTTTATGGGTTGGCCTTGTGCGAGGTTCGGAACTTTCGACTGTTATCGAATGCCATAAAGTTATGATAATAGCCCAACATATGTGTTTGGTTAGAGCTTAACCCCAGGGAAAGGCTTATTAACAGCATCCGATCTAATTAATGTGCTCACTAGTGTCACCGTTGTGGCATCAAAGGCAACATTAACATTTTTATTGGCCATTTTTGGCCCCAGATCTTGCTTCATATCCACAGGATATGGCCGTAATTTCACTTCGGAATTATACGAAAATGTAAATAAATACATTTATTTGGTAATCCAATTTCGGGCGTAATCTTAGGTAACGTGTGGCAAACATCGAACGGTTCAATTAGCAAACTAAAGTACCATTGAAGCTACTTAAGGGAAGTTGGAAAAGAAAATCTGATTCGTTCCGGTTCGTTTCGATTATTCAAAACTGGAAGGTGCGCACCGCATAAGGGCAACGGAGGAAATTAGTTTCGATCTTGTTTATGCTTTGATGCGACCTGTGAAACGTCGACCGTCGGCCGGTGTGGCCATCGATCCAGATTTTTCCCAATTTTCCACCATCGATCGCGCCACCCGATGGGGCAGCTCGTTAGAGCTTACGCCGGTTTACAATATTTTTTTGTATTGGAAGCTCGGACCTCGTTATCCTTTTACGGACCACGGGACGATACACACGCCAAAGGCATCGATCCGGCGACGGTTGGTATGTGCAAAATGCAAAATTGAATTAATTTTCCGAACCAAACTTTCTTCTGCAACGAGAGAGAAAAAATAAAACGGAACAGAGCGTTGTGTGGTCAGAATAAGGGGCCTTTTGCTGGGCTTGGGGATCGAACCCATTGCGTCCGAGAATGTAGAAAACCCGGCCCGCAATGTGTCCGGAAGCGTGCCCAGCGGCTGACCAGTCGGTTCGAAGGTAGGATTTATGGGCTTCGTGCTGCTCCCGGAAGCCTTAAGTCCGCCCCGCTACACGTGCGTCACGACAGAGATTCGTTCTTCGTTAAAATAGAAAACCAGTTCTAGCGGGAAGTCAGGCTCTCTGGACTTTGCTTCCGGTGCACGGTATTCCACGGAACGGAATAGACTTTACATCGCCAGGCTCTGGGGCTATCAGATTTGGAACCGACCGATCGATGCCGACTTCAACTTGCTTCCGGAAGTGTGCTCAGCACTTGTGTTATGATTACTCGTAATCCACAAACACCGGCGAAAGTTGCCACTTCCAATTAGCTGCCTCGAGTCGGTCGGTTAGAATCCGTGGTTCAAACTGCTCCGTTCGCTTCGGCGGACTCCGGCAGAAGTCGACGGGCGGTCGACGAAAATCGAACGCTAATCGACTGGAAACGGAAGGAAGGTTCATCAGCAGGCAGAGCCGACCCATTACTGGCAGCCGCGGCATCCTCGCGGCTCACCGACTGGCTGCGTTGTGAGGGCCAATAATTCGATCGTTAGCAGGGTAATTATTTGGGTGGGCAATTACAATTTAAATGATCGGTTTTTCCGTGGAAAACCATGGCAGAGGTTTCCCATTGGTCTTTTCGCGGTGCCACGGTCTCCATTTTCCAGTCAGCGCGTTTGGCCAATTTTTGTTCCAAAACTTTAAATGACATTACATTTTGGGCACGTTTTTTTTCTGCGAAAAGGATCGTCCTCGGAGAAGCATTCTGCTTATTGCTCGTTAGGGTCAATTTTAGAAAGCGCTGCATTTGGCCTTTTCTGCGGGCCGGGCAGATATGATTGGGTGCAATTTGTCTCGTCGCGGCCGGCACTGATAAACGGTTTCAGCATAAACGTGTTTTCCGGTTCGAGAAACCGTTGTTCGGCCCCCGGCTTCGGCCAAAATCTCCAAAAGTTCTTCCCAGCAGCTTCATCTGCTCTCTTCTGTCGGGGGCGCATCGTTCCGGACTCCGGGTTAGGTTTTTTTTCTTTGGGTTGCCACACAATCTTTTACCGGTAATCTTGTCATCCGTTGGTCAACAAAGATGTAATGCAAACACGCCGCATTAGCGGTCCGGACCCGACGACGAATGTGGCCACTGCAGCATTGTAGAGCTACCCTGGATGGGAGAGTCGCCATGATGGAAAGCTTTTTCGGGCACGGTTCCCTGCTGGGGAGGGCACCGAAATAAGATAGCGATCTTCTCTACGTGACGTGGAATGCAATGGGCCACGGCGAATCCTGCTGAATCGTCCGCCCATCCGACCGAGCGGTGCGCTTCCTTTCGGACACTACTAAACTGCCGTGCCGGGAAGAGGAACATCATCCGGTTCCCGATCCGGATCCGGTGCATGGCCGGCCAAACGATGCAATTTATCGTTATCGGACTAAGGGGATTTGTAGTTCGTGCCCGTGCCTTCGTATGGGCGGAGTCCGGCTGCTGCTGCTGCTGATCCGCATCCCGCGCGAGAGTGAGTGAGTCGGGAGCGTAGGGATTTAGCGGAGCGTAGGGATTTACCCCGGACAAAACTTGGTCAGTGCATTTTTGGTCGCCGGCTCGCCGGTGGGATGGAAAACTTACCCGACCGTTTAGTGCGGCCCTGCTGTGTCCTCGGATAAAATCGGACCAGTTCGGCGGATTTTTCGGGTAAATGTTGGCCATCGATTACTAATTCAACAAGTCCATTAATAGCGTCTACCCGCGCCAACCCGCGTTTGGGTGCTCCGGTTCCCGGGTTTGGTATAAAATAAATTTCTATTGGCCACCGGAGCTAACGAAATGCCCCCGATTGTTGGTAATAATTACGAGTTCGCTACCAAAACGGGGAGCCCGATTCCGTATGCCGGTTGTTGGTCCTCCTCGAAGAAGGGGCACGTTCGAAATTTAATCGACACTTCATTTTCCTCCGACCACCCTTCGCTCGTTTCCATTTCTAAAACGAAGGAAAATTGTTCCTCCCGAACGGTGCGCGGAAAAGCGGGCGAGTAAAATATGGACTGCAATAATGAAGGAGTGCGCCCCTTCAGCGCCATCAACATCATCATCGTCGTCGTCGTCGCCGCCGCCGTGGTCCTTCGCGTTATGATGCTCATCATTGTCGTCATCAGCTTCGTGAGGATCAGGCTGATGGCCGGCGGGACGGGGCCATCGCCAGTGCTCTCGGAGTGCCGAACGAAAAAAAGGAGTCCATTTTCCGTGAAAAACACGACGGCCTAATGAGCTAACGATAACGATGGGAAAATTTTCTCCCGGCCCCCGCCCGAGACGGGGCACACCCTAATCATGTTTTACGCCCGTAAGTAGACGGCTCGACCCCACACACACACACACACACACACACTTTTGGATGAACATAAAAAAGCGGACCCACCCGTCCGAAGCCGGAGCCGGCGGGGGAAAAAAGGGAGCATTAATTCCCGGATAAGGATAACGGGATGGATGGATTGTGGAATTTCGGTTCTCCTGGGCTCCTTTTGGGGTCCCTTTTCTTTTCCACTTTCCTTCCTGTTCCTTCCTGTCAACGCACCACACCCGTATTTGGTGTTGTGTAAGCGGCTTTGGTCTAATTTTCCACGCTCTCAATAAACCCCAAACGTGCCCGGCGCGTGGCGCGGTGGTTTGCTTTGCGCCCCGAGTCCCTTTCATCTTTTTGCCGTGGGAAATTTCTTTTTTCGATCCGTTGGGGGAAATTTCGATCACCGTGCTCGGAGCTTTTAGTTGCTGGGGGGGCGAATATGTATTTATTGGTTTTCGATCGATGAAGAAAATTTGTTTAAAATAGAGAGTCAATTGCGCATCACGTGATGTCCTTGAACGATGCTGACGCACTTCCGAGTGGGCGCATATGGTGGGGTTATCGGTGGAAAATGTCAAAGTTTTTCAATAACGCCAGGACTTTCATTGGCCGTGTCTCTCTCACACACACACACGGTTAACGGTTGGACGTAAATTGTGTGCGCGCTCCGAGAGAGGATAAAAAGTGACATTAAAATTGTAATAATAATGATAATACCCAACGGATGCGTTTTATTGCCACGCGCCATCGGGCGTCGGATGAGAAATATCGGTTTTCTTCTCTCTCTTCTCTCCCTCTCGCTCGCTCGCTCACTCATGTCCCGATTGATGGCGATTTTATTGGCGGAGTTCACGGTGGCGCTGCTTGTCCAGCGGAATTCCTGACAAAGTTGCAAGCTCCTTAAGCGCGTTTGACGAGCACGCACATAACGGCCATAGCATATGGCCACCGTGATGCTGTGTTCGGATGGGTGAAACTTTGAACCGTTCCGGCCACAACGGAAGCCTTGTTTTCTTTCTTTTTGTGCCGGACGCGTTCGGTTGGAAAGTTTCGGTAACGATGTTGCGAGTTGCTGGCGCAATAAAGACGCAAGATCCTCTAACTTTTATTTCGTACACAACACACTCACCGTGGCACTCGGCGAGGCATGGCAGAAGCAGGTTAAAAGCTAGAAACGTCAACATCAAGAGCGTGAATGCATTAAAATTTACAGAATGGCGCTGTCTCTCGGTGCGTTAGCGTGCACCGGGCGAACTTCAGCTGCAGCTCCTAATGAGAGTATAATCAACTGAAAGAAAAGTTTCGCCTCTTGAAAAAACATAAAACACTTTGGCCGATGTGTGAGATGATGTGCCAGGAGGCGGTCGCCGGTGTCTCCGTCCGGCACCTTTTCTTCACGACCGCCGACCGGCATCCGGCAACATCAAGACATGTTTTCGACGAAGGAAAGAAAAACCGAATGAGATAAAAAGGAATGCATGCAGCGCCGTCGGTTTTGCTAATTTCACATGCTCACCGCGCATCCTGCGAGCTGGCGGTGGCGAAGAATAAAAACGGCCAGGACACGGCCAGGCCTAACGAGAAGCGCGCCGCCTCTCTCGGTATATGATTAGCGTGAAGGCGCGGAACCCGCGTTCCGGTTCCGTCTCGGCTTCATCCTCGTCGGTGTTATTTATTCAACTGTCGCCCCCGTCACGTGCGACTGCAAATTAAACAAACCTCATACGCTCCATTCGTCCTTGCAGAGGGAGCAGCGACTCCATTGGCGTGTTATGGGAGCAACGCCGCGTAGTACGACCCGCGTTTTATGTGTCTGATAATGATGTACGGGCTAACTAACTGTTCCTGGCGCGCTGGCCGGGTGTTTTTATTATGTTAGAAACACACCGAACACAGAACGCACAGAAAGTGCTCATTATCCCGTGTCCAAGGCGGGTTGCTCTAAACGTTGGCGGCCGCTTTAAGAAGCAATTTAGCGCATCCACCGTGCGTGTAAGACGTTTGGCCTCTTCTGAAGCAAACGAAAAGAAAGCGACTGTCGAGAGTCGTCGCTGTGTGTGTTTGTGGGCCGTTTTTATGATTTTTCTCGCGACTCCGGCGCAAAGATGCCGCTACAGTAGCTAGTGGACAGTGGGACTCGCCCAGAGGCAAAGAGAGCTCCGCTCCACGGCTCCCGGACGGCTGCTTGTGACGTCAAAAATGTATGAGAACAGCAGCACCACACACACACAAGCACATGCTGCTGCCAGCTCGGATGGCACAAGAAGAAGGACCACAGGATAAAAGCCCGGAGCCCACTCGGAGCCCAAGCTGAGCATCATTTTCCATCGTCGTCCTGTCGACTTCTGGCATTTGTCCGTCCGTTCTGTTCCGCCCCAAACGTCATTCTCAGGCGCTCCAAGATGCGCTCGCACGGAGGCGCCGGATGCAGTGCAAACACCAGGCCTCGCCGGGAGTGCATCCGAAGAAAGCGGACATGCTTTCAGCGCTGTTGACACGGTGTGCTGGAAGATCCTTGCGATCCGGCACTACGGCACGCGAAGAAATGCGAATCGAAAGGAAAGAAAAATATCGTTCCCAAAAACCGATCCTCTCTGTCCGCCTCCCACAAACCGGGACCGCACGGCTGCAGAAAATCAAACAAAATTTTCTGGCTATAATTTTTCCCGGCCCGGCTTTCTTATCCGGTGGCCCAAGCCAAGGAGAACTCATTAACGAAGCAGCAAAGTGTTTGTTGCCGGCAATGAAAAATGGAAACCCTAAACCACCTACCACACGGCCACGGGACTTTCAAGTTGTCCGACCGGAAACGGGAATCGTATTGATTTTGTCCGGCCCGGCTGTGTGTGTGCGCGCACAATGCAAACAATTACTTTCTCGCCACCGCCGTTACCAGAAGAGCCTTCGCCACTCCGAAAGCACCACTTGCAGCGCATGCTTTTACAGTTTGTTTTGTGTCGTTGGCGGCGGTGTGTTGGGGTGTTGTGTCTGTCCGTCCGTCCGGATGTCCTTTTATTCCGCAGGAGGACCAAGTTTCCACAATAGGATTTAAAATAAACTTCAGGACTCTAGTGGCGCGCGCGCGTGCGAGCTCGCGTCTGCTATGGATGGAGCGAATGAAGTTTATTATCCGAGCCCCGGAGAGCGAGAGAAAGATAATCTTAAGTAACTAAATATTGAATTCCTCTATAGCGAAAATAAATGCCCTGCCCAGCGATGTTTGCGGTGGGAAGTTTTGTAAACTGCCACTGTGCTCACCCAGGAGGGAGGGTCTCAGGAGGGCAGGATAAATAGTTTTATGCTGTTTTGTGCTAAACTATTACCGTTGGCTTCAGAATCGCTAAACTTATGCTGATAATTAATGTAAGATTAGAAGGCGCTTGTTAATCATAGCCTCGGCTCTGGGTTACATTCGGGACGAAGCCCTCCAGACTACAAAATGAGAAACTGAGCTTTCAAATTGGGCGCTAATAACAAAGTTTCTCACTAACAAAAAGGAGGATTTTGAACAAAAAAATAATTAATAAGCAGAATAAGTTAGAGTTTAAAAGGCATAAATAAGCCAATGCTTTTATGAAAATCTTTTCAATTAATTTAGCAGATTGAATGATTGAAAGTTGAGTTCCAATGCTGCGCTCCCCGAGAAGGCGTCATCAAAACTTTGCTTTATTTTCTTTTCATTGAGATATATTTTTGAAAATAGTTTCCAAAACAAATGGGACGTTTTTGTGTTATCTATGGCTACACTTTGCACCGCGCGATACGTATTCGAGAACTGTCCCATTGATAAATGGCTTCATCAGCCATAAGTCCGTATCTGAGATTCCTTTTTTGCAATAACACCTCCTCGGAGGGTCCAAAAAATGTAGCACAAATTGTGTTCAAAGCAAACGCAAATTGGGAATTTCAAAACCTGGGGCTTACGCGAGATGATGCTTCCGGGTCCGGTCCGGTCCGGTCCGGCTGTCCATCCCCCGCTGATGGATGGTCTCGATCAGTCTCTCACTGGTGGCAGTGGCGGCCTCATCGGTATCACAAATTAGTTCCCAACTAGGAACAATAACATAAGATCCAATTTGCGAAAAAATCTCCGCTCCAGCGACCGGAGTCATCCCCGGCCAGCTTGGCGCCCAACCGACTGCAGAGCGGGACTCCTCACTGATGGGAAGAATTTAATCCCCAGCCGGAGCTTCTCGAGTCGACCGGGGCACAGATTTCGGGGCCCTCGAGTCCTGATTGCCCCACCTTCTGGAGGAGGACCTTCTGGAGGACGGGCCGTAGGCTTTCGAAGAATTTCACTCCGCTTCAATACTTCATTCCATTATCCTTTTAATCTTCCCCGTCGTCGTCGTCGTCGTCGTCGTCGGGGGGGATTTTGGAAAATACTGGAAAAACCCCGGCATCCGGAGCCCGGAGCGGTCCCAGGACCTCCGACGGCGGCGCAGCGACGAATCACAGCGAATGTTTGCTTCAACAATTTGGCTGAGGTTTTGGCCGCAAAGTGAAGAATGGAGTTCTTTTTTGGTTCCGGCCCTGTGTGTGTGGGTTTGGTGCGCCAATGTTTTTGCTATTTCGGTTTTCGGTTCCCTCGGTCGCTGTTGTTGGTGAATGAAATTCATAATGAAGTATGCCAAATACTCCGCTCCGAGTACTCCGACGTGGGCCGCTCCGCGTGGGCCACCCGGAGCCGGTTGTTGGTATTTAATATGGCTCCAGCAACCTGGAGCAGCTCGCTCGGTCGTCGTCGTCGTCGTCGTGGGTTTGGAAAGTGCAAAAGCCAACGATTGTTAGGCAACAACAGCGACAGCGACAAACAATGCGCTTAGAGGCAAATGCCACCGACGGGTTGACTCTGTCCTCGCCTCAAGGAGTCGCGCTCGCTTCAAGGCAGATTTACATTTTGACAACACGCGAGTGGAAGAAGCGTTCTTCGCCGCTGTGAATCATTACGACTGGCGAATCCGTTTTATGGTGCCGAGGTCCTTTATCCTGTTTCTGCGGGGATCAACTCTCGGCGTCGCGCAACCCTTCCGATGTCCAGCGCACCACGGCCACGATGTAGCCGTGTCGTCTTGCGAGCGGGGTCTTTTGCGTTCATGCCGTCTGTTCGTGTCCTACAAACGCTGCCGGTGGCGTCTGTAAGGAGCACTGCTGCTGCTGGCCACTGTTTGTTCCCAGACATGCTTCAGAAGCTCAAAAGGATCAGGGTCGGTCGCACAAAGGCTTCGGTCTGCTGAATCCTTTCCCACACACACACACACTGCCGTCGTCGGGAAACCGCGACGGTCCACTGCAACTCCGAAAACGGGGCCGTTCGTTGTGTTTAACGGGCACTTGAAACAATTCTGGTAAATGAAGAAATTTCTGGCCCCAGCGTCGACCGCGCGCACGTCATTTGAATCGGAACGGACGGTGGTCGGTTGAGCCCTCCCCGGGCCAATCGGAATCGGGCGATGGCCGGTGAAAGTGAAGCAAAAATTAACGAACACTTTCCAGGGCACGATTCGGCGGACTCGGCGTCGAGTGCAAAGCGAGCAAAAGGGCAATGTGAATGTGTTCACAGCAAATTAACATTTGTTTTGTGTTTTTCTTTTATTTCGCTAGAAAAGGGAAACCCAAGATTTGCGTTGCTTTGTGCGTCCTTTTTTTTTTTTTTTGGGACGCATAAAAATGAAGTTTGGGCGAAGTTGTGAAGATTTGAATCTCTTCAAGGATAATCATTTCAACTTTCGCCTCGATTGCGATTGTTATTAAGGGGACCCATTGGCCATTGCATTGCACGTGTTCACGTATCGAAACATAAAGTTCTACTTTGTTCGCCAACTTGCGGTCCATCTCAAGTCCAGTCAAAAGCCGTGCTCCGTCGTCGTGTTTCGCAAGCAACTTTTCCATGAACAAATGTTAATTCGACGCCCTGAAGGCTCAGCCATTTGCAATCTTGTGACATGTTTTTCTCAACTTTGTCGCTGTCAGACCAAGTTTAAATTTAACAAACCCCCGACAAAGCGCTGTTATCGGTTGCGCGGAGTCCTTTTCTTCGCTTGATACTTACGCCATTGAATGTAATGATAATTCAGTGCACGAAACCTGTGGTACGAATAGTTTACAAAGAAGTATCGAAATCGACATTAAATGTTGTGCAGGTATCATGCGGGAAGTTTGATGTTTTTAAGGGTTCGATACCGACGCCTTCTAGAAGGCACTCACGTGACCTATTCAACCTACGGTGCAGCAGGGTTCTGGATGGAGCCACGCAGTTTGATTGCATTTTTGGATGGTGCACACCGAGGCTGCCGCCCTGCCAGCCGTTGGGCCAAACTTTGGCCATTAGCCCCCGGTGGCCAATTGTGGCTGGGTGCATAGCAAAAAGAACACATTATTGGTTCACCACACAGTGCACATTAGTGCACAATTAACCATTGGGCGGACGGGGCCGAGCGACGCGGAAGCCGGCCAACTATCGACGTTCTGTGGTCGGTAAGGACTTCCGGATGGTGGGTTGTTTCGGAAACTAAAATGCCCGATTCTCTGGCGCACAAACTACGGGCTGCTCGAAGTTTCGGGGCTCGTTTCGAAACATTCAGAACTCGTGCCCGCAGGTACACGAGAGAGAGAGAGAGGCAGAGAGAAAACGGCTGGTTAATTGTCCCCAAGAGCACCACTTTATTGCCCGTCAGTCTAAGTGCCGGCGGAGCAGATACACAATCAACCGCAAAGCATCGCTTTTATGGCCAGCGTGTGTGCGAGAGAGAAAGAGAGAGACAGTGAGAAGGGGTTGGCCGTGGGTGGTGGTCATAAGTGTGTGTGAAGGAAGCCATTCGGTTCGGTGCCGTGTGGACATATGCAGCTGTGCACGACGGACGGACGGTGCTGCTGACGGTGGCGCTACCAACTAACCTCGGGACACACATATTTCCGTTTTATGTGTTTTTCACCTCACTCTTGAGCCCGTGTCCCGTGTCCCGCCCAAGAGGCTGCTCTTGTCAAACAGCAAACATCCCACCGCACACACACACACACAAGGCCGGTGGCGGGTCGTGAAAAATCTAGCGGAAAAAAACGGCCAGGGAAAACTCCATGCGCAGGACCAAAAGTGCGCGGTGTGAAAGTGTACCCCGAACTAAATACGCGGTGAAAAGATACGGCGAAACCATCGGGAAGCAGAAGCGTGAAGAAAATAAAATTGCCTCCATTACGTGCCATAAAACCACCCACAAACGAAGGGAGGGCCCAGCAGGGCCGTGGGCTGAGCGAGGACGACGAGATAAACTCCTTGCTGGCGCGCTAAAGGAGCGCGTAAATTAGCGCGAAACTTACGCGACCGTTTTTATGCTTCCTCTCCACCCGCTGACGTCCGCTTGCTGTCGCCGTTGTCGTCCCCGTCGACGGACGACGACTTCTTCCGGTGGTGGATAAACTTGCTCCTTGACGCTTTTCCAACCTTCGGAAGAAAAGTGTGCCGCTGGTGAGTGATGGCGGTGGTGGTGGTGGTGGCGGTTGGTGTAAGGTCCGCGCGCGCACTGGGAACGAGTCAAAGGACACACATAAACACGTCGGAAGAAAAATGGCCTCGGTACCCCCGAACCACGACGGTGGTTCCTGTGGGAAAGCAAACGGGGTCGAGAGGAGAGAGAGAGAGTAAAAAAAGAATGATGCTAAAGAAAACCGTTCGCTGGGCCCATAAAAAACGTTAGTCGTGCGACTTCCGGGGACCGTGTAACGCAGGCCGTACACGAAGCGCATGATCCAGGGTGCCCGGGAGCCAAAAATGAACCGCCGCCGCCCGGAGCCCGGTGGCCGAAAATGGTGGCCCATAATTCATTCATATGACGCAGTTTGTCTCCCGTCCGTCCCAGCCCGGGCCGGCCAGGCAACAGCAAACGCACTGTGGCAGAGTGGGCTAATGGGTTAAACTTGCGAAACAACCGAAATAAGAAAGCCAAAGGCAAACACTGTTCCTCAGTTACAACGTTCGCGTTCAACGGAATGTTTTGTTTTTATTATTTAAAACTTCCTTGTTACGTACCGCCAGCGATTGAAATGGGTTTGGGAAAGGTAACAGGAGAACACAAGGTAACGGTTTGGTGTGTTGCATAACTTTAGGCGCATTTGGAGAGTGAAAATCGTTCGATCACTGAGTTTGTGTTTTGAATCATTTCGAATGCCGCATAACTTTCTTCTTAAACATCCTTACTTTTATCGCCATGAGGTCTTACGGGGCGTTTTATGGCCACCTTATGCCCGACGACCCATAGTCTCACAGCGCCCGAAAGCAGCACCTACCCGGTAATCTTGGCCAAGTGTCCTAGTGCACTACGATTACCGAGCGCCGCGTTTGTTGCTACGCGTCGTGTTCATGCGTTGGCACTCTCTCTCCTTTGTTTGGTTTGCATGGCCCGGCCCACCGTGAAGGACCCCAGCTGTAGCGAGATAATGATAATGAAACCCAACAACGACGTTCAAATTTATTATTAATACATTGCACTTCGCGCCACGCGCCTGACATCTGACACGGTGCGTGACACTTCAGCACTCGGACAGCATCCTGCAAACTGCACTCGGGGCCAACCATAAGCTTCTTTACGATACGCCTGGGCGCGTCGACGCGGAATCATAATTCGATAGCTCTCGCCGGCGGCAAAAAAACAACGAAACGATTCAGTCGACGCCAAGTTCGCGCAGTCCTATCTTTTATGTATACAGCGTGAGCTGTCGAATTTATGCGTCCGACTGCATCGGCCAGTGTTCAGCAACCCGACCCCCGATCAACAGCTCCTCCTGGTGGCGTAGGGAAACCCGGTGTGACCGGTGGCTTTATTATGTGCGTGTGCGGTTCGCCTCGTTTCGGTTTCCCTTTGACGGATCGAAGCCGTCGGTGGACCTTGTGAAAACCTCAAAGAAAATTGTGTTTAGTTGTTTCGGTGCGACGGGTTATGAAACATTTTCGGTTCAAAAACTATCAAAACCCGTAAGCGGTCCCGTGTGGGAAGGAATCCCCTGATGGAACGATTAAGGGGCACCGTCTGCTGTTGGCAGTTGGAATTGTTTCTAACTTATTCATGTGAGTGGTCGGCTTCGCGTGGTTTGTGGTTTGGCTTTCGAGTTTAGTTTTTTTGTGATTCGTGCTCCCCACTGGATTTATTGTAAAATGTTTGTCAACCTACCGAAGACTTGTCCGTTTCGGATTGGTTTGGGTTGCTGTTGGGTTATGGTGAAATAGATCGTGGGCAAATGAGTCCAAAATAAGTCCTTTTGATGCGTTTTCCTTTTTCAAGGTAGTTGATGAATATTAGCGCCAAACGCATATTTCGGGCTTATTGACCCACGTGTCTTCTTATCCTTTTTAGGAGCGAAATATGTCCCCCAGTACGCTCGGTTTAGCATTCGTCTAATAAAGATCAACTAGCGCGGGCGCAAGACCCAGTGTCTTGCCATAATTCTCACCCCTAACGATTGGCACTGAACCCCGGAAGTGGCCAGTAGTGGGTGGCGTACGTAAAACAGGCCACACGGGCCTGGAAATTGTCTTAGACCGCAATCGAGAGCCATCAAACAAGCCCCAGAAACCGATGCCCCGGCCACCGTGTTGGGGTTTTATTTCAATTTTCTGCACCATTTACCCGGACCACTAGGAGGGTGAAGCGTGTGTTCAATGGGTTCGCTGTGTTTTGGCTCTAGCTTTCAGCATCGGGGAAGAAAAAACCCAGGATCAGAACTGGAGCCAACAGTGGATAAAAAAGAACCTTCCCTAAAAGTCCGGGACAGCCGAATGACAGGACACGCCGAAAACGGGAACGTCAGTCCCTTCGTGGGCAGCGCAGAGCACAGAGAGACCCTGTTTGTTTCAAAGAAGGAAGGTATACACGCAAATGGTGAAAAAGGACTCAGCTTTTGGCCTTTAAAATGTCCAATGTCCTTCCCGGTGGTGGTACCTTTTTGGCCGGCCTTGTTCCCAATATTTTATGACCGGGCTCCAGTGTCGGTCCGAAAGGATGGACAGAATGGAGTTGGGTTGTTTTTTTGCTGCGAGCTGGAGTTTGTTTGTTGATTGGTAAGTGAAGAGAGAGTCCTCAAAGAAAGTCTGCTGTGCTATCCGAATTGGGAACGATTCTTGGTTTTTGTTATTCGATTCGGACCATTTGCTCTGCTTTTGACTTCCCGCGGAGGTTCATTCAAGGGGTTTCGCCTTTTTCATTTCGATTACCCTCGATCATCTCAAAACCGTGGTCGATGATTGGTGGTAGTTGCCAGTTGTTGACCACTCGGCCGGGCCGTTCGGGACCATTCGATCCTTTCGAATGCTGCTGAGCGCCCAGCGTTCGAAGTAGAGATACCTTTATTTGCAATGTTGGCACAGTGCGACCGGCCGAGTACTTGACCCGTCCGGTAATCCACTCGACCGGCCGGCTAGTCCACGGCGGGTATCTAATTCCGGATCGGTTAGTGTTTGGAGAGGTTATGGTGAATTACACCCAACAAACACGGTGCGCTGGTTCACAATCTCGAAAAACACATAACCATCCGCGCCCATTCGGGGGAGGCGGAAAGTAAACACACTCGGCCCCGGCCCCGTCCCCGGCCCCGTCCCCGGCCCCGTCCCCGGCCCCGTCCCCGGTGAGGATATGTTCTCAAACAGAGTGCGTGCGGCGCCCCAAAAGCTATCAGGCGCTCTCTGAGGTAATGGATTGGAATAAAAACCGCTTCGGCACTACTACTCGGTTCGCGCAAAAGGACCCCGAGGGCTTCGGGGAGCCCACGCAGCTAACGAAGCATAACCGAAGCACTCCCGGCGCCCCGATAGGCAAATGTTGCTTCTTGAACCCTGCCATTTTGTTCAAGCTCGGGCTAGGAATCCTTCTTGCCACAAGCTTAGGCCCCCCGAAATGATAGGCGTACGGTGAAAATCCTCCATTTAATTGCAAAACATCGCTCGGGCTCGGGCGATGGCCGTTTATCGGCCATCTCCTAGATCTCCATTATTACTCCCGGCGCGAATCCTTTCGTGGTTCGCGTGTTTGACACGAAATTAATTATGGACTGTCACGTACCCGGATCGGATCGTGTTACGCGTCGTGGTCTTAAGCAGCATCGCGCGGCCACCTGCGGAACGCCACGTCGCAGATCGGCAGACTCTGCTCTCGAACCAATCGAATCGGCACATCATCAATTTGTGTGCCAAGCCGTCGAGTCTGAAACGAGGATCTGGATCTTTATCTTGTTTGTTGTGTGGATCCTGGGCTTCTCCGTCGTAGACCCCAAAAATGAGACGGAACTGCGTCATTCCGTGTGCGCTTTTGAGACGTGACATTTGGTTTCTTTTCTTCGACCCGAGTTGGGTCGGGTCCGTTGCAGGAAGAAAGGTCTGCTCTTCATAAAAGGCACCGCCGCCGGAGTTAGTTAGGTGACAGCTGCTGGTATAGGAGGCGCGTGCTTCCGAATGACTTTCCCGAGTGCGGCATCGGCCCGTAAAATTCTCCAATCTTCTTCGCGTTTCGCTACAGCCGGACGGCCGATTATCCTTAACCACAAATTGACATTCCGGGCAACAGCAGCAGACCCACGGTTTGCATGGAATGTCCTCCGATGGCGGCCCGCCGGGGCCGACCCGACGGTGGTTGTAAGCGGGTTTTTGGGGAAGAGCAGAAAATGAACCAGAGAATTATGTGTCCTTGGGGCTTTCTGGACTGCGGCCTGTCTATCAACCGGGGTCCAGTGTCTCGAGCCCAGGGCTGTGTGCCCCAAGCGACCCAGCAACCCAGCGGATGAGGAATGCGCGCTCTTTGACGCAGGACAACGCAGCCGGGGCGAGGACATTGGGAATCACATTGGGATTTTTTCTTCATCCCGTTTTTGGGTTTTTTTGTCGTGCTTCTTTCGAACAGTTTGAAATCATCTCGCGAACGTCTCGGACTTTGGTTTCGCACACGGGACTCGGGTGTAACGGAGGCGGAGATCACGCGTGGTAACCATCCGGAGGGCCAGAAAGCACCGGAATGCCACCGTCTATCACCTATCAGCGGAGTTTCCAGCGCACATTCCTTCGGCAGCAGTAGTGCCGTTGGCCTATTGTTCGCCGTTCGTCCCACATCGATTCGTCCTGCGCCACCGGGTGTTTGAAACAGAAAAAAAGAAAGCAACCGAACGAATCCTCCCGAACCCGAGGGTTCCAAGATGGCGCCCGGGACGCACACGCAGCACCCACTAACGACAATCAATTCCCTGTTCACACTTTTTCACCGTCAGCCCGATTTCGGTTTCGTTCGGGCTGTCGTGTCGTGGGTTGTCTGCTTCTTTTCGGCGGCGACACGGCCACGGGACATCTGTGGCTGTGTGGTGTGGTGTTCGGGAAAATATGATCCTTTTGATCGTCGGCCTCTCGGCCCACTACCGACCTGCTGCTGCTGTTGCTGCTGCTCTGGTCCAATTGTTGTGGTGTCCATCAGGCAAATTGATTTTCCTGTGCCACCCACAAACGGATCGTCCTCGCGACGCGCACAGACACAGGCAAGTGTAAACACGAGACTTCAACAGTTCGGGTGTGTTGGTTGGCCCTTGGCGCCCGGTGGCGCCCGTTGTCAGTTTGGAATTTTCTCATCATCTCAAGATACCGGTGCCGGGCCGGGCCAGGCCGGGCCGGTGAGTGCGCGGGGAATTGCGTGCGTCATGACAGATATTTCTTTTATGTAAATGAAGCTTTTCCGATCCACCGAGGGCCGAGTGCGGCGCGAAGAGTGCTAACACACCGCCCAAGATGTCCTTTCGCGTGCCCCGCAACCCGAACCCGATGACGAAGGTACTACGTGGGAGAGTACTGTGCCGCTGCTGCTGCTGCTGATGATGATGATGATGATGATGGGGCGCGTGAAGGATTATTTCGGGTGCAGCGCCAATTGTTCGAAAACACTGGAGGCGGTGGCCAGGGCTAGCAACGCGGGTCAGTGAGGGAGCTTTTCTCAGGACAGTCGCTGACAGAAGAATTCGCTATTGGCGTGAGTCGGGGGTGAAAGTGAACTGCCCCCGGCAGCCTTTGGGAGTCCCCCCGTTGTCCCGCAGGTCTCACCTCGTTCTTCAAGTGAACAGAAGTTAGGTGTGTTTCGGGGCTATGAAAAATGGCTTTCACCGACAAGACACCGACGCCCAGGTCCAGTCCACAAAGTGTGTGTTATGAGCCGATGAGCAAGATTAATGCACCCGACGAACCCAGCCGTCCCTCGGCCGTCCCTCCGTTTGGGGTTTCCTGCTCCAAATCATCGACTGTGCCGATGATAAAGCAGTGGCAGTGGCGAAGCAGCATAACGATGATTACGCGATACCGCGGGCCATCATTCATCCGACCAAGGGGGGAACTCATGGATTTCAGGCTACACTCGCGCCTTTCTAATGAGGTGGCTTCCCAATGTTTAAATCACGGCACGACAACGTAACCGTGCGTTGTAATTGAGTAATCACGCGAGCTTCTGTGCACGAAATTATCACCGCACCGTGCACGCCAGACAACCTCGGCAAACAATCGTGTCACATGCGTGTTTGTTGCATAAAATAAGGCGTGAGAGAGCGAGAGAGGCAAACACGGGGAAAACTCACCCATTTTCCACCGCCGCAAGCGAGACTCCCGCGCAAATTGGTGGCAGCACCGGTTGGGGGGGTTCGGTTTCGTTTCGGTGCAAAGTGCGAAACAATAGACGTCAGCGGCCACACGTTACACGCAGGGAGCCGCAGCATTTTCTTCCCGGGAAATCTCGCTGCTCGCTGGCGTTTAATTATGCAATTGCTTTCTCCGCGCGGGTCGATTGTCTGCCGTCTGCGTGGAAGCGACGGGGTTTTGACGTCGTTTTAAGTGGCCGTGGTGTGGCACATGGTGGCATGGTGGTAGTCATCGTGAAAAGTCACCGACTGCACCGTGTCCTTTGGCCCGGTGTGGCGGCTCGGTTTTGGAGGGTTCTGTGGTATCAGAAGTTTGTTTCAGCGTCAAGCGGCGTACTTGAGGTTTCAGTCTTGCTGCGTTCTGTCGGTTTTCGGTGTGACTGTTTTTTGTTGTTTTAAGAAATATTCCCGGAATGAAATTGGCAAACAGCGTGCGTTCGCCATGCGGGGTCCTTTCAGTCGTTAGGAATTCTTGTTGATCAGATTGTTTTGATTAATTGAGCCTATTCTGTTAAAGTGCTCCCAGAACCTTGAGTTATCGTTCAACATGTTGAAAGATCGTATTCCTAAACTCATATTTTCACATATTATTCAATTATTATAAACCTTGTTTCATTAGCCATTGTAGGTCCAAGCGCTATCAACAGATTCTTCATAAAGACAAAATTCGTAGAGCCTTTTTGGCAGAAAGCACTCTTTCCGTGATAGTTGTTGATGAAAATAGTTCCACAAATTTGTTCAAGAAAGTCGCGAAACAAATTTGACTTTGTTTCAAAAATTTGACGAAATCTTCTTCTTCTTCTTATTTGGCTCTACAACCGCTGCGCGGTCTTGGCCTGCACCAGAGACAATGTTAATCTCTGGTGCTCTCTCTAACATTTCATTTTTTACGGGCGGGATTGTTAGCCCCGCGCCAACCCCCCTATATCACGCCGGTATCGGAAATCGAAACCATGGCCGGTTGAGTGACAACCGATCCCGGGATTCGAAACCCGGGCCAAAATTTGACGAAATATTTACATGTAACACCCTCCAGACTATTTTTTGATGTTAATTCGAAAAGGACTCCAATAAACATAGATTGTGCCAAACTCTAATTTAACATTCGGGTCTTATGGATATTTGGGGGAATAAGCCGAAAAAGTCTATGAAAAGGTTTTCAAAAGGTCTTGAAATCTATGAGATTTCGTGAGAGAATTGAGCTTCACAATTCTCAAATATCTTTTCCCTAACACCTTTCAATACCAAGGTACCAGCAACCGGCTTAGATTGTTGCACTTTGTGTTGAGCAGAGTCTTCTTTTCTAACGACCGCCCGTTGCCTTCCGGTGTTGCAGCCTAATCTCTCTGCAAGCTGCCTCGTATCAACCGTGGCCCACGCGGCCAACGCCATCGGCTGATAGTAATATGATTTAATTTGTTTCCCACCACACGCGCGGACCGCAGAAGGTGCCGCTTTCGTTGGAGGTCACATGTCGTCGTCCGACGTCCGTCGTCGTCCGACGTCCGTCGTCGTCCGACGTCCGTCGTCGTCGTCGTCGGCACATATTATTGGCACCAAATTGGTTCGCGTCCCACACACCCAACGGCGCCGTGACGCACTTCCCACTGGTGGTTGTCCCCCCACCAGCAGCACAGCACACACAGCATATTTGGCGAACAGGGCCCAAACATTTAATATCGGCCACTAACATTTGACGAGCGTGACAATGCTACTAAAACCAGATCCAAACGCGGTCCGCGCTCCGGTGGCGGCAACCCTTTTCGTGACGCTGCAGAGAAGCGACAACGAGACCCAGCGAGGGAAGCAAAAAGGCCGGTGCTTCTCCTGGAGCGCGGCGCACGTGCTCGCACAGAGCATCGGCACGGAGCATGAACCGGTGCACTCGGTGCGGTGTGCATAATGGCTGCGGGCGGCCGGGGTTTATTTGCTCATCAGCATGTCCTAAACCCAGCCCATACTCAACTCTCCCACCGCCGAACGTGCCCAATGCGAGGCGAGGGAGCAGCCGACTAGTGCCGACGTTGGCCCAAAACGGACCAAGAAACTTTCAAGATGTGAACTTCCGGAAAGTTTCCGGAGCTGCTTCTTACCAAAGCATCCAGAGTGTATCAAATCATCGAATTAGAGACTTCATTTAATCAATAAGCGTGTTCCGTTTGCGTTCCCAAAATCGAGTCCTTCAGCCGCCGGGTCGAAGTCGGGTCGGAGTGTCGAGTATTGCATAATTAACAACCCCAGAACGCCTCTCGGGCACGCACCCGGCGGAATCGGTCGAAGCCTTTCCCTCGGAAGGGTTGCCGGCCACAGAAAAAAGGATAGGGATACGTGTCCCTTGCGCCTTGATGTGCTGTGTACGTGCGTGTGAGTACCCGGGCGTAGGTGACAAAAAGTGGTGCTTTCTCGGTTCGGGACATAAAATCGTTCAGGTCACCCCATATCATCGCCATCATCATCATCGGACACACATTGCGATGTGTCCCCGCGGGCGGGCGGTGCCTCTCGGAACGTGAAGCGAATGGCGCCAGCGGAAAAGGATAAATCCCGCATAAAAGTTAATCGCCGCACGGCGGGAAGCAGCATCGGACATCCGCGTGGCCGCGTGCGAGCTTGGTGAAATGTTATCTTCATGTGTTCCGATGCTCTCTCTCCGGAATGATATAATGTCGGACGTGATGCGACCATCGCAAATGACAACCGCGCACAAGGAAGGATCGTCAGATTCTTTCCGCACCGCACGGTCGGTTATCACCAAGAGTATGCAAAAAATTAACGATTACGATTATCGTGTTCGGCCCATCGCTCCGAGGGCGGCTGATCCGGGTCCCGTTAACCCGAAAGCTGTCGATAAAAATTTGTTTTCTCTGTTCTTTTTTTTTATCGGTGGGCCCGGCGCTCGTTTGTCGCGGGGGTTTGTTATCTCGGGTTGTCGGACGGGCGTAATCTTGGGAGCCACCATCGGGCACGTACGGTACGGGCCACCTTAATTGGCATTTTTCACCTTCCCGATAGCCGTGTGCCCACACGAAGGTCGTTAAAAAAATGCGTTGCTTTTTTTATGCGCGAACGCCCGCTGACTTCAAAGTGTGCCTATTATAGACCGGCCGGAGACCGACTGTATCGGATTTGCTCGCAGTTTGCTCCAAAAAGGGGAAGCTAGGAATGTACGGGACCTCTTTGTCCTTTTAAAGCACATAACATCGAAATATGTTTTAACCAGTAACAATCAGTTGTTACACCAAGAATGTCAAGTTTTTTTTAATGAAATTCGACACCTTGAAGCTCGTACCACGCAAAGCGTCCTCTGCGTCTAATCCGACCAAGAGTAGAGTTGACCCTCGTTAACCTTGCGTTCGTCCCGGCGCTGCTGCAGCATAGATTTTCCACCGAAGAATGCCGGTGGCGGTCGCCAACAATGTTCGCAACAATTACACCACACCGTGTGGGGCATTATCTCCTTCGCTTCATTCATCGCCCTACGGAAGACGGCCACCGTCGTGTGGATGCAGTTTTGTGCACTGCACCGCGCGCACTGCCCATAATTCTCGCTCCCTGACGAGCGAAAGAGAGAGAGCGTGCATGATTCACACGACAAAAAGTGCAAGAAACCGGACCGACGCCCCGGCGAAGGAATGCAGTTTTTACACCACATCCAGCCAGCCTGCCAGCCAGCCTTACCAGTTCCCCGTTTGGGACAAGAGGCAAGGGTATCAACACATTACCGATACACCGCAGTGGCGGCCGGCCGCCGCTTCGTGCCCTGAGGACCTGCCGTTGAATGAATATTGCGCAGCGCTACTGCATCGCCTGCGTTCATGACCTAGGACAACGGCACAACCCGACGGTGCACGCGTCATCAGTAGCATCGCGGCATCGCATCAGCAAACAAACCGCTCCGCGCTCTGGGGTTCTATTTCTACCCTGGCGACCCGCCGATGGCAAGGTAATTTAGATCTCTCGAGATGCACTTGGACCAAGACCCGGGGCGGGAGTCTTAGAGCAAAGGCGACTGCATTTTTCCCTTCACCATCGATTGTCCACTGGGACGCCAAATGATATGTCCCCGGGGGGGATGTTTTAGGTTTTTGTGTCTCCCGTTTGGAGCTGCAATTTATTAGCCCAATTTGCTAATCAACCATCTAACACACGACTGGAGACTAGAGGATGCCACATTTTATCAGCTGTGACACCCTCGGGCCGGTTGCAGATCCGGAGCGAGGGCCCAAGACAGAGGGCGTGAGAAAAGCCCTTCGTGAGGGTCCCAAAAACAGAAAAGCTCCCCAACGACGGCGACGACAAAATTAAGAGGAGCAATAAAATTAGCATTGCAAATGTCGCTCTCTCATCCAGACGCCCCGGGGGGGTCTCGAAGGAACCTACCGGGAGCTTAGGGACACGACACGTTCGTACTGCACACGGTCGGTCGGTCGGTGACGTCCGCTGTGCATGGGGCGATGAGGGCGATGCAGTTGCTGCTGCAGTTCTGGGCATCTCCAAAGATGGCGGAGGGCGCTTTTAATTGTGCCATGCCATCTAGTCTCGGGGTCCGGCGGACTAGATTCCTATCAGCCAGGCATCATAAATCAAGCTGTCCGTGCGTTCCGCTCTGTGTGTGTATGTGTGTGTGTGGTTGAATAAAATAAAATATCCCTATCGAAGCTGAAGCAGCTGGTGCCGTGATGTTTGGGCGGATCCGTTTTGGCACGCGGGGGTCCGCTTTTGGCCAACGGGAAATGATAGACGGGGTGTCCGATAATTATAGAGGAAGTCGCCCGAGCGGGGGACGTTTATGCTGCGTTCTCGTGGGCCCGGTTCTGTTTGCACTTCTCCCGGCGCCGGCGTCGTCGTCGTCGTCGGTGGCCGGCTAATGAATGCAAATATGGTTTTTGGGCGAACTGGCCCGGTGGTGGTTCTCAGCGGCGAGAGGCACATAACGACGTGCCTTTCACGGCTATTGATTGTGCTCTGCGAAGGTTTACGGATTGGTTGGGAAGAAACTACTGCAATGTTGGATGTGGTCAACAGACAGAGTCAATTGTTTCGATCCACTTTGTCTTTAAAATGGCAATCATAAGCTTATTGGACAACCCATTCATTTGCACATTAAAATAGTTTGATGATTCCATTAAAATTTCATTCAATCGATGTTAACCTCACTTAGTCATGAATGGACAATGAATTTTGAATCGTTCCAATATTCCTCAAGTACCTTAGAAATATAACGTTTAACATCGTACCAAATGGAGAGTTTGTCTAACAGACTGGAACAGAAATTCTTTTAATATAATGAACCGTGATAAATACTTATTTTTGTTTAATCTCAGAAGAACGGACCGGGACGTATTTATGTGATAAATAATATTTGCTCCCAACATGGTCAGGAACTGGAAATTCGACTTAATCTCCGCTTAATTTCTATCGAGCGCTTTCTGCTACGTTCTTAAAAACACTCTGTTTGAACATCTAATTGAAAACTTGAGGCTTTGTGTGTACCTTGGTTCCTTGTTTCCTTGTGGCCAGCTTGTAGTGGTGCTGCTAATCATTTTTATAATTAATGTTCGTCCGTCTTGGTTTTCCCCCCAAACCAAACGCTTCTGATTTTCCATCCGAGCGATACCGAGCACTTGTTCCGGTCCCTCCGGGTAGCGCCGGGGGTTTGAAGTGCCCACATCACATTTTCCGCCCGTAAAACAAAAAAATGCTGTTCCCCATCAACCGGCGCTCGGACTAATTTTCTCATTTCACTTACCTTCCGGCCGCCCGGTTGTTTTCGGCCTGTGCCTGGCCTGCGCAATCAATCACGGACGCCCGACCCGGCCCGGCCGCGTGACGTGTACTCTCGGTTTAATCCTTATGCAAAGAACATAATTTCAATCTAAAACTAATTAAGTTTCCTACGCGTGCCTTTCTTTCGCAGGTAAGTTTGCCGGCGAGTGGGCGATCGGGATGCCTGCCCCTGCGGACACCCGACTTTTCCAGCGTGTTGGAGGCGGCCGCGTAAGTCGTAGGTGGTAGCTGGCGAAAAGAATTGCTTCTCGCCGTGCCGTGCCGTGCTAAAGGTCTGGGGCCGGCGGCGCCATCATCCGGTGGGGCCATTAACGATTTTATTGATTACCGATTGCCACCGAAATCGATCATCGCCGTCGCATCGCATCTTCATTTTCCGACAAATGGGCTTTTCCTTTGTGGCTCGTGGTTGCGCCTTCGGGCGCTCTCGGTGGCCGGTCGGTCGGTACGGGCCAGCTCGGGGTGTTCTTTTTGCGTGCTCATGCTGACGCTCTGTCGGGCACACACGGCCGCGGTGGGGGGCGGCACGGGCATAGGGAAAAGTTGACTTCCCCAAAAACCTAGATAATCTCCATGTAGCCCGCCCGAGACGAGTTTGCTTTGCTGACGTCAGAACGCCTAGCAAACGGTTAGCGGGCCACCCGCTGATGATGCGGTGCTGGGGTGCGAGTGGTGCGGAGAATTAATAGGAATTGCGAAAGTATGATACTTTTGCAGAGAAGGCCCAGGCCCAGGATTATGGCCGGAAAGCGTTGGATTATGCATCGGCCCCCGGCGGGTGGTGGCAGCAGCGGTGGCGATGTTGCGTTATTAATTCTAATGATGATCTTTTCTCTACACTACCCACCCATCCGGGGCTCCATGGGTGGCACGGGTGGACCGTTTTTTGGGTGGCCATTTTCTGCCGGCACCATCAAGTGTGCCCCGAATGCCACCGCCCGGTTGTCGGAAATGTAGGAAACAATTTTGACCTCGTTTGGTTGGGAAGTGTAATGTGGCTTGTTCCGCTGTTCCGGGGCCAGAATTATTGTTTAAAATGCTAATTATTTAATGTTGCGTTGGCACTCTGGTTGAGTGCCGCGGGCTTTGCTTCGATTGTTGGAATGTTCAATTTCATTTATTGCTGTTCTTAACTCATTTCCTTTTCCACTGTTAACTTCTGTCTCAACTGCTCTATTCCTGGCATTTACTTCCTTCTCTTCGCTATTAACTTACGTTTGTTTGCGTTTTCACTTTCTTCATTACATTTGTTAAACAAATTGATTTACTTAAACGTTCGACTCAGTCAATCAACAAACAAAACAATAAAAGAGCGAAAATATTGTGAAAGAGCGAAATACAAACCGAAAGACCATAAAATGTAAAGGGAAGAGATAAGAAAGGCCTAGAATAGTAAAACGATACAAAATAAAGCGTCACAGTGACTAAGAATGGTAAAGAAAGAGTAAAGAACTCTTACGGCGAGCGAAGCAAATGTAATTTACAAATCAATATAAGAAATTACTATGACCGACAGACCGGCGCTCCTCAGAGATCGTCCCTGCTATAGGACGCGATGGATTATGCTGATCGAACGCAATCGTATTGGCCCACACACGCACACACACACCGCCGCCGCCGCTTGTTTGTTGTGTGATGAATGAAACTCATCCGATTACATCGCGGAAACGGGGACCGCATTCCGTCGCGACGCGCGATGATTTCTTCCGCGAGGTGCGCAGCAATCAATCGGTTTTTGTTGTGTGTTTACATAGTCACCGACCGACCGACATGGCCACACCGAACGTCGATGATAGGACGCGCGGCATTAATCAATGTTTTCCTTTCTGCCCCGCCGACGACCAATTCGCGTGACTCGTGTCACGCGGTACCGTCCCGCGGTCGATTCCGCTTATCAGCGGGAGCAACCGTAGCGGGAATTTGTGTTGGTTATTTTGGTTTTCCTGGGCTGTGTGTTTTTGTTTGGCTCCCGTGGCCGGCGCCTCGCCGCTCACCGGAAGAACTGCATCCACATTCGAATTCGTTTGCATTATTTTCAATCTCAATCTCGTGAATGTTTGTTGTCCGAGGCGTGCTTTTTATGTACGTTTACCTGCGTGTTTGTTTTGATTCCGGCGTTATCACTGCAACCGATAACCGGTTTAAAGCTCAACATGGTTTCGTAGAAGGACCACGACGGACCACTGGGAGACGGGCTGCGAGCTGACTTTATTGATTGAATCGAGTCCCTATCACTGCACCCGAGTGCCTTCCGAGAAGGTTCGCCACGAACGGCCCTTGCAATTCCCCATGGGCGACTCCTGTAACCGGATATCATCGACAGAAGAAATTATTGAACAAGCACAATTGCCATTAAGAGTCCCGGTTTTCACCGCAACTTCCGGAAAGGCTGCTGTTTTACGCAATCAATTTTCCCGGCCCCGGCAGTGGCGATCCCCCTGACTACTGAGTGAGCCGGTGAAAAAGGAGTTGTCCCCGAAGGTGACAAGTGTGGCTGTGTGACAATCGGGAGTTGGCAAGTCGGGGTGTTGAGGATGGAAAGCTGACGGGGCCGTCGGTGGAAAAGTGGCCGGGAGGGGGCCACGCGGCGACGCACTAAGCCGACGGGGCCAGCACGGGAAACACCCGTTTTCTGTGTGTGGTGCCGATGTTTTCGTGTTCGGCCTCTCTCTCTATTTTCCCACGAGAATCACGAATTTTCTCACGGAGCGTTTGAGTGTCTCTCTCGCGCATTCCTTTCCGGCGGCTCTCTTTCTTTCGGAACTCAGTCTCGGTGAAACTCACACACATAAGCGGCCGCAGTCTGGCCTTTGGATGTTTGGAACGGAGATATGGAGATTCCAAGGCAGCATTTGGGAAACATTCCGCGACCCCCAATCGCCACGGTGTCCACGATTACCGGTGTGTTAGTGGATGGCCCTTTTTCCCTCTCTTTCTCTCTCACACACACACACTCTGGTGCCGGTTCCTTCGTTGGCCGGCCATATTCCGCCCACATTCGGCTGCAATCAGATGTTGGTTGGCCACTTCTCTTCCCTCTGCTCGCCGAGCTTTGGCCGATTTTCTGCGCTCCGGGGCCGGGCCATCTGGCCTCTTCTCGCACCGCCCGTGTCCGTTTGGCCGTCAACGTCAACCACCAGCTGGCGAAAGATGACAGATACCGAGCCACCACCCTCCGCCAGCGCCACTTGCGGCTGGAGCGGACACGGCGGAAGGGTTTATGCTCTCGTGTTCGTCGTCGGTGAGTGGCTTGCGTTGCGGTTCCCCGTCGGAACGGCCGGTCGCTCACCGTCAGTCCTACGTGAACATCCGCCGCAATCGCATCGAGACGACGACGACGACGACGGAAGCCGACGATCGTGTTGCCGCTGTGTAGTCGCTCCCTCCTCGCTCCTCTGCGCCTTAGCTGGCCCGAGACCACGACGACGACCGTGACGACGGCAAAGGCGATTCTGCTCCGCTCCGTGTGTGTGTGTTTTCGTGTGTGTGCGCCGAGGTGCGTTCTGATTTCTTGATGATGACACATCGACACTTTCGTTCCGACGACCACCAAGGCACTCGGGTTGACGTGGACGGGTCTCGCCACAGCAACAACAACAACACAACGAACGGCTCCCGCAAGACGCAATAGAAAGCCGAGTCAGAATGGCCAGTGTGTGGTATGCGTGTGTCTGAGGGATTATTGCGGGGTTTCGCTCCGTTACCTCTTTCTCTGTCCAGAACTCTCGGCCGCGGCCCCCGTGTCGGCGGTTCCTTTGAAGGGCCATGTTTTTTGTTGGGTTGAAAGACCGACCAAAGAAGAAGAAGGCAGCAGCAGCAGCAAGTGCCCGTGCGATGTGGCGAATGACCGGGGAAGAAGGCCCACAAAAGGGCAGGGAGGTCACTTCCGGTGTCGAGCGCTCCCGGACGATGATCCGTGATTTTTTCCGACGTTTCCGGAGCACGACGATTCGGGGTTTCTTCTTGTGCGTCAGTGGCTGTGTGTGTGTGATGATTGTCCATTCGCCGCTTCCATTGATGATTAGTCGTTGCGTGTGTGTGCGTGTGTGTTTGTTTTGTGGCCGTGTTTTGGCGTGCGGCACAATCTTCGAACGGTGGCCACCCCGCGCCGATGACGACAGTGGCAGCGCGGGTGGGTGGTGGTGTGTGTGGTCAGATGCGAAAACGGTATTCCTGTGAGCGAGAGCGATGATAACAAGCGGCGAAACAATGAGACGAGCGAACGAGATCATCTTTCGTAGATAGAACGAGCAACTAGAAAGAGAGAAAGAGAGAGCTATGATGTGTGTGTGTGAGTGAGAGAGCGAGAGAGAATTTATCGGATGCAATGTACCAAATCCCCAGTTTCGAGATTCACAGAGTCGCAGAGATTTGCCGAAAGGAGAAACCCAAAATCTCGTCACAGAGGATCGGAGAGAGCAGGGAGTGTCTTGGGCATACACACACACACTCTCGGGTCACTCTCTCGTCGGAGAACGGATCGATTGTTTCTCGATCTCGACGTGACACGACTATGAAAACACAACAAACGCAATTTCTCCCGTAAAATTCCGATCGAGTCGGCCACGGCTGCGGTGAGAGTGCGTGAGAGAAACTGTCATTTCTGGTGAGAGCCGCCGGGCGCTCTCTCTCTTTCTCTCGCGTGCACTGCGTGAGTTACGGTGAGCCGCTCAGCGCGATGCACCGACCGGCTCGCCGTGCGAGGCAGTGTCATCTCCGCGAAAGGCCGGTTTATAGTGTGTGTGCTGCCCGTTTGCCATTTCCGCCTCGCTCCGTCGGTGGTGTCACTGCTCCGCAAAGGTCGTCGGAAGGTTCGTCTGCTTCCGCTTGGTGCGGCGATGGGAGAAGGGCTATCCACCGCCGCCCCATTCTCCCATCCCAGTGGGGCGCCTGCGTGCTGCCGGGTAGAACTACCCCTTCCCCAGTCGCCCCTTTAGTGGTATTCGTGGCCGACACACTTCCTGCTTTCTCCGGTGCATCTTGCATTCCATTACACACTCGCCCTGCGGATGACATTTCCGGATCCGCGCGGCGGCCAAGGGCGGATCCCTTTCGGTTTCGTGTCAAACTGCATCCCGGCTGCACGACGGATGCATTTTCCGTCGTGGTCGCCATTTTTCTTTTTCCGGAGACTGACTTCACCTTCGCGGCTGTCATGTGTCAGACACCGGTCCGGTTGCCGGCTACATAAATCTGGCACGTGGCTCCACCACCGGCACAATGGCTGCAGCAGCAGCGCAGTGCAACGGTGCATGACACCCCCGTGCCCCACCATCCCGTTGAGTCGTGCCTCGTCCTAATCCCGGTTCCGATCGATTAATCATTCCGCACACCATTTTGTCTCTCGCTCTCGCTCAAAGGGGCGAATGTCCGATTCTCTTGATTTTCCACACTTCGGTGTGTATGTGTGTGTGTGTGTGTGTGTGTCTCACCAATTCCAAATCCGGAAGTTCCGGCAATTCTGGCCCTTCGGGCGGCCCCCATTCTGAGTACCATCGATCGGAAACGCTCTTCACTCTTCACACAGAGACTATTTGCCTTTCGCTCGGTCTATCGCTTAGCGCTCTCCCGTTGTTGCTAGTGTTTCTCAGCGGGCGCATCGCAGTGTGCGTGTCGTTGCTATAGACTCGGATAGAGATGGAGCTCGGGTTCGGAAAGAGTTCGCGAAATACGCGCTCTGCCCAACGACCTCTGTCCGTAGTAGTAGTCTCTGGTTAGTAGCCGGCCTTTACGCAGCTCACTACGACGCTGCCTCCTGCTGTTGTGTGTGTGTGCGTGTGTGTGCGTGTGTGTGCTTGACGTGCTTTTTGGGAAGTTGTGATAAAGTGCATCAACTGTGAGCAGAACGCAGTGTGCGTGGCACAACGTCTTGGAAAACCAATCAAACGTGGCCGGTCGCCGGCTGGTCAGGAACATCTCCTCAGCTTCGTCCTCTACTACCCCTTCTATATCTTTCTCCCCTTCTATCCCAGTGTATAGAGTTTAAGATAGAAAAGTGAAGATTTCCACCAATTGTGAGAGCGAGCGAGAGAGAGCGGTGAGCCACAGAAAACCGTGGTGTCATTGTGGCGCAGCCTACTACCCCGTTGTGTGGTGCTGTGTTCGGTGTGTGCTGTGCAGTGTGCAGTGGTGTTGTGTAGCGTTGTGATTAGTGTGCGCGAGTATCAGTGAGAGGGTTTGCAAACCTCATCAACTCGATAGCAGCAGCAGCAGCAGCACTAGTTTGTTCTGGCTTCGTCTCCGGTTTCCGCCGAACCACAACCACCGCCGAGTCAGTCCGAGTCGAAGGAGTGCAAGAAAAACACGTTTTCCACCAACGCGAAAAGCCGGTTGCCGAGTTTTGCGGTTCCGGTCTCCGGTCTCCAGCAGCCTCGGTGTTTGCGTGTGTGTGCGTGAGTGAGAAGCACAGCCGATCCACCATCATCCGGTTCCTGTTGTATCACGCGAGAAGAGTCTACTTCTTCGGCTTAACGTAAGCACCGTTTAAGATAAGAAGCATTTCTTGGCTGACGACCCCAGAGTAGAGCGCCTGTGTCTTGGTCCCCTCTTATCTGCCATTGTCTCACGGGGCAACTCGTGTTTGGTCACCCGGCAGTTGATCAGTAATTACATCTTAATTCGTCGCTATGAAACGCTATGCTCGTCGGATCGTCAGATCTTTCCCGAGGAATGGTTTTAAATTACAAGTAACACGTGTAGAACATGGTTCTGGAACTGGCGCACCATACAATCGATCCGATTGTGCCGCGATCGTCTCGGGCAGTTGTCGATTGGGCCGGCTAACTGCGGAGTAACTTTATAACCCGGCCCGAGGGTGGGTTGCGAAAATGCACTCACTGGAGCGCGAAAAGTGATCCTCTCTTGTGCACGATCTCGTCTGCCGTCTGCCGTCAGCTTTGCCGTGCGTTTCACTATGATTGGTTGGTTCCCTTTCTACTCTTTAGTCTAATTCTTGCGTCCGCCTCTCGTCCGAACCAAAGCACCGAGGCACAAAGAGTAGCGAAAAACATTTGCTTGAAGCCAGTCAACCGACCATCAGTTCGTCGTCTCCGACTAGAGTTGCTGCCCCAGCCGGGTCCGGTCTTAGAGGTACACTCGGGGGGGGAGCTGGCGGTGTAATTAGCGTAAAGCGTGCTGCATTTTATTGTGTTCTCGCCGAGAAGCCGACTTCCGGTGCGTTAGAAAGGCAGGCGGGGTTCGCAATTAAAACTGTGCGCGGCTCCTCGAGGCTCCTCTACGGGGTCCGGTCAAGAGTCCAGACTTTCCGGGGGAGCCTCTCCAGAACTCGGTCTTGCATCTTCGCCTAGATCGTGCGAAAGATGATCGAGAGCGTTTGGGGATGATCGCTCCGGACCGGAGCAATATCTCATCGCGATGTCTGCGAGGAACTCACTTAAACGGCACAAATTATAGACCCGCAGTGAACCGAACGCTTCGGTCGCGCTCCGTGCGCCCTGGTCGCACTGTATCCGCTACTCCTTCGCTTGATTGCAACCTTGAACGTCATCGGCACGGCGGGGCACTCTGGCACACGCACACAGCGCGTGTGTATCGCATGCTCCATCGAGCTGGAATCGCAATTAAAAATGGCGAAATGGTTTATGGCTGATCCGGTGGTAAGCTCTCATTGTTGTGGCCCAGCCCAGCCCGGCCGGTGGTTACGAAGAAACAACGCGACACTAAGTGTTGCAGCGAATGCCGGCATGATGATTGCCATCCACTTTTTTCCACTCGAAATGGATCTGGCGTCTGGCTGGCGTACGACGCTTCCGTTGACATCTTCAGGTGTCTTCGAACCGGACCCGACTGTTGTAGAACAAGTTCCAGCAGAAGAAGTATTTAAAAGTATCCATCACCATTTGCATTGCCCGTGGCGCAGGCAGTTCGCGGCACCAGCGATGATGCATCTCGCATCCATCACACAACCCATCCTCTCCCCGTGTGCGGCCGCGTGGATGCTGCATTCATAATGGGATGGCATTGAACTGTGTGCCCGCACGTGTTTGCTGAGATATCTGCAGTGGGACTCGCCTTTTGCAGCGCATTTCGTTCGTTCGCGGACGCGTAATAAGGCTATGTAAATGAGGCTCCTGGTGCGAGTTATCCATCGGATTGCAAATGAGATTCACCTCACAAGCGAGCGCGCGCGCGGCTGGAAAATCTCGTAATGAGTTTTTCCCTTCTGACGATGAGCACAGATTCAGATCGATGGTCCGCTGCGGACACGAAAGAATCATTTCAACTTTCATTTCATAAATATTAAAACGGGCCCATCGGACCATTTTTATGCTGCCCCCGGGCCCAATTGCAACCAGCTCGTAGGCGCGCGCGAAAGGAACGGAGTGAAGAAAATAAGCTTCTCGTAACTATTATGCCAGCTGGTAATTATGGGGGGGGGGCCCTAGTTGGGCACAAACAATAAGGACAAAACTGTGGACGGCCATTAAAACATCGATCGCAATAGATGGTATCTGTCGAAGCTGTCGAGAAGACCGCCACGATTGCTCGTCGCCGTCTCTCTTTGATCGCTTCGCGATTACACGGATAATTCTATTTTAACCAAACAGACGTCAGGCAGAGAGAGAGAGAGCAATGCATGGCCTCACCCGTTCGCCGATCGTCGTCGTGGACGAAGAATAATTCATTAAAAACTGTACGCGGTTCTTTGCTTCGCTTCTTCGCGGAACTCGTCGGCAACCTTGTCGGCAGTAATCCCCAGGGGTGTAATCAGCGGCTGTTTATTCATTGAAATTAAATTACATCTTTCTCATTTATGGCCCCTTTCGATAGAGAGTGGTCTCCGATTCGGCTCTTCTTATCCAGAAGTTTCTCCCGCTCCTGGTCTCGTCTCGCCGGCCGGAAACTCCCCACAGACGGTCGACTTTACTCAGCGATTCTTGTCGGCTCGACATGGTTGACACGAAAATCAAGCCCGGAATTGTTTCGGGTTTGGGAATTTTCCTGGGTGGATTCGCGTCACTCCCGGACCTCTCTGGTGGCTAATCCGGGGGGCTACGGAGACAGTCTTCGTCTTAGTGTCCCCTCCCAAACCTGCCATTATTTAGATCACAGCATAAAAACGAATCTTCGACAGTCAAAGGCTAACCAGCAGCAGCAGTTCTAATTCGTTGCGCTCTCGCAGCGTAGTTGACGAGACATGTGTGTGTGAGTTTCCGTTCCGCAACGAGAGGCGTATAATCGCCGGGCTCGAGATTCACAAGTCATGCCGGTGTCGTTGGGCCTCCCGAAAAGAGAACTCTGGGAACCCCGAACAAAAAGAAAAACACCGGATCATAATGCTGGAAAATCCCATCCGAATTCTTGTCGCTTCTCAGGGGCCACTCGCGCACACGACGCTGATCGGCTTTTCTTGACAGCGAGTTCCATTCCGTTCCCCGGGACAAATCCGTTGGGGCCGTTGATGTAGAAATCGGAATAGCGCCTCTTGAGTCTCTAGGAAACGGTTGTTTTTCGTTGTTGACCTTCGTTTTCGTCGTTGTGTCGATGTGTTTTCTTCTTCATTCACTTCTTCGCGGAGCGGAGCGGAACAAGGAAGAGAAAACAGGGAACCCCGCCGCACCGAGGTACAACCCAAAATGTCGTCCCCCGACTTAAACTACAAGCTACGAACGAGCGAGAAGATTAATCTTCTTTCAGTCTCGGCCTCTCGGGGGTCCGTGCTCCGGGAGTGTTCCGACCAAAAATTCTGTCCTTTCTGTGGCACGTGCTGAACCGACCTGCGCGACACATTCCGATTGCGAGTCCACGGGGGACGTTTGGCGTTCCACGGGAATGATGTTAATGATCTTAGCGTGGAACCGCCTGCCCGGTGGATCCACCCGTATCCAGTTCCAGTTCCAGTCTCTGGGGACCGGGCGTGACGTGCGCCGTCGTTGAAGTCGCGAAAAACCACCACCTTCTTCCGAGAAGAACTCTCTCACCAGATCCCCCAACACTGACTTTGACGATCATGCCGCGAAACTCCGGCTGAGTTTTTGGGTGCAAAAAAGTGGAACAACCACAGCCACAAGACGGTGACTTCCCTTCTGCTTTCCGCGGTCGTTCCAGTTTGGAGCACCCCACACGGGCCGGTTGCGTGCCGTCACACGCTGCGCTCTCGCCCGGCAATCACGCCAACGTCGGGAAATCTCCACAAAACGCGGCGGAAAAGGTTTAAGAGGTACGATTCGTTTCTTCGTCATAAACTTTGTTAATTAGGTTTGGGAGGGAGCAATAATTTGTGTGGCGTGTGGCCGCCTCCTATCAAAACATGTCATAAAAGGAGGTGGCGGTTCTGCTTTCCCAGTCGGCGGCGCACGCAACGCGACAACTGTCATCGATACGCCAGCACGCCTCGGCCGGCTCTCTTGACGACTATCAGTCCTGCCAGATCTTGTCAGCCTGGACTGGATCCGTGGATGTCAAAGCCCTGTTTAATGAGAGTGTAATGATGAGGCGATCTCCACCGCTCTCTCTCTTGCTCTCTCTCTGAGGCTGGGAGGCCACGTAAAGAGTGTTCCCTCGGCTCATTCCGTAAGATGTACCGCAAGCCGATGCCGGTGACGGTTCGAAAAACCGGAAAAGAACAGTTAGCAGTCGGCCACAAAGTAAGGAAGAATCTAATATTCCCGATGTGCCGAGTGTGTGTTGCAGAACTTACCTGTCCCAGCTGCATTCTCGGCAAATTCGAATGCAAAATCGCCACCTTATTATAATCGCATTTGACGCACTCGTGACGCTACTCCTCAAGACCACAGAGACCGATGTTTTGTGGCGCTATCGTGGGAAAAAGCGCTTCCAATGCTTCGCGCAACTTCGCGGAGGAGTGTTTTGCCTTTTCACACATTTCCCCCCTAACCGCGTCGTCGGGGAAACCCGGTCCGGTCGGGGACCATAAATCATCATCCGGAGAATCGTTGCTAGAAAGTAGTCAACAGAGCCAGCACATTCATTGCCATGGGTTTTTCGCGATCGATCGTGAGCATCATCGCGATCGTTGCGGTGGGCGCTAGGCGCGAGGAAAATAGAGCCAAAGTGTGTGGGAAAGAGAGAGCCTACAGCCACCCCGTAATTGGTTCGGCGTGTTGTTAGGCTCTAAACTCTTCTCGGGCGCCTGAACTGAACCAGCCGAACCGAACTGGACAGCATAATCGGTTAGGAATTTCCATGGGAAATGGAGGTCCACCCGAGCGAGAGAGGGTCGCTCCTCGAAGGGGGAAAGAAAAGTTGCGGGCTAAAATCTATGCTGCACGAGCCCCGCGCTTTCGGATGCACCAATTGCTGAAAGGGATCGAGAGGGCGCCCTGTGATGGATGGCCGGGTATGCAAACGAGCGCGATCGGAGCTTTCTCAGACGCTCAAATTACACGCTCCTGCTAATTGGCGATAACTGTGCAATTTCGTTCGCGAATTCCCGTGGCTGTGGATGGCTGCGTGGCTCGTCGTGAGGCCACCCAATTGATCGCTGATCTCTAGCGGATCATCCAGCAACGACCGGCTGGGGTGCGACTCTCGGTGCGGCCTCCGGTGGGAATCCGCGCTCTGAGCATCTCTGAGTCATTCAGCTATTTCTGGGGTCATTTCATTCATTGGCAGTGATACCATGATCTTATCAATAAGAATAGTAGGGGAATCGATGCCAGCAGCGGTCTACGATAGCAAATGTGCTATTGTATGGTGCGCATGGTGGGATCGGAAGAAGGTGGTTCATTACGAGTCGACACTCGATTATCTACGAAGGTCACTATTTATATTTCGGGAATTGGCAACACTGATGTCATGTGAGTCCATCTGATGGTTCCATCGTAAAGTTTGACATTTTGGACGACATACGTACTCAGAACATTTTGTCATACGGACGCTATTTGTTTATTTTATATTTAGTTGAAAGTTTCGTCTCGGCAAAAAAATGGAACTGAATCGTGAACATTTTCGAGCGATGATTTTTTACGACTTTCGACGTGGATTATTACAACAAGAGTGCGTCAATCAACTTAATTTGACTTTTGGCGATGAAGCTCCATCAAAAACCACTGTGTATCGCTGGTATAGTGAATTCAATCGTGGTCGTAGTTCGCTGTCCGACGAGTTTCGTGAAGGTCGTCCAAAATCGACTGTAGTGCCAGAAAACATCGATGCTGTGCACGAAATGATTAAGCAAGATCGTCATGTAACCTATTGTGAGATTGAGGCATCCCTAAGCATTAGTTCCACCAGCATATATGCGATTTTACATGAACACTTAGCTGTGCGAAAATTATGTTCACGTTGGATCCCACATAATTTGACAATCGCTCAAAAAAAGGCTCGTGTCGATTGGTGCAAAGAAATGCTTCAGAAATACAATCGCGGTGCTTCAAAAGACGTTTATAAAATCGTGACAGGTGACGAATCATGGATATATTCGTATGAGCCCAAAAGTAAGCAGCAGTCGACTGTATGGGTGTTCCAAGATGAACCAAATCCAACAAAAGTTGTTCGCACACGAAGCACTTCAAAGAAAATGGTGGCCTGTTTCTTCGGAAAAACTGGTCATATTGCAACAGTGTCTCTAGAGGATCGTAGAACAGTAAATTCTGAGTGGTACACAACCATCTGTTTGCCAGAAATCTTCGGTGAAATAAGGAAAACAAACAAGAGACGTCGGATTGTTCTTCATCATGACAATGCCAGCTCTCACACATCGGCTCAAACAAGAGACTATTTGAGCACTCAAAACATCGAATTGATGGGTCATCCGCCGTACAGCCCTGATTTGGCACCCAATGATTTCTTTTTGTTCCCATCCGTGAAGAATAAACTGCGTGGTCAACGATTTTCATCGCCCGAAGAAGCTCTTGAAGCGTTCAAAAATCATGTTTTGGAGATACCTCATTCGGAATGGATTAAATGCTTTGAAAAATGGTTTAAGCGCATGCAAAAGTGTATCGATCATCGTGGCGAGTACTTTGAAAAACAAAAAAAATATATTCGCAGCTTCACTATTTGTTTTTGTTCCTATTCCCGAAATATAAATAGTGACCCTCGTATTATTCATCACGGAATAGATTTCGAGAACCGTTCAGTGGACTCTGCGGGATGAAAGATGGACACTGCCCTATTTGGTCATCATTTGGCCATCAGAAGAAGTGTAAACTAAACAGCGGGAAGTTTATTGTTATCATTCGCAGCTGTTGCGGAATCACCCGGAATCAAGATTGTACAACTTTCTTGCTAAGTTAAGTTATTGGCCCCGTCCCAAATCAGTTAATTAATAAATTTGGCATCATTTGCACTTAGTCTTTGGCCAAGCGGCGATGCTTCAGTGACCGTATCTCGTGTATCGTTAATTTGTTCTGACAGCGGCCTATCGGACCGCTTTTAAAATGGATAGTTTACGTCATCGATGGGGTCGTCGCTGGCCGGTGGTCGGCGGTGTTACTGACCGTACATTTCTCCCTTAACTAGCCCGACCCGGCAGCGTGCTGGTTTACCCCTTTTCTGGCCCTCGAAAACGGACCCCAATCAAAAGGTCGCTCGACACAGCCAGCCACCCAGCCAGTCATTTCCAGTGGCTCCGACATAAGATTTCGCCCTCTCTCGGTTCCTTTCGTGCTCCCCATTTTGTTCGATTCTGTTTTAATTTACCGCTCCAGACTGAACCGGAAGTCGGAGGCAATCGGGCAAATGCAACCGGGTTCCGGCCTCCGGCCCCTGTCGGTGTTTGAGTGCGGAGAGCTGCATTGCTTTCGTACCCGATTCGCACGGTGGCCGCAATTTTAGGGCTGCCGGAAAAGCCGGTGGCGGTATCCCATAAATTGCAGGTATCGAAATTGGTTTTCTTCCGCCTCGCGCCCGCCCAAAAAGGGGTTCCCTTGTACCTCGTGGTCCTGGCGGGTGCGGAGGGGGCCGATGGAAGTGAAAATTTGTGGTCCACTGCCGCGGCAGCAGTGTACGCTTTTCTTCGTTTAATTTCTCCGCTCGCGATCGTTAATTACCACCACCCAGCTTCGCGGTTTCCGTGGCCCAAGCAGCCTCAATCCCGTAGGGGGACGGTCTCTCTATACACCTCTTACCTCGCTTTTTTTTATTATCATCTTTATTGTGGTCTCTCGCTGCATTGTGTCGTGCCCGCGCGGAGGTCTATTGTTTTTTTTTCGGGCCATCCGTCGGATCCGCGGAATGGCCTCAGGCTTTTGTTTTGTCGCTGGCGAGGTGCATCTGCAATGGCGCAAATTATTGGTACCACCCGCCCGCCGGGGGGCCAATCTCAGGTCCACGGGAAGGATTTCCACGGGAAATTCGAAAGCAATTTCCCCGTTCGACGGTGGTTGGGTCGCGATTGGCTGCGTTGAAGGTGGTTTCTCGAAATAAAGTGAAGGCCGTGTGGCAATCGGGCGATGGATGGCAGCGGCGGGCACACTGGTAATTGGTTCACCGGCCCCACGTCCTCTCCCGATCAACCCACTCGGAACCGAACTCCGCGTCGTGGCCGCTGGCCGGGGCCACCGACAATTATCCATCCTTCCCGTGCGATGCGGTGCGCGCTGCGCTTCGATGCGCGAATGGCGCACTGGAAGAGTTCCTAATCAGCGTTGCAACGGCCGCGGAGGTTAAAGTCTAAAGGTTTCCTCGGTGCGCCGCCCGAACCCGTAATTTATTCGCCCACTTCGGAGGTTCGTTCCGTTCGCGAACCGGTGGTCGCGGGTTCGACTAATTGCGAGTAAGTGGATTAGTGAAAATCGGACATTTCTCCGGGGGGTCCCGCGGGGCGAACTTCTTAGTACGTGAGGTGTGTACCCTAGATTGCCAGCAGGAATGGGAACGTTTCGTGAGAAATTTATCGACGACTAAAGTGACAATCTGCGCCGCCACCAACACTCATCGCTTTGTTTGTTTGTTCCTCTATTTTTAGGTAAGTGTTCCGACGACCTCCGACGACGACGACGTCTCTTCCTTCCAGTCTCAAACGCCGGCTTCGTAATCCCCGCCGCCCGTAAGTGAAATAATCAGACCGCCCGACCAGAGGCGGTCCAAACCAGTGGACCTAAAAAGCCCCAAGAGCCCCACCCTAGGGGTTAAAGAACCTTTCGGTGCAGACCGCGTAGCTCAGCCTATTTGTGGTCGGAAGAAGGAACGCTGTGGTTACACAGGGGCCGCTGTCGCAGGTCACACACGCTTCAAGAGTCTGCGCGTCAAGATCTTGACAGCAACCGTGGCGACCGTAAGTGGTTTCCCTCCATCTTTGGTAGCGTTCTGCACGAGTGTCGCCGGTTGCTCATTTGGCACCTCAAAACGGCACCGGGGGGGACACCGCGGTCACCCTTAAACTGTGGGAGATTTTTTGTCCCGCACTTTTCTAGGCTAACGAGTAGCGAGCTTTTTGAAGTGGTCTACGCTTTTCGGGACATTTTCGGGTACCGGTGGCGACATGTTCGCGAGACGGGCCGATGCTCTGCCGCGTGCCGTTCAGGGTTTCGGATTGAAGATGTGGAACGGACGAAGAAACAGCATCATAATGATCGTGTCGTAGAATTATGAAATCTTTCGGCTGGCTGTGGGCCGCTTTCGCGAACGTGGTCAAGCGCGCACCGCAGCACCGCACGGAGCAGGAATGTTAATAAAGTGTACGAAAAGGAAGTTCCCACCAGCGCGAGAAGAAAACCCACCCCAACGGCGGAGATCGGACCGGGGAACGTTATGTATTGAGATTAATTATACTCACGTCTCCGTGGCCGCGAAGAAGCGGCCGAAGAGAAGGAGATGTGTTACGTCAACGGCTGCCGTGGACGCTGGTGCGACGACGACGACGACGACGATGACTGATGCTATCCAGAATTGCTTCGTCCGTCGCCAGGACGAGTAAAAAAGAATCGTCCGGACGACCTTCCATGACAAGGGTTTTTGGTGATGTTTTTTTTGGGTGTGCGAAAAGGTAAGGTGTCCGTGTCTTGGCGCGAGGCGCGCGTTACGCGGGCGGTAATGACGCGGACGCGTTCTCATCTCCCGTCGCTCGCCAATCTGTCATGCTTACCGGGCACGCCGCAGTCTTCGTCGCCACTGTCATAATTCGCCATCTGTCATGCTTCCTTCGGGTTCCGGAGGCTTTCTTCGCTTGGCTTGAATGTATGTTTTATGTTTTAGAAAAGAAGGGACCTCCGCTCTCCGATTTGGGATCCGTGTCATTCGCCGCCGGGTTCGATCTTGACGCGCCCAAATATCCACCGAGCTTGTAGCACGTCTGACGTGCTGGAAAAAGTGTCAATTTCGGGCAAACGGGGACCAAATTTTAATGAGTCATTTTTCACGGCGCCCATTTTCGGTCGGTTTATAGAAGCTTCCGCGGGATAAAAAACAAAATGATATCATGATTATGAAGTAGGGCTATCGCAAAATTATGTTCTGTCGCGGCCGCGAGCACCCTGTTTTTTGCTGCTTTTCGAGCCCATCATTTGGCCAACGGCCAGAAAGTGCTAGCCCATTTGTGTGGCGCGGCGACTACATTTTGTGTCCAACAACGAGTCTGCACATCGATATGAATGACATTATTTTCCGTGCACATTTGCACATTTGTTTCCCAATGAATCGGTTGTGAGATGTGATTAGTTGAGTATTATTATTATTATTAAGTCTCTTGATTTTGCCTCCAAACATTGATTGTTAAAGGTCATGAGGAAGGAAACCATAACAAAACATTCTACCTTATTCTGTTCAACTTTTAAAACTGTCATGTTAGTTTAACTACTCTTGATCCCAATATTTTGCTTTCCATAAGAGACTTCGTGCTGGCAAACCTTTTTCCGATGCCTCGACCGCTTGGCGCCGTGCTGTGCGAGGCATGAACCGATGCATTTGTCAAGTGCGTCCGCATATTTTCTTCTTGGGTGGGTGACTGCGGTCCCACATGATCCGTTCGCCTTTGGCGTAATGTTTTGCTGTAACCGGATGCCTTCGTCGAGTACGGTCGTATTTACATCGTTCTTCAAGGTTTTTTACAAAAACATATTAGGTTTTTCGGCGAACCAGGCGATTTTGTGAGGCTGCGTTCCGTGATGTAATAGTTTGTTGTAACCTGATTCCGTCGTCGAGTGTGGTCTCGCCGAATCTCTCTGCCATCTGACCATTTCCATCGTTCCTGCTGCATTTTCCGAAAAACTAATATTTTGCTGCAATTAGATGCCTTCGTCGAGTGGGTCGCATTTGCATCGTTCTTCGAGATTTTTCGAGAGAAAAACATGAAGTTTTTCGAAATCAGACGATTTTGTAAAACTGCGTTCCGTGATGTAATAGTTTTTTGAAACCTGATTCTGTCGTCGAGTGCGGTCTCGCATTTTCTCTTTGCCATCTGACCATTTCTATCATTTTTTCTGCATTTTCCGGAAAAAATTGTGTAATATTTTACTGCAATTAGATGCCTTCGTCGAGTGGGGTCGCGAGTCTTGGGAAGGATTTAGTTCTGGTCACATGCGGCGACCATATTTCTCGGAAATATCCTGCATGTGATCTTGGGCGCCTTCTTGTCGAAAGTTTTTTTTCGGTTTGTCATGTTTACTGTCAGATATGCTTCGAATTGTAGTTACAGATGGTCTGTGCAGTCGTTGGCCGCTGCAGAACATGAATTGTTTCTTCATTTATTTATCAACGGGCGCTTGTTTTGAGCATTATCAGTTTGGTTTATTAAATTAGAAAAAGACATGTTGTTTTGGTAATATGCGCCTTCAAGTAGTGTAAGATCGACCTAGAAAAGCTATTGCAAGTGTGTTCAACCTTTGCACAGGATAGTGAAAGCCCCAAATTAATAATGATCAGTAGTTTGTGCTTCTCAAGAAACATTTCCGCAGCTTTTCCGAGTTCTGGATCCGACACTTTATTCCCATCTCGTTTCGTTCTCGTTTCAATGGACAGTTAATTCGATGAGTTTATATCGCCCATAACACAGGACAAAGTTTTCCTTCAGGACAGTTGCCCACGGTCTTTACAGCATCGTGTGAATATCGCAGAATTTGCAAACCAAATTTGTGAACGTTTTGAAGGACTTCTTTACCAATCTTCACGCCGGGCAAGTGTTGCTTCAACTGCACAACTTTCGCCCAGTGCCATTCACCGTCGATGGCCGCGTGCTAGCTGTAAATTCTAACTATCGCTTCCACTGTTTGCCACCACTGGGGAACCTGCATTCCCGGGTGCATCTGCGCTGCCTTTCGAAAGCTATGCCAAAAACCTCACCCACTCGTTAGCCGTGGATTGTCCTCGATCGGGGAGTGTCGGAAGCGTCGTGAAGTCGTGAAACCCCGTCGAAAATGTGTCACATCTACATCCCGGACCAGACCCGGTGTTCGGGGTTTCGGGGAAAATTAAACCAAATGAAATCACCCTCCGGGCCCGGCCCGGCCCGGCGGCACTCTCACGGAAAACTCGAATGAAAAGCGCCGCTCGCGGAACACTTTGTTGTGTTGGAAGGGAAAACTGTTTCGATTGTCGCGGCACGCAAAGGGGGGACCCACCTCGGAAGGTGCCGATTGACGATGGTGACGTGACGAGGCTCTGGGAGGTGAGAATTTCGACCCGGATTTCGGTACCCGAAGGGTGCTTGAATTATTATTCAAATTTAATGAAGCCCTTCCACCTTTTCAGGCAGTCAGACTTGGAGTTGGGCTCCCATCGACCGTGCGGCCAAATTCTCGACGCTTGGGAGAGTCGACGAAGGACCCCGCACCGCCGCACGTGTCGCGTGTGAACACTTTCCCCCACCGGGCACACGGCATAAACGGTTTTCTCGGGGCACACGACCACGACGACGACAACGACGACGACGGCTGTTGGGCGAAGGAAATTTGCCATTTAAATCGTCACCTGCTTTCGCGCGCTGAGTGGGCTTTTATGCTGTTTTATGCTGCCCCAGTCGCCCGGCCTCGCTGTGGGAACCCCTTCGGTGGGCTTGTTATTCAGCGGCCCTGCTGGTGCTGCGGGCCACCCTGAGAAAAGGGCCGACGACTGACTGTGCGCCTGGGTGGATGTACCAGGCCACCCACCAACGGAACCACGAAGCCACAGAGCTTTCTTTGGCCCCAGCCCCCGTGCTGGGGGTGGATTTGTGTGTAAAGTTTTGCCGCTCGAAAGCCACGCAGCCCCGGCTCATGGCGTGCGTAATGAAACTAATGAATTGACTTCAAAACCGTATGATACTTGTTTAAAATGGCGCGGGTGCGACCCCCCGGGCCGCTTTTTGTCGCCCGATTCACGTGAATTGCGTGAATTATTTAAACGCTTTCAACGAGGACCGCCCCCGGCGGTGGTTTGTCGCTCGCGGCGGGCTTTCTGACTCTTGGCTTGGCTTGGGTGGGAGCCTTTTTGGTGGATTGTAAATTTTCATTACCCCGCGCGAGAACTGAGAAAGGATTTTCCACGCCCATAAAGAGCCGGTAGTCGGTAGCAATAACGCCGAACAGATTTCGGCTCCCGTGACCCACAAGCGAAATGTGTAATTAAATGTTGGGGGCGATATCATTTAAAGCCTCCCGGAGAAGTGCTCCGCTTTGGTGGGATTTTTTTTTCCTGTTATCGATACAATTCAATTAGCCCCCATCGTTGTTTCACGCCCACTCGGTGGCCCACCCAGCGGCTGATCGATTTGTCATCGGTTCCGTTTTCGCCCGAAAGTTCCGTTTTTATGTCCGTTACGATTGATTTTAAGTTTTTATGTCTTTTTCTGATCGCTGAACAGTGATTTGAATTTATCTCCCGGACGGCCGGAGGATTCTTTTAATGGCACCAACAATCGCACTCTTGCGGATGTGTGTGTGTGTGCGCACTGAGGCTTTGCCGAAGCACCGTTTAATGATGTGTCGCAGCGCACGCCCCGGAACGCGGTGGCAAAAGTCATAAATTTTCCCCGAAATCCACACGCAACCTTATCACGAATCGTCGTGGCGTTTTTGTGGCCGCCGCGCTACATACACGGCGGTTTAGTTCCGTCTTCCGCGTCGACCGCGCACAACATAGTGAAGGGGGGCTCGTGGTGGTTTTAATCATCATCTTTTGCCCCCGCAAAAAAAAGCCGCGAAACGCGCCGAATAAATCTGTTTATTGTTGCGGCCGATAAGCGGATGTGAAAATGAATGTGTTTGGGAATGGATTCCGTGACGACACATTCACGTGGGGAGAGCATTATCTGTCTCTCTATCTCGTCGCTGGTTGGCCAACTGACAGGTTCGTCGCGTAAAATGTACTTTCTAATCTTAATCCCCGATGTGTGTACACTTGTTCCGGTTTGTGTGTCCTCTCGTAAAAACCCCGGGCTTGTCACATGAACGCGCCAAATCGATCACCACACCGGAAGATGGATGCTTTTCGTGCGCCAGCCCTGGGTCCTGGCTTAATTAATCAATTTCTCTTCACAAAAAAGGCCACAATGTGTGGTTTGATTGCGATTTTCCTGCCCGAACCAAAGGACCTCTTTGCGGGGAGCTGTGACGTCAGAACCCACAATGACAACCCACAACAACACGACGAAGCACGAGCCGTGTAATCGGGCGGGCAGCCCCAGAATCACTATCATCAATAATTCCGCCACTCGGGGAGCAATAAAATATTGATCCTGTCGTGTACCGTCCGTGCCCGTGCGGCGCGTGCTCCCTAAATGGCCGACGGAGCCCCTAGCTCGGAAGACGGGTCTCGAACGGAACACGCACCAGATGAGACATCAGAACTTTGCTTTACCGTGTAGAAGCAAAAGAACTCGGTGTGTTTGTGTCGGTGGAGATGAATCTTTCTCATTATATTCGTCGGTCGGCAGTTCTTGGACCCGGAAGGAAACGAAGGCGCAGGGCGCTGTAAACAAGTTATTTAATACCGAACATGCTGCCTGCCCGTCCAGGGACCAGACCCGACAAGACTACTTTAGACTTTGAGCCGCTAGGTTGGGAAGCTGGGAGTGACTTTAACCGGACAATGTTGCCAACATCGTCGTCGTAGACCGACAAAACCACCCATCTCAACGTTGGAAATCTCACACCAAGCGACCGACTCTGTGAGGGCTCCTGGCGGCACTTCTTTTCCTATTGTTTCCTGCCTGATGATAAGTCCCACCGTGGCCCGACTCGGGCCATGTGATCCATCTTATCTGTCTCGGCATATTACGACGTCCGTTTCGATGTTCCAATACGGTCGTGGATGGCGTTTTTTGCCTGGGTCCTTCGGAGGTCCACGGTGTGTGGTTGGGCCCTGCAACGATCGCAGACTTTTCCCTACTTCCCTGATGGATGTGTTGCCGAACGAGATTTCGCATTTCGTCACAGGTCAGGTCGAAGCGTGGCGGTTGAGTTGGAAGTACCGCCTTCAAACGGTGCGCACGTGCTGGACAATCCGAGCCTAGGCCGGCCCCGGGCCGGAGAGAACCATTTTAAAGATGAGGTTCAAGAGCATTGATTTCGTTTTAATTAATTTTCCAACCCAGCAGTAAGAGTTCCCCTTCAGAGTGCTGCGGCCAATGTGTAATTGATTACAGTGTTCACCAACACAGTGCAGCTCTCGTCTTCTGTGCGGTCGATTCCTGCAAAACTTTATTCAATTAAACACCCGTTGAACGCTGGGGGGGCCGGCGGCATAATTGAGCATAATTAATCGGATTAATTTTTCTAATAAGAGCCCCATTACAGCCGCTGTGCTGTCTGTGTCCTACGACCACAACTCACCAGCAGAGAACCGGAAACCCCCGGGAGAGCTCGATTGCTCGATTCGGTTTATTTTTCTTAACTTCGTGAATCAATAAGACACTCGCGGGGAGTCTCCAGACTCAACAAGTTGTTGATTGGAAGTTAGTTGCTGCTGTTGTTGTTGGCCCCAAGAAAAGCCCCAATTTCTAATCGGCAAAGTGGAGTGTAGATTTTGACAGACGACGTAAAAAGTGGCCCACAAAAAAAGGAACACCACGCCCGTCCGTTCGAAGCCTAAAATCGGATGTAGCCCAGCAACAGTGGGAAGATCAATATTGATCCTCCTGCTGGGGGTGTTGGTTTTGCTGGAAAATCGAGACCCAAGACCACCGAATCCATCCGGACACCGTCCGGTCGGATCCGTTCGGCTGATGCGCTCCGTTCACCGGATTCGCTAATGGACCGTGTTCGCCCGTGGGTCGATTAATTTATTTGTTCCCGGCCGAAACCCGGGTCCCGGGGAACCATTCTAGCGAAGAAAAATGTAATAATAATAAAAACCACTCGCGGCTCACTCGTGTGGCCAGTACTTTTCGGAAGCCAGCCGCTCGCCGATGACCACATAAATTGTGCTTTGCTTTCCTTACCTTTCACTCCGGATTCTTCCGGCGGGTTCGGTGCGGTTCGGTTATTTGGTAAGTGGTACTTTAATAATTTATTGTTGGCTGGCTTTCTTCCGGTTGGATCCGGGGGCCAGAGTGTTGGACTCCCGGAGATTAACGGGGCCCAGTAATGGGCCCAGGACGGGACGCGACTCTTCCGTGTGGCCGTGAGTCAGAAGGACTCGTAAGGAGTAGCGGAAATCTGATGGAACCGTTCGAAGAGGCCGAAGTCGAAGAGTGGAGAGTGAGTCCCTCAAAACTCTTGCTTCTCAATCGTAATCCCGCCTTTGTTTGTCACCTTCTTTGAAAGAGCTTTGGCCAACTTTCCGCCGCTTTTAAATGAGCTACGAATTTCCGTCGTGTGCCCCAGGTGTGAAGGCGCCTCCATCGCCGGGAGATTATTGTGACATATCGTGAGGCGAGTGGTCCTGTTTCTTCTGGACAGCCAACGTCCACTTCTTAATTCGCCCTCACTGCTGGAGCTCGGTTTCGGAGTCGGCCACACGGCTGCTACTGGCATGCAGATGGTGTCGGCGGCAAAAGTTTTCGCCAAAAACTCTCAAGTGGGGAACTTTGTGGCCTCCTCTTTCGCCGTTTCGGAAACTTTTGAACCGAGCCTTATCCCGCATCAACCTGCCAACTGTTTTACGGTCGGAAGAAAGATCGCCGGCCCGAGATAGAAACCGATCCCCCATCCTGGTGCTGTATCACCGCGCCGCGGCTGTATGCTTCACAAGCCACTGAAATCGAGGCCTGATCATTATTCCGTACCACTCTCCAGTCCCGACTGCTGCCGGCCGGCGGCAAGATCCGGACGGATCCGGTTTGCGTGTGGGGTGCGCGTTCGGTTGGCCTCTTATCCCGTTGCACATGACTGCGAACGATCGGATTGATGTTGTGGCTCTCTGAGGCGGTGCGCGTGTTCCATTTGCCGTTTGGTTCGCTTTTTACTTTTTGCCAATTGTGCAAAAATCACACACACACACGCCCGGCCGACGGTTTTTGATGATGGGCAACCTAGACACACGAGCTTCTTCACGAGCCGTTGCAAATTCCGTGAGGGCACTGAACCGAAACCGCTTCAGAAGGCCAACGGGGGAGGCGGATATGTTACCACGGGAGAACCATCCGGATCCGAAAAAAAACGACACCAAAACTCCGAAAAGAAGCTACACTCCGAGGGCAAAGAAAAAAGTTCGCGAATTTCGCGCAAATCGTTCCCAAGAGGGTTTGGATAATTTATCACACGCGCGCCCGCGCTCGCAACGGGTTGTGGAGGTCGAAAAATGGCCAGACATAAAATTAGAAAGCTCCCCCCGTTGGGGGGGGCAAAAAGTAACGGGCGGGCGGACGCGTGCGCCATCATTGCGAAAACATGTATCCGGCGCGCAGCCGTCCATCCGTTTTTCCATCGTGGTGCGGCCAGCTGGCACAGTTCTCTTCCCAGTTCTCTCGCTCTCTCTCGGTTTGGAGTTTCCATCGATGGTGCTTAGTGAAGGGCATCCGTCACCGGGCGCCGGGAGATTGTGAAATCAATCACGGTGTCCTTACTGGGGATCAATTTCCATCGGACTCGGTCGTCGGCTGTCCCTTGGGAAGATGCACCCGGGCTGGGTCGCGCAGTTACATGTGTCCGGCTTTGGGTGGATTTCCCGATTGGAAAAGGGGGCCCCCCTTTCAAGGTCTGGCCAAGTTGTTCATCAACTAAATTGTTCACCATCAGGGAACCGAGACTCCTTTCGGGTTGGGGCGATAGGTAATCTGACGGCCAGTAAAACTCCCAAGTGCATCAAATTACGGAAATGTGTTTGATTAAAATATATTACCAGGGGCACGAGTTGAACGATGACGGGACACACTGGGGCGCCGAGTTGGCGAACCTGGGAGCCGTTGTCGCATTGCCAAAGGAAGCGAAAAACGGACACATACCGGGCTGCTTCCGGATTGCTGAAAATGCCCCACCTGAGAATGTTTGGCTTTGGCTTTTAGCGGGTTTCCATTGACCGTTACGGTGTCCTTTGCGAGATGTCCTTCACCGGTTCCCGGATCCCGGGCGGCGAAATGGCGCGATAAACGTAAGAGCGGCTCGTAAAACTCTGTCACCTCCACACTGTGTCCGCCGTCGGCCGGGCGTGTAAAGTGGTGAAACAATGAAAATAAAGTTTATGTGTCGTCCGTCGGCACCACTGGCCACGGGAATGAAGACGAATGCTGACCCGCGCCTCCGTTGGTGCGCCATTTTGCCGACGCCACAAGAGTGGTTGGTGTGGCACTAAAACTTTCGAATAAAGTAACACCCAACTGAAGTGGTTATTGCAGCAGCAGTGTGGCCATTTCCGCCGTCCCTGTTTTGTTTTTTTAACTTTCAGTAAGCAACATTGAACGCAAAAAATGCAACCCTTCGAGGCTCCGGGGTGGGGTCCCTTTGAGAAACTTGCAATCCTTTCTGACATGTGTCACGTGCACCACGGTCCCGGAGTCGCTCGGTGTCGGTCGGTCACGAAGGACCGCACGGCACGGCAACATTGTGCCTTCGCGAACCCTTCAGCGTATCGTTAGCTAAATTGGTTAATTCTTAGGTTGGTCGCGCACATTTTGCTGCCGCTTGGCTTGCATGAGGCGCCCTAATTGGCGGCCTTGTAAACGGTCTGCTAGCAGCTAACAAGTGCACACACACACTGTTTATTGATTGCATACGATAATTGGTTACCACCATTGTTGTTCGGCTTAAGCCTTACATTTGCTTTCCATTAGGCTTGCACTTTGGGTGGATAGGAAAGTTCTGTCTATTTGTTTAAGTGTAGCAAAGGCTTTTTTTGCCTTTAAATATCTTGCTGCTACTTGCTACATAACTGGAACTCTCGCTTATTTTGCATCCCAAGGATCTAAGCAAGAGATCGATCGGAGTCAGAAGCCTATGCTTCTCAGAAACAAGTCTGGAATTCATTCATATTTAATGGGGCATGGCAACCGAACAAATTTTGATGGATTTAACATACTTTGATTCAAAAATCATTCTCAAACCCTAGCTATTATCTGGTTCGGAACAATCTTACCGGGAAACTGTATAACACATATCAGCGAAGCAAATTTGCTGTTTGATTCATACACCATAAAATCGACCATTTTTGCATCATCAACCCTTGAGAAATTGGAACAAATCTTAGCATAAAATCCTACATATAATCTTCCTTTCTTTGCAGTCCATTTCCTCGGTTAGTATGTGCGAATTCGTTGGCCAATTGAGCGTGCCAGAGACATGCGTCAAATATATGTCCATAAACGCGTCGTCAGAAGAGGTTGATTCGGGTAGAACCTTCCGATAGACCTAACCGTTGTTGAGTGAGCAAAAATTGCACTTTAATTTGAAAACTATGGCACGAGCGGGACGAGACACACCCTCCCTAAGGCGCCCGCCCCCCCGTCATCAACCATTAAACAGCAATAAAAATTAAATGTTGCCTTAATTGCTCCAATGGGTCCCCGGCGGGTGGTTTGCCTTCTCGGTGTCAGGGTGCTGCGCCCGACGAAGATGATGTTTCCGATTTTTGTAAAAGCTTTAATAGCTTTGTAACGTCACTCCAAGCCCGGACCGGGTCAGGCGGCGGCGGATGTCGCCGCCCAAAACGTCGCCGCTCGCAATCTTATCGCGCCGAAACACTTCCTGTTAGTAAAAACGTTTTAAGACATCCCTCTCTATCTCTCTCGCGTGCGCGGCCGGCGTGCCGGTGGAATGTCTTGACATCCGGTGAGGGCGAGGCATTGATGGCCATCAGCATAACGAGAACAACGGCAGCAAAGATAGGCGGCTATGTGCGCGCACCTAAACGATGAAGATAAAGAACTTTTTAAAGATTGCACCAAAAAGCGCTGTTGGGTGGCCAAATTATTTTCGTAATTAGCATAAACCAGAAACCGGCGCTTGTCTCTCGCGCTATCCGGGGCCGGGCCAGGTTAGCCTCCGGATCGAGATTAGTCCTCCGGGGGTTCCTCCATAGCGGGATACAGACTGTAAGCTTGTGTTTTTGATTATGTAAACGCATGTGGCAGAAGGTGTGACCGGCCTCAAACACCGCAAGGCAACCGCAAGCAGAGTAGCCCCAGATTATACGGGGATTTTCGTGTTTTTCCTTCGCTTTTTGTCCCGCGAGCGGTGCTTTTGGTGTGTAAATTATGGCTTGCGGTTACCCAGTGCGCCCTGAACACGGTGTGGTCTTAGAGGGATCCTCGCAAACTTCTTTCGTCTTGCGACCCTGGACAGCCACCCAGAGAGCCTGCACGAGCGCCCGTGTTCTTCGCTCCTGTTTGACGAAATTTATCGCAAACTCGTGCTCCGGCAAACATTGCTCCAGACACGAACGGGCGCCCGTGGCAGCATCGACAGCATAAATCTGGCCAACATCAGCTGCACTGCTGCAGACTGCAGACTGATTCACCGTTATCGATTGCGCCGTGCGTGTCTTTGTCGCAATATGAAACTTTCAGATTTGAGCTCGCTGACTTTGGACCCGCGATGGGAGTTGCGGAACTCATATCTGGTGATGTTTGTTATGCGATTAGCGTCTCTCCCGTATGGTGGTGGTAGGTGGAGATTTCGTGACCGACGACCTTCGCCCGGTCTGGGAAAACTCTGCCATCGGCCACTGGTGGTGTTCGGAAATTAAGCGAACATCGCCATCACGGGAGCTCTGCGCAATCTTTTATCGATCCCCCGAGGTGCTGCGCACGAAAGTGAAGCAGAACAAATTGTGCAAATTTCCCTGGCGCGAAGGACACCTTTCGCGATAAGCAATCAACAAATCACCGCAGTAGTGGCCCACCGAGTTTTGCGAAGCTCCCCGTTGTAAGCCGAACGTTGTTTCGGGTGAACTTTGTTTGAACTGCCGATCATCAAATGACATCATTCTGGTAAATCAAACGGTGCTTACCACACAGGGTCTTTCAATGAGATGTTGCAAGGTAGGATTCTGGGATTTCTTGAAGTCACAAGTTTATGCCCATAAAACCCCAAAGGAGCCGGCCTTGGAAAGCCAACATATCTCGGTGCCATCGGCCCCATTTCAGCTTGAAAATTATGCGTTCTACTGATCGGACATTCAACCACTCTGATCGGGGTTTCCAATAAAGAAGGACTTTCGTTGATACCTCACACACAACCACGTTTCGTTTCAACATTCCTGTCCGCCCTTAATGAACGACCCCTTATATTAATCCCCATCGACCGCGCTCGAATAGAACAACAAATAAAAACTTTTTAATGAGAGCACAAATCTAATCAACGGTTCAAGCACGTCCGCGACCAGCTCCCGATTCGTGGCTCAGGTTGATGCAATTCAATCATCACTGCAACGCTCCCACGCGCCCGCCCGCCTGACAGTAAACGTCCAGATGACGTCAACGTCGCGCAATTCACGCGCGTCCCGTTGGGAATTAAGTTTTGGAATGTGCCTTTTTCTATCTCCTTCACACCCCGTCACTCAGCGATCCAGCTTCGGCTTCGGCTCCGGCTCCGGCTTTTGGCCGCACTCGTTAGCGAGAGGTCAAATGGCGGACGGCTCTTCGGCTGAAGCGACCCACGATCCAAGGACTCTCACGGACCGAAGGAGGAATGGTGGAGTTAAGACGCGCGCAAGTCCCTCAAAGACACCACGACGGTTCCGTCGGTATCGGCTTTATCTGCTTTGCTCTGTTCGCGTTTCTTGTCAAGAATTAAATATAAAATAATGAATAATTAGCCTCCCTGCCAAGAGGGAATTAACGGGAGCCAGAGAAAGCAACCGCCAAGGCTGTGTTTGTCGGAAACAAAACGGTAGCCGCGGGGGTCAATCTTAGTTCTCGCTCTCTCTCCCTCTGCCAACAAGTTTTTCCTTTCACGCACACGATGATGGATTGGCGGATCCCGACGTTCGCCCGACGATTGTATCACACTTCAAATCCGAAGCGACTCCGACCGGACACCGGAATGGGGGGAAAAAGAATCGCAAGAAACGGCGCGCGCATCCTTACGGCCAGTGGGCCAATTAGTATACTCACTCACTCGCCGACAAGGGTACCCCTTTTCGGTGTTCGATTTCCTTCTGTTCGCCATCTTTATCATCTGTTTAATTTCCTCTCTTTGTTTAGTTTAGTCCCATTTTTCTTCGTTCGTCTCAGCGCGCGGCCATTATTGTTTTTTTTGCTTCCTTCCACGCTTCGGTCCGTCCGTTCTCATTTCCCGTTTGGTTGCGTTTCATCTCTTTTGAGTCGGCACCTGTCCGTCTCTGGCCCCACTCGCCGTGGGACCCCGCGGGCTCTCAGAAGCTGCAGCTGGGGAGGGGCACCTGACAGTTGGTCTATCTGTTGGAGGAGCCAACCCAAGGCACACCACGACCCACGACGGAGCTGTGTTTGAAAAAATGCTTCTTTTGCTGTTGTGTCTGTTGATCGAAAGATGCACTCGGCCTGGCTGGGATGCACTTGATTTCGGTTTTCAAAACATCCCGCGAATCTGCAGATTTATTGACGCCGAACCGGCGGCAACGATGCTCGGGACAGGTGGACGACTCCCTGTGTCGTTTTGTTGTTTATACGTCGTCGTCGTCGTGCGCCAGAGGAGATAAACACGCAAAGCAAACGCAACCGAACTCATCAGCGAGAGCGTTTTTCCCCGGAACTCCGTTTTTGCATATTCAGTTGCGTTGATTGCTGCACGCCCAACGGTAATGAAGAGGGCTGCATTCGTGGTGATTTAACTCGTGTTTTTCTTGTCGCTCCAAACGCCCGGACAAACAAACAAACCGACCGAGAGAATACATCAATAAACATCCGACCGAGAGTGGGAGATAGATTTTATTGCTTCCCGAACTGGCGTGGAAAAAATGAATCATTTTCCGGGTTTCCCTTTTTTCCACGCATCCAGTTTTTGTGTTTGTGTTAGGAAACAAAACGGCAAGCTGCTGCTTCGGTTCTCTGCCACAAAGAAAACTAATGAGCTTCGTTTGCCGCTTGAACTAACCACCCGCTCGCAGCGATCGGACGATGTTTGCACGTCGTCGGTTAAGCAGAAATGCACCATTAACTCGCATCCGTTTGCAGTTCCACTCGATTGCCCACCACTAACTCGCCCTAGCCAGCACACACATTATTCAATGCACGATTTCATTATGTCGCTGACCGATCTGCGAGGCTTGCCGCGTTCGTAGATTACGCTATCACCCGATTGTGCCCTCTTATGCTCCACCCAAAACCGGAGTCGGAGTGTGTTCGAATTTAATCTTAAAACTTCATTTGGCCCACTGCGCGCCGGCTGCTGCCACGAACCCGGGACCATCTGGCGTTCCGTCTACCTTTTTGTTGTGCCTGTTGTGAGTCTGCACTGTCCACAGCTGTTTGTTGCTGATAAATCGTCCTTCATCCGTCGTCCCTCGCGCGCCTGTCTGTCTGTGCATCCTTTTGTTGCGTGCTGCAACCTCCTTTCGCGTGGGCTCCTTTTTCCGGGGCCAAACGCCAGTTCCGGAGTGCAAAAGCAACATTCGCTCGCAGGGCGCAGCCATGCAATGTGATGATGAAATTTCGTGAAGCGTAAAATAACGACGACGACGACGACGACGACGATGACGGCGATGATGATGTTGATGTGGGCGGCTACTGCTGAGGGCTACGTGGGTTGATGTGGGCACTACGGAAAGGTTGTGGCGCAGGTGTGTGTAGGTTGCACTTCAGGAAAGCGCACTTCTCTGGCACCAGATACACAGAGAAAGAGAGAGAGATAAATCCTCAGGCACGGTACGGCATGGCACGAGTTAAGCGATAATATTTGGTGCTGATTGCAGGAAGCGTGAAATTAAATTTGCTTATGATTTACTCGAACACTCTCCAGCCAAAGGGCTGTGGGCAGCGCCCTGTGTACTGTATGCTCTGCAGTTTTAGCGCTGTGGCCAAATAATGCACATTTTAATCAGCTCTGAGTCCGGTGTAGTTCTCTGGTTTGTCGACTGTTTAAACAATTATTGTTTAATGCCGATCTACGAAACTAGTGATTGTTTGGCAAAATTAAATTTTGTTCATCAACCTAATTTCCTAAAAATGTCATGCAGTTGCACTCAAAAACTCATCTGAGCTTATTACAGCTGCTTTGGTTTCTGGCTGCAAAATACGATTTGATTTTGGTTCACTTCATCTACGGTCGACCTGGTTCTAGTTTAATTCCGCAGTTCCAAGTATCGATCAATTAAAAGCAACCGATCCGATGATGTTTTGGTCAGTTAAGGCACCGAATTTCCAAAGTACGACACGAAATTATCGGAAGGACAAACGGAAAACCTTAACTATGAATTGCTTGAAGGTGTTGAGAGGAAAAACGTAGATTCGATAATATCAACTCACCAGTTAGCCCGCGGACTGATCGACCACACCGTATTGTCTGAATTTTACGATTTTAGCTTGTGAAACCTGTTACACACTCCAAATGTAATTGAAAAGTTTACCGTAAACCGGATTCGCCACACGTAAACTGTAAAATTATCCGGCAAGCGGATGGATTGCACTAAATGTTTAATCAACCAACTAGCAGGCCGACCTTAGTTAGTGCCGGGCGGTGGTTCGCATTCATCGAGCCCTATCGAGCGTTCAAAAAGCCATGAATTAATGAAAATTCCAATCACGGGCCGCGTCTGCTGTGGGTTGTGGTGCGGTCTGTGCGGACCTCCAGAGCCCAACCTCCACAACATTATCGGCCGGGCATGTGCTGTGCAGCATTAGCACAGCGATTCAGTTTCGATGCATCGCCCGCGGGCGCCAGGTCTCCATCAAAACCCTACACCGCAGTGAGAGAAAGAGCACCAAAGTGCACCATGAAGAGATGTAACCCACACGCGCCGCGCGGTGGTGACGGTGTGTGGTTCCGGCAGAGGCACCGAACAAGGTGTCCCGGAAAATCTCCCGGGAGCTGAAGAGAGAGAGCGACAGAGAGCGAGAGAGTTGAATAATATGACACTATCCAACAGGATAATGGAAAATGTCAGCACCCCATTGTAGCTGCCGCCGCCGCCGCTGCCGGCTTGATTTAGGAGCCACACGAGGGAGAACTTCCCAAAAACCTTGGCACGGTGATGTGGCTCTTGCTATCAGTTCAAAGCCCTTGCCCCGCCGTCACCACTTCTAAGGGCGGCGGACCTACAAAGTGTCCTGAATCCACTCCCCAAAACAGTCGCTTATTCGCCCGTATCTGCTGGCCGAGCCCGGCGCACGGATGGGCGTTTAATGCAGGGCTACCAAATGCTTTCCAATCTCCGGTGGTGTGGATGCAGCGCAGCGCAGCAGCATTCCCCGGGAAGTGTGATAAATCTGCTGCGCTACTTGCGCGCAAAAGACCCGGAAGCCACACACCTGGGAAGCCCTGAGTGCTAAGGAAATAGTTGCCACCCCGGTGTGATGGCAATTTTGGAACTTTGATAGGCATTCCCGGCTCTCGGCAAGAGATTGAGTACCAGCAGCGGCCTCCCCTCGTCTGGCGGCTGCGCATTGTTTGCGCGATGCAAGATTAATTGATTTCTTCTTTTCCGAGGTGTGCCATAAATTTAGGCGCTTAGATTGTCCGCCGGCTCAAGTTATTATCTCAATTATGTTGCTTCAATTATGAAGCGGGCCAATCCTGCGATGATGGCGCGCATGACGGAGTGTAATTAATTTTACTATTGTTTCTGCAGGGAAAAAGGTTACCAAAGCTACTCAAATCCAGCCACGGGGAAGCTTTCGAGTTTTTCACACACAGCGTTGACTCAATGTGGCCCTCTTTAGGGGGAATCTCTAGCAACGTTTCGGGATGCCCACTGGAAGAAAAAAGTCATCCTAATTGCGGGGATATCCCAACGCTATGTTTCCAGGACACGGTCGTTGAGTAACCGGTCGCTGAAGTCGCTTCTCGCATTCCTTTGAAATCACCTTTGAACGGAACGGATTACCTTATGGACGTTAGATGTCTGGATGTGTTCTCAGGTCACAGCCTTTTGACGTGCGCACGTAAGTGCGGGCTACCCGAAATCAAACATCAACATTCGCGAAATTGGATTGCTCGTCCGGGACTGAAGCCCGAAATTGGACTGAAACATGAACACCGGAGTCGGAGTCACCCTTGGCGCGGCCCGCACGACGACGAGCCGGGCCGCGTCGTGGGCGTAATGGTGGGTTTCGGGTTTCCGTTTCGGATTACCTTCTTCCTCGGAACGGGCACTAGCGCACAGGAGGGGTCACCAATAGCGCCCCACCGCGAACCACTGATCTAACGCGCCGGCTTTTTGGAACTCCAAGTGTCAGCTTTTTAATTAACTCCCTAGCCGGTGGCTCCGGTAGTGCGCTCCGGTGGTCTCTATTACACACCGAGACACCACACGTGGAGCGCACTGCTTGCGCACGGGGCCATCATCTCAAACGGCCTCCGGTGGGGATTGCGCTATCATGTTCGAGTGCTAATTTAACGGCATGCTAAACCGATTTCCCAACCCTCGGCAGACACCCAGGGACAGGCAATTGAAATTATTATTTACATCACCACCGAGAGCAGAACCAAGGCCTGAACTGAACGGAATCAAACCGGACATCATAATTGGACAGAAAGGCGCTGTGACGTACGTCAAACCGATAACAACGCGGTGGCTCCGATGATGATGGTGTGATGCTTTTAATAGTTGGGCTCTCTTTTTTTCGGTTCCGTTATTCCCATGCGTCGAGTGGGCCTTTTCCCGTTCCGGGGGAAAATTTCTCTCGCTCCAGTTGCTGTTGAATTGCGCGAAAGCCCCCCCACGAGAAAAAAAAACCCTCGCCGTGGATCGCCGTAAACTATGTACGGGGAAAAATCGGAATCAGAAAACGCCATCAGGATTACATTTATTTCACCGGTCGGCCCAATCGTTATGATTGTATTTTTACACACGAGACACGCGGCCGCTGTCAGTCCACGTTGCGTTTCCGTTCCGTGAATCCAATTACGCAGCGAGCGATGAGCGCGGAGCGGAGAAAAACAGGTGGGAAAAGCAGCGCATCGGTCGATCGGCCGGCCAGCGCCACCGAAAAGTGCGTGCAACACCAGCGACCCATTAATTGGACTCCCAAATGAGACAATCAACCAATGGCCGGGCCGGGCCGACCGGTCGACCGACCGGGCACAGGGCAGTAAACATTCAATAAAAATTTATATCAAATTCAACTCATAAAAATTAATTATTATGTTCACGATTAAATGCTTCGGCGTGGTGCGGGCGCAGCATAAGAACATGACTTTTCTGTCTGTCTGTGGGGCCCACTGTGAAGCCATTTGTTCCGTCCGGATGGTTATGGAGCGACGGCAGAGAAAGGTGCGACCAACTCGCTGGTGTCGGGCGTAGAACAACAACAGCGTCTCGGAGTTACGGATGCTTTCGGGTTTCGTGGAAAAGTTAATCATAAAACCCTTCGGCTTGGCGGGGACTGCGTTGTGCCCGCGTCGAAAGTTAATTCATGAGCGTCAACTTCGTTTTGAACCGGCGGAGGGAGCCATTTTGTTAGGTCGAAACCACTTCTCGTCGTCGCCGTCGTCGTCGGCGTGGCTTACGGTATGTTTTTCCCTCTGTCCACCAGCCTTCCGTTTGAGGCCACCTCGTCGTGACCAAATCCACCCCTTTTTGGTGAGGAAAACGAATTTCGTCTGCTAAAGGGGGTTTCGTGGAAGCTTTTTTAGGCGGCCGATCGGTCCCGAGCCCTTTTCGGGGTTAATGTCTTCGGAGTTTTGCAAATTAAGCGATGGGTTTTGATGTTGACAAATAGCCCGGGAATCGGCAATCGATTCTCTCGCTGAGTTTATATTTAAATTAAACGTGGGTTGGTGGACGTGGCTTTTCATCTTTTGCTTGGTCTTCGACAATACCAGTTCTGATCGGAGCGAGCGATTCGTGTGCCTTATTCGCCTGACATTTATTCCATGCTGGTGGGTTGGCTTTAGTGACAAAGAATGTCCTTGTTTTGCATTTGAAGACAACTTTTGGTCGTCTGTGAGTTTATTATTTATGATTTTATCAACTTAGGGTTTTTCACTCAAGTTTATACACTGTGTCGGGGTCCGAACTGACGTCTTTCGGATACGGATCGGATTCGGATAAAAACCGAGACAACATTCCTGTTCATTTGACCTACTTTATTATCTACTAAATTATCATTTATTCGCTCGTTTTGGGGGAACCATAGAGAAAGTATTGGCACAAACCAATCCAAACCGCCTTCTCTCTATCGGGTGCGATAAAATAGACTGTCCACAATCAAGCTACCGGATCGGATCGTTACGGAAATCGATAGAAATAGAGAACAAAATAATCAACATCCTAGCCCAGGGCAGGGCCCGGTTCTAGTTCGAGATGCTGGCAAATATTTGCCGGAACGAGAATCGCGCATCAATCAGAAGCTGGGCTTGCGTAGGAATTGGGCCACCGATCCGAACCGATCTCAGCAATGCAAGGAACGCAACAACACGGTGCAAGGTGTGCGCGGTCGATTGCGATAATCAACCTGCAATTTGCATACTTGCCTTCTCCGAATAGCGAGAAAGAGAGAGAACGAGCCAAGGATGGTGCTCGAATTGACGAACTATTTCCCTCTGGGCTCTGAGCCCGCCCGAAAGCTTTTCTTTTTGCGCAAGAAGCCGCTCTAAAGGGTTGCGCGGAATGCCCCGGTTGCCGCCGTGGAATGGTTTCGGGAAACAATTCCGAACCGCGGTCACGCGGATGGAATTTAACGCTCTAGTGTAGGGAGGAGCAAAGCATAGCGCTGCGCGGAGCAGGACCAAAACTGGGATGCCAAGGATTACGACGACGGCCGCCGCGGGTGGCATTTCGCTCTCAAAGTGGCATTTGAGGAGATTAACCAGAAACGTGACTCTCCTCGTGGCTGACTTGCTGTCCTGGCCGGCTTGGCGTGGCCGAAAGTTGTGAAGGGACTCGGACTCGGCGGATTAGCGCGCGGATGAGACAAGCGCGCCCACTTGCCGCGCGAAGATGCCCCCATTCGCCCCCGGGCCATGTTCTCGGGCTAATCTTTGCCGCGTTTCCCGCTTCTTTGCCACGATTCGTTAGTGTGTTTCGGGTTGGGCGCCGAAAGTTTCGCAAAGCTGGCCCACGGTGCGCTGATCTTTGCCCTTCCGTCGACCTGAGCTCGACGTCGTCTTCTTCGTCGACGGTATCGAATAGAGTTGTTCCCGTTTTAATTCCTCCCACGGCGGCCAAATTGAATTTTCCTCTTTCGGGTGTGTGTGTGCGATCCGGTGTGCCACGTGCTTCAAATACTTGCCTTCATTTTTAACTGTTTGTGTGTGTGTGGAAGTGGAATGTTTAACTTTAATCACCGCGAAAAGCACCCAGATCCACCCGGAGGGACACATCTTCCGGTGAAGGCGTTATAGGGAAGGTGATGTTTTTTCCTCCTTTGTGTGCACTGGTTGGGCACTTGGTTTCCCCTCTGTTTGCTTCCACATTCACCCTGATCCTTTGGCGCGTTCTTTGTGCTGCTCCTTGCGAGATTTTCCACACACAAAAAAAAAACGTCAATATCAATTTATTCACCGGTGAGCGCAGAGATGGGGCGGCGCATTAATGTCTGCAGCGGATGACAACTCCGTGCAGTTCCGCGTCCACCTCGCGATCGAGTTATGAGCTCTCCCCCGTCGGATAGCGAACGGAAAGGATTACTGCGCTCCAGAAAGACAATCGATGGTGTGCGGATCGATTTCGTGTCCTCACGGCGAACGACGCGCGGGCAATAATCTTGGGATTAAATTCGTTCGCTGAATTTAATTTCAGTGTCGCGCCTGGCCAATATCACGTTCCGCGTCGTCCTTTCCGCGACGCCGATGGGGAAATTATGAAAGAGAATGCGACGGTAGGAAGTGTGTAACTGGAAGAGTGTGCTCTGACGGGTTGCCAGTCTTTCGCTCCGGCCACGGGGAAAAACCCCCGGAATCTATTACCCCACGCTCTCCGTCGCGGGTTCGTGGGGCGCAAAACCGCGCGCGCGTAAGTAAATCACGTCCAATTTCCACACTTTTATTGTTAGCAAATGAACTTTGAGCTCCTCCAGTTCTTTTTCTTTCGCCCCAGTGTTCCGAGCGCGTGGCTCGATTCCATCGATTTTCCTGCCATCGACCGACCGTGTGGCGTGTTCTGTGGGAGAAGTGGAAAATAGGGAACAGAGAAAAGAGGGATTGTGGGCTGGCTTGGGTGATGGTTTTTTCGCCCGTTGTTGGCCCGGCTGGCCCAATGGAGCGAACTTATTTGATGTGGCTGCGACGAGCAGAGCGGCCTTCGTTGCCTTTCCTTCGCCCGAAACACTTTATTATAGAGAAGTGTACTGGCTCACTGCTTCAATCAATTCCCCCCCGGATTCGGACGCCATCCGAGCTCCGGGAATGACGGTGTGGAAAAAGTACTTTTGCCGTTGATTACACATTTTTTGCCATCATTTTTGTTTAAAAGCATTTATAGCGCGCGCGCGCCCACCAAGGAGCAGCACACCTCCTTGAGTTCGGGCATGGCCCCCTGGTCGCCGGTGATTAATTGTGCAGCTTGCCGGTCGGTCGGTCGATTGCGGTGGCGCCTGATTGTGCCAATTCACGCCAGGCGCGGATCAATTGCGACCGGACCGGGGGCTCTTTCGGGGCGCCGTTCAATTAATACGACGTTGGCCGCGAATCCTTCCACCCGAACCAGAAGTAACTTTCATTTGATCCGCGGCTTAATGGGCCGTGAAAATTCTTACCCAATTACCTCAGACGACCCGAATACGAATCTCGCGAATCTCGCGCTTTCATTGCTCCGTTTGAGCATCCATTTGTGTCGGTGTTGGGGGGATGTCTTAATCTTTGGGGCGAACTAATTTGGATGCCACCCGAAAACCGAGAGGATTCATCCGACGGTGCGAGGCAAGTTTTCTTTTAACTTTCACGACCGCCCGCCCGCGTTGGTTAAAGATAAACACTAAATGGCAAAGTTGGAACGGATGCATTAAGAGCGGATATGCTGTGTGGCAGCAGCTGGTCGTGCCATTTGTGCGGCAACCCTCGGGCCAAAGGACGTCAACCATTGGTGGTCCGCGTAACTTGTTGTTTAGTGTAAAACTTTACGTGCCGGGCTAAGTTCTCGGTGCTTCTTCCCGCGGCTGAGAGGTTAGTTGCTCCGGGGTTCAGTCAGTTGTGGCTAAAAACTATCCCCAAACACACACACGCAGAGAGGCTTTCATGATGGCGTGGGATTTTGTATGCCACGTCCAAAGTCCGATATGGCTCTGCTGTCGGGGGATGTTGTCACCGGAGACACAGACAGAGAGACAAACCGCTGGCCGTGTTTGTGTGGTTTCACTTTCTCGAACCGTGATCGATGCGTTTGCCCTGACGTTTGCGGTGACAGCGCCGCCGGAACGCTTCGGTCCGAAAAAGAAACCCGGCGATCGGACCGGGGCCGTGGCCGGAGCGAACATCTGCATAACCACCCGGCATTGGTCCCGAGGTCCACACTGGAAGTCTTTCCCAGGTTCTTCTGCTTCTTCTGCTGCGGTGGCTGCGGTTTCTTGAGACAGCGCCAACTTTTCCGAGCGGCGTTGTGTGTGGGGGACGCTCTTGGTTGGTGGTGGTGGACACCACTTCTTCACGGGACAAGTTCAATAATGGATGTGCGCGCATGTGAGCCTGTGTCCCAGGACTGCACTGCCAACGCGCGCTCTGCTGTGGCGGGAGAGCACTTCTAATGGCGCATAACTTTTGTTAGCTTTTTGGCTTCCTCGGCCGGCGGCGGCGGCGGACACAGGCACAAATCTGTACGTGGTGGAACCGAGTGCGGGGTTTCGCGAACTTCAACCCCAGCAGTAGCAGCAGCACGGCGTTCTTCGCCACGGTAACATTATTCATTCAGCAGACGCTCCGACGGCCGGAACAAGGCCGGCCGGAATGGACCCGGGGGTCGGGGGCCGTGGGCCTCTAAGCCAGCCCACACGCCAGGCTCGGCTGGTTGGCAATAAATTTTCCGTCCTTCCTTTTTACGTGTGGCCGGAAGTCGGCCCCACCACCACTACGTACAGTAGTACCCTCTCTACCAGTGTTGTGGCCACTTTTTTGACTTACTCCCCTACTATACGTGGCGCACGCAGAACTCGCGTCGACGGGCTACTAGGCTCGAGTGGTAGAGAGATGAGCTTTTGCGGTCTCTAGAACACTAGCGTTGCACCGCACCCGGGCATCATAAAGTTCCTGTGTTCGGAACCGGACCGCGAGAACGAGACGCGCAGAGTGTGGTGAGTGAGTGAGTGAGAGATGGGTACCGGAAATTGGCTCGTTGGATTGCGTTTTACGACCATAAATAGTCGTCGTAAATGGAAGTCGAGGTCGGAGGGGCTGTAGTTCTCCCGCGAGCTCTGTTGGAGAGTTGCAATTTTTGGGGGGAATATTCGATTCGGTACGCCATTCGCCACATCTCTCTTCGCTCCACCACAACTAGTGAGTGCATCGTGGACCTCGCGCCACGCCGCGATTATTATCGGATCCTTATTTATTTCTGCTGTTCGCTGGCGGTCCGCTCCGCCCAACAAAACCAGCTTTTTCGCTTATCAAATTGAATGCTCCCGGTCTCCTCCCCGTGGTGGTGGGTCACGCTCCGGAATGTGCCAGAAATGGTGAAGGCTAATTGCATTGCCTGTCCGCCTGCCTGCCTGCCTGCTGTTGCAGTCCAATACTCGATACGGAATCGATATCGTTTTTATGCCTTCGCCATCTAACTGTTCTCTCTTTTTTTTTCTCGCCAACAGGGAACTACCACAGCAGCGCCGCGTAGCGCTTACCCTGGGGCACCACCGCCAGCACCGGCCACACTAAAGGGTGCCCAGCGACCCGCTATGACTAGTCCAGCCGGCGGTATTCCCGGTGCACCGTACAGAGGCACAGGCTGGACGCAGGGCTACGCCCCGGCCCAGCAGACCTACCGATACACCGCACCGCTCGGGCAGACCTATGCGACCTACACACCACACACTACGACCCAGGTAAGTGCCCGACTCTTGTGATCAATGTCCCAACCGGCGCGGCGGGGCTACGAAAAAAGGGACCTTATTTACGGCCAAAATACGGGCGACAGGGAATTTCCACGCCGCTACAGGGCAGCGACTGCGGATTTGTGGATTTACTCCGTTGTAATCTATGGACCCACCGGGGCCTGGTACTTACACTAGAAACACGGAATTGGGATTTGGGTGGACACTTCTGTGTTGTTACGTGGATTGGGAGCTGTAAGGATTGCACCGGAAATTGGGTAGCTCATGTCCATTTCCGTGGGGTACATTATTGGGGTACACTACCGCGTTTCGGTGGGAACAGGGAATGGGGCGAGATCACCGTTAGTCAACCGTGGAAAAGCCCCTTTACTCCCGGCGCAATTTGGCGATTAATGAGTTTAAGCCGCCACCATGATGATGTGCCGAAGGTGTGCGGAATTAGAATGAACTATTAGCGTCGACGCCTAAAACCCCGGCTCTCCAAAGGATCCCGGCATCACAATATGGAGGCCCACGTTCGGAGGCGCGCCGTTGTCATCAAATGTTGAAGGAGAAAATTAAATTTATGCTCCATTCTTTCGCAAGGCGCGCGATGCTGCTGCTTACTCGGTTCATGTCACGAAGCTCGGTTCAGGAGGCTCCACACAGCCGAGACAAAAGCCTCACACGCAGCGCCGAGGCTCGTGGAGTAAATTTAGTTTCACTCTTATTGCATTATTCAGACTCCATCCAACGACGGCGAACTCGGTGACACGTGTCCCGGGTTATAATGTACCCGGTTCTGAAGTGTGATCCGAAGCTGTCAACCAACAGCCGGGTTATTTTCAGTCAGGGCTTCTTTCGCGATACTACACCGCGCGTTCTGACGTGGCAGTCAGTCAGTCATCTCCCAGCGTACCTGGGGCTCCGGTAGTTGCGCTCCTCCGGGGTGTGGACACCGACACCGACACGCCAGAGTCGTGACGAAACTTTCATCGATCATTAAGAGTGGCCGATGACGATGAACTGGGATTCAATTTGACAGAAAAAGCAGGCAAAACAGGCCCTCCATTTTCGGACTTGTCGTCATTTCGGACGATCAATAAAATGTGTATTCTTCAAGAGATTCTTCCGAACCTCTCCGCTTCGCTGGGGACGATTTTGACGGCCCAAAAGGAAACGGACCCGGGTGTGTCTCCGGGTAAACACAGAAGCGAGATCTGTCTCCAGCTCAGCGCGAGAACCATGCAGACGAGTCTGTTTGATTCGATTTGCTGCTTCCGCTGCCCGAAAGCGTGACGACGACGACGCGGGCGCAACTTTTTCTGGGGAAAATCGAGTTTTCGTGAAAATTTCCGCACCAATCGGCGCGCAGCCCCGACACACATACAGGCGAATTTTTATCAAAGAAAATCCATCCGAATCCAAAGGACAGCGGGGAGCTTCTCGGAAACTCCGAAAACCCCTCCGAGAAATGCCGAGTGAGCGAAGTGAAGCGAAGAAGGCAGCTTGCAAAGTACTGGCCGCCTAGCATATAAGGATATGGCGTGTGTGACGCGCGTGAGAGCGAGAGACAGAAAAGTAACTTGAAGACTCGAGGAATGACAGGACGCAAAACTATTTAGCAAAGTTCTGCTTCAAAAACGACGCCCGGCCCCGAACTCGTCCGACTTAGTCGCTCATGTTGCAGCGGCGACGGCGGCGGCGCACCATCTGGCGGTGGAGTTGCCGGTGGGAATCGGGTTGACAAAACTCGCTTAGGAGAGCCGCCCGCCAGAGACTGATTAGTTCGGAAGTGAAGACGACACTCGATTTATAAGGGCCTTATCGCTGCCGCACAAAAGTTTCACATTTTTTGCTGCAGAAAGAAAAATCTTCGTTCGCCTCACCCGCCAGTGAGTGCGCCATACTCGGATATCGGATGGAACGGAGACTTCGATTGAATTCTTCTGCGCACTTCTTGGCACACCTTCTGGCGGAAGTTTTCGCCAGACGCCCGCCGGTTGTCCATCCGTCTGTGCGCCCAGTCTCGGTGCCCGGTGTAAAGCGAAACCGAGTTTGAGCAAGAATTTCCATTACACTCGGAGAATCGGCAATCGGTGGGCGAACGGCGGACTAGGACCTCGGCGTCCGGCGGCGTAGACGGAGCCTCTCGATAATGGCTCGATAATGTCCTCTGCCCATAGAATATCAAATTTGACACACTCACTTCATATTATCGCATTTCGAGCGTATCCCACGTACACTGCTGAGGGGCGGCGCCCACGAGGACGTGATCTGGTGCCATCATCATCATCATCGGACGAGACTTGCCTGGGTCCCGCCCGGGTGACCACGAATTCAGCGAATACCTCCTCCGACAACAGTGGTCGCCTCTCACGCACGGCTAATGGGCCACCGCTTTTGAGCCCATCGCGCACGGAGTCGTGGGGTCCTAAATAAATAAAGGACGCCAGTTATTGACATGGTACTACTGTGCTCTCTGTGGGTAAAGTGTTACCAATCGATCCGGAACGCATCCGAGGACACCACATTTCGTACGTCGAATTTTATCCCCACGGCGCGCCATTAGCCGATGATATCCGCGCTCCGGTCCAGTCCGGTGTCTTAATGTGTCTTGGCTCGATACCTGCTTCGCTGCAAAAGGGCTAATGGCTGCCGGAAGTCGGTCACCACCATCGTGTATGGTGATGAGGCTGTGGCCGAAAGTTTTATGACCAATCAATAGATAAGCCACTCACACCAAGCCTCGGCTACCAAATAATGACTTCCTTCTGTCGGGGTTTGGCTTCTTCGCCTTCCCCCGGGGTGGGGATGTGGCATTATCGCGGGGTGTTCCGTGTCCGATCAGCGTCTTGCGGATTAATGTGTCGTCGGTCGTGGTTTTGGTGGTTTCGGATGTCACTTGGGTGGGGCCCAATTCCTCCTACTCACGTGTGGGACTTGTCACGGATTGGATCCCTAACTCGTGGCGTGCAAATGGAACGTTAATTGATTCCGTTCCGGAGAACCGCTCCGGAACGCGTACGATTTAGCGCCCGGTCGGCGGGTCCGGTGGGTCCGGTGAGACTGGTCTTCCCGGAGCTGCCACAAAACCACAGTCAATTTTCGCGGTGGTTTCATGTGTACAGCAGGCAAATGCCAACAATTGGCGGTGGCCGTTTTGGGAAAATGACAATTTCTCTCGCTCGACTGCGCGCTGAATGGAATTAATGGTAGAGGCGGAGGATCGAAATTAGATATTCGTGGCCATTGGTGGGCGTTGGCTACCTTCAGGAGGACCAATTATAGTTTCTCCCAGCAGTTGATAGTGGATGATGTCTAGCCAATCCCACCAACGCAGGGAAAACCATCCAATCGTTGCCCGACCCAACTCAAGTTTAATCGAATAATATGCTGAAGCTCACTTCGTCGATTGAATTTAATCGATTTGAATCGTTTCGTCGATTTAAAAGGTCCTTTTTTGGAGCCCATCGTTATGTGTTGCGCTATGTTTGTGAGAATTTCATTGATTTCGAAAGAAAAAGAAACTCTTTTGAATGAACATCTTTTGAATGAAATGTTAACCTTTACTGCCATTCGGAGAAGAAACGTCGTGACCCTAATGAGTTGTGAAATGTCCTAAGCGCACTCGGTTCACAATACAGTCTGTGGGCGACGCAGCACACACACGCGCCCACAGAGAGAAAGTTTCATTTTTCCGTATCGTTAGCGGGGCTATGAAATTAATTAAAGCGCTTTCAAATAACTGTAGAAAGGATGAGCACGCCTTTAGGGAAAGTTTTCTTTCATTTCACCCCCGGGCCACCCCTCGGGGGGGAACGGATCGTTCCTCCATTCGGCGATAAAAAGCGCCGCGTGGAAATGCTCGAAACACATCCCATCACACTTTCATGAAACAGCTGTGGCCGCCCGGGCCAGATTTGCTTGGGCCACTGCCACTGGAAACGACGATCCATTTTGATTTGCTCACTTTTCTTTTTCTGTAACATTCAGGATCGTCGTGTTTTTTTTTTCGCGCGCGCCGCCCCGTTTTATTAGGGAGATCCTGTAAGGAAAGCCAAGCCATGTCTTTTCGTTTCTGACGTAGCCGAGGGATTTTTCAAAAAAAGAAGCTTTTTTTGCAACCAGACACTTCTGCGCTGTTTCAAAGTTCTCGTTTTTGCTGCCAGCCACCAGCAGTGCCATCATGAGCCTCTCTTCTTGTTCACTTGGTGTCTGAAGTGGCACTCTCTCTCTCCCGCTCTGTTTCACTCACTCTCGGTACGGGTCCTTGCGCTTTACGGCGCTTGATGTTTGGAGCCCTTTTACGTGGCTGCGTTATTTCACTAATCTATCTTCTTTAACTGTGGCTGAGGCTCCAATGTTATCAGACTTTAAAAATAATTCATTTCGATTCTCGGATGCCGGAACACGTTACGGAACTCGGTTCCGGTTCGGTTCGGCTTCTGCTGCAAATCATAAAACGTTGACCGGTGAAGCCACCCTTCGGACGGGGGACTTCCGATTTGGCGTGTCGTTAAGAAACACGTTGGACCCAGGTGATCCTGGGCGCCGCACCATATGGGGCCGCCACTTTGGGGCTCGCCGGTTCTCGGTGGATCGTGAGTGGCGTGGTCAGGATTACATGAAGAGCGTCAACCTCGCCACCGGTACGCCGCGTGTGTCTGTTCTCATAATAAAAGTGACCAAAAGATGGATCACGTGGGCTTGGGAAGCTGCTGTCCTTCTCCTGCTGCCAGGGTGATGGAAAATTCCAAAAAGCTGTTCATCATTCGGCCATCCGCCGCACTTTCCTTCCCCTTGCCACGAGATCCATTCACGAGACCGACGAAAACCTTTAGCGCGGAAGAGAGAAAACCGGATCCGGAAAAAATGGTCGAGCCAAGATGAAGAAGGGAACCTATAACGGTCCCGGACCCCGGACGGTCGCCGCCGGATGGATGTAAGATTTTCATTTAAGGATCTGCTACGCTGCTGTTGCTGCTCCTTCCCGGCCCGGTTTCCTCAACGTAAAGGAAACTTTCGCCGGAGGTTGAGATTTTTAACGTTCTTAGAATCAATATAACCGACCTCAACGCAAAGGGAGGAAGCATCAACAAACTTTCCCCCCCATCCGGCCCTCGCACCGGCAAGGGTCGGGATTGTATTAATATTTTTTGTGCACGCTGTGGGCGGCCCCGGGGCTCTCTGGCCGGCATCCTGTATCCTGGGCTGGCTGAAAGTTAAAGAAAACATGGCCAAAGATTCCACCGGACGCAGCACACCGCAAGCGAGCAGCAGCGTACCTTTTTCTTGCAAAACCCAAGCAAAGCGCCGGGAAGGGAAAAGAAATGACCAACTAAGAAGGATCCCAGGGACCAAGGAGATCCGTCGGCCCGGTGTATGGGGCCCGCCCATCCGTGTCCCGGCGCGCTGTGCTGATGGGGTTTTATGGTTGAGAAATAGGGATTTTCATCAATCCTGTGTTCGGTTCCCGCACAACTAACTACTAGTTCATCATGGCTTTCGGACGACCCGGCCCAGGATGTATCGTTTTCAATTTATTTTATTTCAACCATTTAAGCAGAACGGGCAGCCCCCAGAGCCTGAGAAAGACAGAGATAGAGACCTACCATTTGGTCGCACATACTTCTGTTTCTGGCCAGAATAAATCCGGGGGAGTTGATGTAATGAGATCTGGCGAGGCTCCCGGAGTGCGCTCGAAGTTTAAGAGTAGATGAAGAGTGGGCCCAAGACGTTCAAGCAAACATTTGGCAATCGATCTCACTCCGGGAGCGGTCGGGCGGTCGGTCGTGCCACTCTTGAGAATTAAGGCCTCAGAACGGAATGGAACAAGTTCTGTTCGAATTGAGGATCTTTTATTTAAACTCTTCTTATTTGTCTACGTTAAATTGCTGTAATTTAAATTAGAAATTCCCTCTATTTTTTGGCCCACAGTCCACACTCTTTAATGCACCACTCGGCAGGAAATTAATAGCTCATCCAATGTGAAAGTGGAGCGGTTCATCTTGCCCGAAGTGGGTCCCCGAATTATTGATTTCTACTTCGCTGAGACCCGTCTTCCTGGTTTCGGTCGAGAACGGGGAGTTAAATCGAAATTGCGACCCCAGCAAACCCCCGGAAACACACTGCTTCGGTGCCGGAGAACCGAATTGAATTTCTTGCCTTGCGGGGAACACAGCTAAGTGATCCGGAAGGTTCCGCAAAATGTCAACAGGCCCCGAAAGTTGGATGGTTACCGCCCTTCCAGAAGGACACCGGCCAAAACCCGGGTTTGTCGTGCCGGGATTTGCATAAATGTAGAATCGGGCCTTCGAAGGCCTCCCTAAGCCCACGGGGCAGCACCGCACCGCACCGCATGCTAAATAGCTGATGTGTGGCCACAAAAGATCGTGAAACGGCTCGGCTCGGCGAAGGCCTTGCGAAAGAATTCCCAAAGGTGTGATGTCCAGAAGCTCCGACTACCGGGCCGGGCTTTCTTCGTCTAGCGCTGCCACCTGAAGTGATGGATATTCCGGCACCGGAACCAGGGGAACCCAATCCGCCCCGGAATGGATAAAAGGATGATCACATCCTTTCGGGTCCGTCCCACGCGTCCGCTTTTCGCTGATATTTACATGCAAACAAACATGATGATGATGCTGCGGCCGTTCTTGTTCCGGCCGCCTTGCCGCGAAACCCAGGTTTTTGTGAGGCCACGCTCACCGGCCTCTCCCCCCCGGGGGGGTTCGCGTATGCAAATCTTTTGCGGATATGTTTTCGTTTTATTCGACACACCTTTTATTCCCCTCGGCGGTACGATCCCACCACCACCACCGGGTCCATCCGCACGGGCAGCAGTCCATTTAAAATCGATTCCGATGGAGGCGCCTGGTGGCGCTCACCCGAAGTGGTTCGCCAAATTGTTATACGCATTGTGCTTGCGTGTGTGTGGGGTTGGGCGCTTTGGGAAATGGCCACCACACGGTTAAATGCGTGTTTTTGGTGCGATTGTACAGATTTTTTTTACCGCCACTGGCATTTAAATATGCAGTTCAAAGCACCAGAGGGCAGAAGCAGGGCCGAATTTCCTGTGGAGAATGTGGCATAGCAGCATAATGTTGCGAAGGTCGTCGTCCCCACGAAAGTGGTAAACGATTGGAGTCGTAAAAGTGTGTTGCGAATGGAGAGTCGATTTTTATTGCGCACCACAAACCATTACACACAAACATTCCAGGACCGGCACACAACCACCACGGGCGATGGCGGGTTGCTATTGTTGTGTTGTTCGGCTTAACGATCGGTTCCCGGTGCTTATCTTGCGTTTCGGTGGCCGGCTTCTAACGATCATCATTACCGAAAGCGCGTGCCTGTGTAGCCGTTTTATGTAGCGCACGCCAAGATGAGGTCGAATGTTTGCAAAATACGTGCCCCTTCGAGGTGTTCGGTGATGTAAATACGAAATGGGATCCACTGCTGGACTTTTTGAACGGCCAGGTTTATAAATAATAACACCATTATTGATTTTAATTGCTTGCATATTTTACTGAAAAATATAAGCATATTTTGCTTTAAAATCCATTTCGGCAACAATAATTAAACGTCATTAGAAACCGATGGCGGTCCGTTTGGTTAGTTGGCTAGTCCGGCAAACAGATTCATTTTGTAGTACGGCGTTCCATATCGGTACTAAACCTCACTTTGGAATGCACTAACCTGGGAATGACTAATTCCGGGACACGGCCCTAGTTCGGTAAACGACTGCCGCCGTTTCCCACAATAAGGACACTCCCGAAGAAATCCCTTGTGGATTAAAATATTTTCTTCCAAAACACGTGGAAGTCGGTGCGGCGCACGGATAAGCAAATGTTTCCGAAGCATAATTTCGGCCGTGTTCCACACCAGAAAATGGCTTCGCATTTCATTCCGAAGGCTCTCCGCAAACTCACCCGGCCGCCCGGTTTGGTTTTCGGTTGCAAACCTGGTCGGTTTCGGTGCGAGGTCAGGATTAGGTTTATGGCTGGCGGCCGGCCGGTGGCTGCCCTGTCGGCTGCCTGAAACCGACATTTTTCCGCAATACCCGTAACGGGTTGCCGCTGCCGCATGGCTCTCATAAAATTATGCAAAGCTCACGGCTCCTGGCCCGACTCTGGCCCGGGTGGGTTGCTTTTGCAAGGCAAATGATTTGCCACGCCGGACGATGCTTGCTTGCGACCCCTGAGGCACCCGGCGGCGACGGCGGCGTCGTCCACTCGGCCGTGGAAACGGGAATTTGAATTTTATTGAATGGTCCGGAAAACATTTCCGGTCCGCGGGGCGGGCAGAAGAAGAAGAAACCGCACCAGCAGAAGTATAAAAGGGCCACCGCCAGTACGGCACTGTTGTGTGCCGTGTGGCATTGACCGCGGGCAGTGCCGAAAAAAAGTGGAACTCCCCCCGAAGGATGAATATTTGTGCGAATCGATGAGAGAGAGCTTTGGCGCGACCAGGGTTTTTGGCCTGCGGATCGATCTCTGTCCCGTTCCGAGCTGTGTCCTAAACTAGCCGTGAGCCGTTCGAAATCCGAACTCGAATTCGAACTCGAATTGTTTTTCACAACCACATCCTGACGAGTTATGTGCCACTCGTTTAAAGATTGAGTTATTCATTCGACATCCCGCTTCCGGAAACGAGAAGCAACGGCGGAGCTCCGTCTCTCGGTGGCACCAAAGAGGCCAAAAATCCAAAAATGTCATCTCAAACCCTGGCTGGCAGGTCTGGCCGCTTTGATGAAGCTCCCGGACGTCGGACACAAAGATCAAAGCGAACATTCCGAACGGACGGGGACGACAAAGTATGACGTGACGGCCGCATGCCGCTCCAGGCACGAAGGCGATAGGGACACCGGCGTGAACAGCAGCCGCACCGTCGTCGAGTGTCCCTAACGATCGACGTGGGCCACGCCGTCGTCGCCGTCATCTAACAAGCCCCGAGCAGCAGCAGCACGGACGTGGTGACATGCCGAGCACCTCATAATTTACTGCTTTCGCAACGGAACCACAGAAAACGAACAAGAAACACACGGCGCCGCCATCTTTTAGCCTACCTGGGCCCCTAAGAGAACCGCACCCTCGGGAACGCAACAGCAACTTCAACAGCCCAAAACGCGCGTCGACGGTCCACGTGGCTCCTAGAGCCGCGTGTGTGTCGCCCACGGGAAGGGCCTCGAAGAATGCCTCGACGAACATCCTTGCCGCCGGCGCGGCGGTGGCAAAAAAGGACTTTCGTGCGGCTTTTGCGTGGCCACGTGATTTAAATGCTAAATATGCCACCAGCACCACGGGTCCGGTCGGGTCTTGAGGTGTCCTTTTTTGCTTCCCGAGTTCCTTGAAGGCCTCGAGGGATGATGAAGCGTGTGGCACTGTGCGCTACGAAAGGACCAGTTCGTGTAACTGTGACACTGTCAAAATGGTTGACGTCACGGGTTGAATCGGGTGTGACGTCACGGGCCGTGTAGTAGTGACGCAATCGGAGCGACGAATGCAGATGAACGTGTGCGTGTTAGATTCGGACACGCCGTGCGTCTGAGTGTGACAAAAGATGGCGCCCTCGTCTCTGTGTGTGTGTGTGCACGTGAAGCACTCAAAATGGAGTGCAAATTTTGCGTGAGTTCTCTGTAAATACACGCACACGCACAACGGATCTGCGGCCCATCTGCTCCGTGACGTCAAAACGAGGCTTGCAAAGTGTGACACAAACCAGCGGCAAGTAATTACACGCGGCCACGAGCACATCAAGCACTACTAAGGCACGTCGTCGTTTTCCGGCCACCGGCCATCGTTTCGATGCAGCGCTCTCGCCCAAAGCTTTTACCGCCGAGTACCGGAAACGCTACTCGAGTACGGCCCATCCAAACTAACGGCAAAAAATGGACATAACACAGTGTAGTAGTAGTGCCACCGGAGGTGGGGCTTCCGGAAATGTTCGCGAATGTTTGACATGCGTGACGATTCCGTGCACTTGCATTGGCCCCGCCAGCCAAAACCCGGTTTCCGGTGCACCGCGAGCTCGCAAATGGACCATCGGTGCACATCCTTGCACCACGGCACTTGGCTTCGGATGGCTTCCCGGCACAGCCCCGGGAGCGCTTCTGTCCGTGTGTCGGTTGTATTTGTAGCCCACCACACACGAGCACACGCCGCTCGTCTCGTCGGTGGCAAATATTCGATTGGCAAATATTTGCCCGACGACGGCGAACCGCGGCTCGCCCGGCTCTCTCGGTGCTGCAGGTTTATCAATTCTTTCCGTTTTACTCCAGCTTTTTTTTGCACCGCAAACATCCCGGGACATCATCCTTCGCCGAGGGCAGCCGGCAACCGGCAAACGTTGAGTGCACGGGTTTTCCTCCCATTTCTTTTTCCTATCCGCGCGATGTCCTAGTCCGATGATGCTGATGGGCGAATGGGTTGCTCGCCGCCTGGTAGCTTCTGGCACTCTCAAGGATCCGTCCACAACACGATGCCACCCGGGAGTTTAAATCGAATCAACATGCGCTGTAAACCCGATTTTTGACTGCATTTCGATTACGACGACCCCCGGCCATGCCAATCGTTCGTTCGGTGCTCTCTTTGGCAATCGGTTGTTATTGGTTTGCCAGTCATCCATCCGAGTCGAGCACTTGTTTCTTCGCTTCGCCTTCGGAAATGGCCCGTTTGGTTCGATGACAACAGAAACACAAAATGCAACAGGGAAATATAAACGGGTGAGTGAGCAGTCGTTTGCATACCTTTAGGCGTTTAAGTGCTCAAAGCTTCATATTAACCAGGCGCGCCTGAAGTTATGTAATACGAGTCCTGTGACAATCGTGACGTGCCAGCACACCAGTTGATGGGCTTTCGGATTCTTGTGAAGGTCGCCACAGCCCTTAAATCGCTGCCAACGCACCATCTTGATCAATATTCACTTGCAAAAAAGGAAGCTCAAGCCGAACGACGAGAAGCCGGCGTAACTTTTGGGCAAAAGTTACAAGGCCCTTTTGACAGGCCATATATATATATTTTAAAGCGCCCAAAAATGAATAAACTTTGCTTTGGCCCAGCCACCACCACGCTAAGTACCGGCGTGCGCGGCGAATGACGGTGGCGGTCGGCCAAGGCGCGGTTTTACGTCAACTTACTTGCTGGTCGCGGTGCCCCACCATTTCTCGGCGGAAGTTTTATTATTCCGCGCAGCATCCGCAGCGGCAGATAATAATCTTTTCCAAGCTCCAAGAACGCAACCGGGCAACGTTCATTGGAAGTGACGAGCGTGGTTGAGGTTTGTGCGCTTTTTTTGCTTTCTCCGGGAAGGCCCAGGAGATGCCTATCTTTTGAGATCAGCAGATGGAGCCACCGTCGTCCGCCCTCGTCGTGTGTTGAGCTGACATTTTCAACCTACACCCGAAAATCTCCAACCAACCCACCACCGACGGCTGCTGCTGCCGGTGGCCGCTCATTGACCTTTCGCCGCCGTCGGTCTGCTGGCAAGGCCGGTTCTTGCAAAAGATCCGACGGCCCTAAGGCCCTCCGAAATGCCGCACATGAATATATAAGACCAGAACGAGAAGGAACGAGGGAGAGAGAGAGAGTTGGAGCGACACAGACAAGTTTCTATTCCCGCAAACCGCAGTCTTTTGAGGGATTTCAACCGGAACCGGAAACTTCCGGAGATCTCTGTGGTGGGCAGGCAAAGGATCTAACGGGAGGCCACTAGAGCCCGCCGCAACGGGAAGAAAGGAGGTTGCTAAATAAGGCCCACACCGAGAGAGAGAGAGACCGGGGCGTTGTGCCAAAATCAGGCGACGTCAGTAGTGTAGCGTCCCGTCGCGGTGGATAACCACACTTTCCCGAGGGGGGGGGATCCTTTCCCGGCGAGATCTCCCGGACGATGATGATGGTGGTGCTGGCAGACCACAGGGAAGCCCGAAGGGGGCCTCCCTTAGAAACTTGCCGAGATGTCGATGAAGATAATAGTAATTAAGCGACGGGCGAAAGAACCCGCGCACACACACACACAGACAGTGCGACATACAGCGCTCCCGAGCCGGGGAGTGTTATCTTTTGCCCATACTCCAGGGGCCATGAGGGCGATGCTGTTTGCATGCAGACCGCGCCCAGATTTGGCCCGGAAAATGAAAGGCACACCGGACTTGCTTGCCGGCCGGATTGCCGCCCGGCCGGTTCCGGTGGGAGCCACTACGTCATCGGACCGGAAACGGCTGACCGTGCTGATGGTTCGGTGGCCGTGGCTTAATTTAACGACAAGATTTCGCTTTTAATTTGGGCCTTCGCCGATTTCGGTCCAGGAACTCCTGGCTGTGCCCTGTCAGCAGCTTGGCCATTCTTTCAGAACTCCTGTTCAAGGTGGCTTCTCATTGGTACTTTATGAGGTACGGCTTCTAATTTTAATGTCTTCCATTATGGGAAAGACTTGCCTTAAACACTGGATATCATCCACACCAGTCAATACGCGGCCGCACGGTCTAACTCAATGGCCGCCCGTTTCTCGGTCACTGAAGGTTGTTGGAAGCTATCCACCACACCGTGTCCCAATCGCTCGCTTTAATCTTATTATTGTCATCTCGTTCCGAGCGCGCTCCCGTACAGATATTCGCTGTTCCTATCCTCAGTTCCCCATTCTTACGGCCTGTTAGGCCGGCACCCAGCATCGACAAATCTCTCACTTCCTGTGTCCGGTGTTGATTAAGATATAAAAAGGCCGTCGCACCGTCGGGTGTGACCGAGGGTGTGGTCGGCCACGTTCCCGAGAAAAAAACCGGGGCGCATTGAGATGACGACGGGGTCCGTACGTGACAGTTGAATTGCGAAGCGAACGAAGAAGGCCAACCGCCGAGAGGCGCACGATAAATCCGGCGCACGTGGGATTAGACTACGGAGTGCATTTGCATGCAGCACACAGGAGTGCGATATGCATCGTGGCCCAGTCGTGGCCGGCAGCCTGCAGCCCGAGCACTGTCTATAACGACGTCCGATAAGTGGTGGAATCTGTTCCGTGACTATCGACGGAACTTTCTATTTATTTTCCATCTCAATGCCCCGCCCGGGTCCAGCTCGGATCGGTTCTCCCCGGGTGCTGGGTGGACGGTGCTCTTCGCCGCCGTTTCATTGTTTTGCCGCCCGGATTCCCCTTCCCCTGGGGTGTGATAATCGACTTTCCTGATGCTACCGGACATGAACGGATAGAGTTAGACACACACACACACGGCACTCGGTGGCGCATCTTGGAACGTGTCAATTGCAATGGTTCCGGACCATAAAACTGAATGCACTTCCTCCTCCACCGCACGAGAACTGCACTTCCCGAGCGCGCGCTTGATAACAACGGACAACGCAACACAGCACAGGGTTCGGGTTCCTCTATCGGGCTCTTGCCAAACGGGGAAAGTGAAATATTTGCCGGAGGGCGATAGTGCGGCCACTGGTCCGCCGGCACACGCCAGCAGCAGTTATCGCCATGGTGCGTCGCTCTGACTCTGCTCTGGTGTGCCGCAGTCTGGTTTGGCGATTAAAAATGGCCATCCTCGGTGGTGAGCTGCCGGCTGTTGTTGGTGAGAATGCCGTTTCCGATAAGCTTCTTTCACTGCGTGAGCGGTGAGTTGGGTGGGTGAGAAAACCGAGAGAGAGAGAGAGCGAGAGTGCGACCGTGGAGCGACTCACTTCGTGGATCGCGCATGAGCGGCCAAGTGAGAATAGTAGACGCCCCAGCTTCACGTTGGGCGATCCTTTTCGGTGATGGTGGTGGAACCATTATCGTCATCATCTCACGAACGGGCCGTCTCTCTCTCGCTCTCTCCGCCTGCTGCTGTGTCACACCGGCGTTGGCAACCGCCACCGCTTTGCAGAGGACCAAAGTAGTCACACTCTTGCACTGCTTCTGCCCGCGTGTGGTGTGTTAGTAGTAGCGTTGCAGTAGGCGTCGTCGTCGTCGCCGTCGTTGCCATCATCATCATCTCCATCGAAGTACCTGCATAGAGCTAGCTACACCGCGTGTGTTCTTCTAGTGTTTTCGGTTGTTTCTTTTTTCGCCGACGCCGCCGCCGCTGCTGCCAACGGTGGACACTTCCGGTGTACCGCGGAACACAACACTACACACACACACCGTGAAGAAGGCGACCGCCATTTCGGTGGCTCCCACTCGATAACATATGGCGTGCTGATAGCGCCCGCAGCAGCAGCAAGGCGACAGTTTCGGGCAGCCTTTGGGGATTTTGCTGATAACGACTAATCAACAGCAGCACAGTTCAGTGGTGCAGTGGTGTGTGTGCGTGCGTGGGTGCCATAAAGAGTTGTGTCGTGTCGGTGGTGAATCATCACAAACGCCGGTGTCCGGCGTGCAAAAGAAGAAACCCAGCAAGCCCAGTCGATGTGGTGAAGAAACAGTCCCGAAGCGTATAGTGAGAGGCATACTAGATGTTCTGGAAGAAGCTTCGCCAGTGTAAGTGAACCGGTTCGCTGTGTTCTGGATACGACGTCACCCCTTCTCGCTTATCGGCGAGCCTACCATACGGAACCGATATTCGCTTCGGGGACGGTGCTCGGTTCCATATTGTTTCACCATATTGAGACGCACACCAACAACAAGAAGAAGGGTGCAGTGAGTGCGGCCAAAGGTGTCGATCATATCCGAAAAGGTAGTGTACAAAAATAAAAACAAAAATCGAATTCACTGACTACACCCACCACCGATAGGGAACGCAATTAATCGGCACCCTTGGTCGGATGTGCGATTTTGTGGTGTTTCCCTGAGGCCGTCCAGCTGTTACGACACTTACGCGCAGTTCCGTGACGCGCAACCTGTTGGGACATGTACAAGGAGAGCCTCGGCGCGGAAGCCACACGTGCGCGGATGGTCCGCCCTGCCATATGGCACGCGTCGGAGACAGATCGTTTGATGCGTGGTCTGTCACCAGGCCCCGTTACAAGAAAGGACCTCCAAAGGGTTGTTGGGGCGTGGGCAACTTTAATTAAATGCAAACCGCACGGCATTTCGTCAAACTTTTCCGGCCCCATTGGCTCCCGGGTTGTTTCCGGGGAGTTCGGTGCGGACGCGGAAAAGAAGGCTTTCCGCAAATTTGGCGAAAGGATGGCGCTTTGCCCCCCCCCCCCCCCCCCCCCCCGCCATTGTGTCCCGCCTCTTCTTCCGACGAGTTGCGGGCTGGGCCCGCCGCGAGGTTGTCAAACTCAATTACCGGAAAAGTTTCCCAGGTCTTGGACCGGGGAGTCCGGAACGCCCCGAACCATTCGCTCAGGGTCTTAGGTGAGCCCTTCCATCCCTTCCTGTTTTCCCTTCGGGGGCGGCGGTGGGCCACTTCACTATTTCGCCCAGTCACGGCGATGACGAACTCGCGGGTTTTTTTGCTTCTTTTCCTCCCTCATTCCGGTACCCCCTTTTTAGGCCCTTAGACGTGTTGGTCCGTTTCTGGTTTTCCTCCCGCGTCTCCACGGGCGCGCAGACCAAGAATTTGCGTCCGTGGAGGCTGCCGAAGGTGCCGAAAGCTCGAAACTCGATTAAAGAGTCTCCGCGCGGTGCGGCACGCGTGGGCTGAATATAATCAGTGAACCCCGACGCACCAGGCCGGGCAACTCAGGAGGGTGCTGGTGGGGCCCCCAGGGGGGGTGGTTGAAGAATCCCCCGGTCCAGTTTCCGGAATGATAGAAATAGTTGTGGAGCGGTGCGCGATGCAATTCCAGTACGACGCCGCTCGGTGCGCACGTCCGAGTCGAGCTGAATTCCTCCGGCAGACAACTGCCCCTGCTGTACGTTTGCCCCCAAAGGACGCACAGGAATGTCGGAAGCGGGTGGTCCGTGGTGCAGTTTTGCGCGAAGACGATGCAATTCGGCCGATCGAACGATTCTCTGCATGGCCTGGATTCAATCATCCCGAAACAATTTGGTAACCGGCATTCTGGTATACCTCTATTCCCGGGAACTTTCAATGATCCGGATCCGGACGGCGGTATCCGGCTATCGGACCAAAAATGGCCAAGCTTTTGCCGCGAGAATGAAGGTGCTTTCTTCGTAGCTCTCGCCTTGGAAAGACTAACCAGAGGTGTCACCAACTTCGAAGGAAGGATTCTAACTGGAGTTCCGATAGGACCTGTAATTACAGTCGGCCCTGGTGCTACTCATCGCTCCTCAAACACGGCTCGTACTGAACGGCCAATCTATCTATGGCACCGGAACGGCTCCCAAGCATCCGTCTGGATTTGTGGGATGATTAATCCGCCTTTCTGTAAGAACTAGGAACTCTCTGCCGGTGGGTGAAGGTTGGGTACCCCAGAGCAATTCATCAAGCCCCATGTATGCCCCTTCACGGTTGAACTCGATTCATAGCGCGTCCCTGCCGATTCTGGCTCTCAGACTCCGGATCGATTTCCTATTTGTGGAAAGGTGGACATAATCAGTAATTTAGCAGCATCTTCATCATAATGATTTCAATTGAGAGTTCGACATAAAAAGGGTTTATGTTGCAGTTTGTTTGGTCCAAATTTTCTATGTTGTCCGAATAAAATATATTTTATAACCGCAGATGGGATTTTATCCCCTTTAAGTGGCAACTGCAAAATGTGACCCACAAATTCTCGCACTCCTCGACCGGTTCCGGGAAATTCGTTTGCTTTCATTTTAACCTTGGGCCACAAATTTCCCGCTACTTGTTCGACGGGGGACATGCCAATCGCGTTATCATATCGGGGCCGCCCTGCTGGGGACCGGTCGGAGTGACCTTTAGGCATTCGCGACCTCCGTGGAAAACGCAGCGGGGCGGGTGCTGTGGGTGAGAACCACCCACAGCCAAACCAGCATCATTAATCTTCACCATTAAATTTACTATGTACGCGCGCGCGGGCGTGTTAGACCTTTTTTTTTGGCCCCCCATTTCGGCTGACGAGATATTAAAGAGCGCCGACTTGCGGTAGGAAAAATGATGGAAATAAGCCCGCCCCCCACAGCATATTCGTTCCGCTGCCGCGACCCACGCCGATGGGGAGGTTCGAGGGGGACCCACGGTACATTCCGATCGTTATCGGATTTCGTTTATCATTTCTTGCGGGGTGCGAACATTATTCATCCCGTTTTGGGATGGTAAAACAATTAAGCCAAACGCCACCACCGCGCAGCCGGGCAGATTGATCCTTTGGCCGCCTTTGCGAAAAGCGATTAACTTGCCGCGGTGCCGGCCACTCAATGATTGCAAACGATTTTTAATATCCCCCACGATGGAACTCCCCAAAGATGTGGCTGGTTCTGACCTACTGTCGGCTCTTCCGTACAGGCGGTTGCGGTTTATCAGAAGATGCTTCCGAGCACTACAATTCAGATCCGAGTCCGGGCCGATGAGTCCGATTAATTGACTGATTGGCGAAGTACCGCTTCGCAGTGTGTGTTCGTGTGAAGTTTGCATAAATTTCCCACAATTTATCCGATTCAGACTCCACACGGCCAGCCATCCCTTCGATAGGTGGCCTTTTGAAGTACCATTCAGCAACCTCTTGGCGGTGCTGTCTTGAAACACGCATCCTTCGCCGGGTTCCATCTTCCCTGAACCAGGTGCGGACTTCGTGAAATGGAAATTATCGGTTCCGTCGAGCGAGCGAGAAGCACCCAAGAAGCGATGGTGAGCGATTCGGCTCAATTCCGCCCGACCGCCCAGCAAGAAGAGACACTAATCAGCCCAACAGGCCCGTTGAACCGGAAATAATTGAAGGTAACTGCGGTGCACACACTACTCGGCCACGACAACACGTGCTCGATAGGCTGGGGAACGGTGCAACCTACCGGAGATGCACTAGAATCGTCCCACGGATTGTTGGTTCAAGATTCGGTTGCCCGACCTACACATTGGATTAATCGTCCGCGTGACTCACGCTGACTCGTGGCATGTGAGTCGTTCAATAAGTTTAATACTTGGAGGTGTTCCTGAGTCAACATAAAATCACCGGACTTCGGATCGGCAAAGTGCTCCTTGAGCTTAAAAGGCTTCTTTTCGCCAGAACTTATCGAGAAGACCCTAACACAGGTTGTCGGGTCCGGTGCCGATTTTTGCACAATATACAACGTAGTTGAATCGAACAACCTCTCGACTGTTCCGATTCTTCTCCAGTCATGTTCAACCCATTAGAACCCGTCGTATGCCCGTCCGTATCCGAGGGGACCGATAAGCAAAACGTTGGCCGCGTCGTAACATGCTTCCACGACGCATTCCTATAGGCACCCATTTTTGTTACAATTATTACCATTGCGCCAACCCATTGTAGGTGCACTTCCGAATGGGGTGAACACTTTTCGGCCAATAAAACCAATCGTGTCGCGCGGCCTTTTCGCTGTTTTGTGTGTGTGTGGTGGGCGGTGCGCACTAATTCGTTCGCCTTTGCCACAGCCCGGTGCCCGCCTGAGGATGATTGATGGTGGTCGTTGCAATCAATCAAACGCGCCACGAACTACTACACACCACTTGGTTGGTTGGTTGGTTGGTTGTGCCTAAAAAAAGTCGAGTATTGAGCCGCGGTCCGATGACGGCCGATGTCAAATCAAAGCCCGTGATCACCGTGATAATTTTCGTGACGGCCGGCGAGTGGTTATTTACTGTTTCCATCCGATTGTTCCATGCGCGCCTCGTCTATTTGTTTTGCTTTTATTTCAATGTTACCCTTTTCGAAGGTACCCCGTGGCTTTTAGGGTCCCGTAATCGACCGAACCGCGATCGATAATTAAAGCCGTGATTTCGAAGAATTTCGGAGTGCGCCAGACGACGCAACAGGTGTCCCGGGGCGCATATTTGAAAGTTAAATTTGCTCACCCAACATCAACCGACGTGGCCGACTCGTTCGTCCTGCGAAGCGCGCCTCACGTCATCGAATTCGGGAAGATGGTCCCGCGTGCCGCCATGTTCAAAAGTAGCTCTCTAACGTTAGTCGGAGTGCTACGTGAACGACATAACGACAGCGACTTCCCTATCGGGGAACGGCCTGCCTACCGCCAGCCAGCCACCATTCGACCCAATCGAGTAGAAGCGCTAAAAAGAGCAGTAACATATAACGAAGGCAGGCGAAGCGCGAGTGTGTCATCAAATCAAGCGAGCGCGGAACCGGGGCCCGAAGCTTGTGCGGAGGTCGACTTGATGACGGTACCATATGTTACCACTGGTTCTGCCACCACCACCCAGTCAGCCAGCCAGCAGATCGAATTACACTGCTCGCTTCGTCCGGGCACGGCCAACAATCGAAACATATCGAGCAAGGGCCGTTAGTTTCCGCAGATGTTGCCCGAGCGCGACGACAAGCGAGCATTACATCGGCGCTGCCAGCATCAGCCGATCGATCGATCGATGCCGAGGTGCCGAGGGACCGCCACCGCCACCGGCACGGGTACCAGATGGTGCTTAATGTTTTCACCTTGCCCCCGTACTACTCAAAAGGAAGGCGCAACTTTGTCACCCAAATCGTCCCGCATGTCAACGGGTCGGCGAAACACCATCAAGCTTCTCCGGCGGGATTGGGTCTTTAACTTTAATCACCGAAACAGATTTCGGCTCACTTACGACGGGACGCTGATCTATGTTGCTCGTGGCTGTAAAGCATAGAAACATCGCGCCCAAATCACAAACTTTATGGCGCTTTTCCATAATATCAAGTTCGCGGGGGTAATTGAATTAGTGCACCTTTCAACCGGGACCTGCCTTTGAATACGATTAAAATCAACTTAAACTGCTGCCGCCCTTTTGCATAATCGAGCTCGTGCACTAATCGTGATTTTTTCTCACTCTTCTCTCGGCTTCTTGCAGGTAATCCTTGCAGAGACGACCCCCGCAAACTCAGTGTCGGGTGACCGCAAAGCAAATAAACTTCGAACCCATGCGGACCGACCCAAAGGGTCACCACCACCGGGCTACACCCGGCACACTGACCCGTAGCGCTAAAGAAGCCCCCGACGGCAGAGGAGATTAACAATTGAAATTTAATGTAGTGTAAAGGCCCGGGAAGGTCCCTTGGTCCCTTTTCCGTCCCCCCGCACACACACACACACACGCGCGGCTGCTGATAATTACTGATAAAATCTGCCCAGTCAGCAGCAAGCGGGTTTTTGGTGAGCGAACCTAAAAAAACACAAGGAACCAACCGAGCGAGCGAGCATCTCGCGGAACCCTTTTGGAAGCCAGCCCCGGACCACCCCTTAGGTCCCGGCAGCAGATTGCATCTCTGAACAAACATTGGAGGACACCCAGCCGTTTCTCCGAACACGCTCTCTCTCTCGCTCGCTCGCTATGCAAAGGACTTTCTGCGGCCGCCCGGCCGAAAGGAAACGGACAGATTTATTCCGTTTATTCCAGAATTCCAAATTAGCTATCTCGTCGCGTGCCGGGCAAAGTAAAAGTTTCCGCCGGGTGGTGGTGGTCATCACTTCTCTCGCTCTCACTCTCTCGGGGATCCTCGAAGTAGTTGAAAAAACCAACAAATTGGGAACTTGGAACCACCGAGCACCAAGAGGAAAAACAAAATGCGGACGCGGGAATGCTGACAATTTTGGGAACTTCCAGTGCGCTGCTGCGTGGCATCGAAAAAAAGCGAAATCAAAAGTTGCACAGAAAAATGGTGGTGGGCGGCAAAGGCAGAGAGGGTAGCGATGTTTCTGGTTGCGGGACTGACAGACTGACCGGAAAAGTCCGGAACAGACGCCCGCGATCTCTGTGTTTGTGTGTCAGAAAAATAATAATGAAAATTGCGAAACATGCGCCTCCATCGGTCGGAGCTTCAGGGCACCACCGTCTCTTTCGGGGCCACTGTTGGGTATCGAATTATTAAGATAAAGTTTCCCAGATTACGTCCGCCGCCCGAGCGTCGTCTACCCAACGGTCAGGGCACGGGGCGCTAATCTCATTTTGATCATATTTTATGCAAAATTTCATGTGCCCAACTTTCCCGAAAAGAGCCGATTTGCCGCGACCAGTGGGTTTGTTTTTGGGAAGGTTCAGGCCGTTTACTTCAGGTCCGTTGGTTTCATGGTTGTGTTGTCGTGTGGCCAGCAGCATGCTGTCCTGCCTAAAGAGGTTCTCTACCTTTTAAGGTGGTGATCTCTTGACCGATAAGGGCCGAGATGCCGGAACCGGCAAGCCGTTAAACACCGTCCGTTTGCCGGGGCTGATGCTGATGATGTGGCTGACAAAAATGATGAACCCCAATTAGCCCTTAAGCCCTTGTGGCCTACAAAGTCAACGCGAGATAAATTCACCAACTTTAAAGTCCCGCATTCACAAACACAGTCTGTAGGTGAATTAGTTCTAGGAAGGAATTTGTTTTTCATTTATTTAATACCATCACGCCACAACACGCAACACGCGTTCCTGGCGGTGCAGGAATGCACAAAACCAATCCATTCGTCCGTGGGCTTGGCGGCTCCTAGCTTGAGAACCTTTGCACTTGCCAATCACAGCAACGTGCTTCTAACGTTCGCAGTCGTTAACGGTGAATATCTTTATCAATGTAAAGAAAAATGCTTACTTCATTATTAAGTGGGTCTCTGGTAGGTTCCAACACCGGAAAACGTTGGAAAACGAGTGCGAACGTGGACGCTTGTTAATGCCAGCTAAACGAATGTAATAATTCTAACCATAGAAAGTGTTGTTTCCCCACGATTCGTAACTGTTTGTGCCCTGCAGTATCAGCAACAATGTTGTGCAGGAAAGAATGTGCCGTTAATTGGCTGCGTTTTGCTTCATGTCCTGACGGTACCTCTCCGGGACAAAGATTTGAAGCCAATTTTTCCTTACTTTTGCATACCGTAGGCTTTCCGGTGTTGTGGTCTTAATTTTATGTTGAGATTTAACATGAATAATCCTTCTTTTTGGCGACCTACCTGGCGATTGCATTTGTTGACCACACACAATTATCAAGCAGTTTCAGAATGCGACGTTGCTGTCAGCAGAATAGATTTCAAGTCTTAAAAGGCAACCCACTGAATATCGTCGCTGACCGCAAGAGGGATCGAAACCGGGTGTCTAGCCTCACACTAACCAGAGGAATAGTAATTGTAATCATCTCAAACCCTCAAAGAACACACATGGGGTAGTGTGCTAAGTGACTGTTTTTATTGTTGAATCGCGGTGCAGGAAAAAAGCGGTGAACAGATTTTTGGCTTTCAATTTACTTCCCTCAAAGGGGAAATGATAGATCATAACCGTATGCGGCCAAACTCCGATTGAAACGGCAAAAGCATTGTTTAATTGCCGCCGCCCTGCAAGATGGTGAAGTAAGAGTATGCCGCGCGAAGAATCTGAAACGATCGGAAACGGAAAGGACTAGTTTGCTGGTACCACGAAAACGTCCTGAACCCCAGTCGCTTACCGTGATGAATGTGGCCATCTTGACCGGCATGAAGACCGCCTGTGCCTCCATGTCCGGCTGTGCGTTGGCCAGGATGAAGCCGATTTTCTTCTGCTGCGAAACCGTCATCCGGTACCACTGGGTGCCGTAGATGCAGTCCGGCAGGGTGTCGTTTTCCATCAGCACCAGGTTGCCGAAGAAGCACATCAGAAACAGCTTGAACATCGACGCCATCAGGTACGGGTAGATGGCACACCGTGGCGAGATCGAGATCACATTCAGCGCCATACAGATCTCGAAGCACGCCGTGCCGAAGATGAAGAAAAAGTGCAGGCTATACTGGTCGCTAAAGTCCCCCATGAACTGCTTGATGGACACGTGCAGCTCGACGATGCGGTCCACGGCCGGCTCCAGGTGGGCGGTTGCAGCCGTCGGCGAAGCCTGGATGTCCTCGTCCAGCTGCCTCACCAGCAACTTTAGGGCCTGAAGGCGAGTGCAAACGCTCATCATTGCCATCACCATGACGCAGTCCACTGCCACCAGAAAGTGGAGACACTTCCAGATCATCGCCGCGTGGTAGAGGTACGTAAAGTACCACCACACCGGTTCGTCGTCGGGTGGCAGGAACGGGAAGTTGAACGCGAGCGGCAAGCTATACTTCCGCTCGTCGGGAAACAGGAGCGGCATGGTGATGAATGACGCCATCGCGGTGATGTACGCGTAGTAGAGCAACCGGTAGGTGATCAGCAAACGGCGATCGGCACGCCGGAACAGGTCCGCTATGGCGGGATTGTTGTTGGCCCCGAACACTGCACGCTGCTCCCGCAGGTTCTGCACCATCGCCCGGCACGACTCACGCTGGAAGCCGTAGAAGTAGAAGCGGCCCATCACCTGCACGTAGGTGACCGTGATCGACAGGCTTTCGGCCAGCAGCTCGAGCGTGGAGAAGTACCGTAGAATTGCCAGGCAGCTCAGATACGGCTGCATGGCACAGATCGCCACCAGAAGGAACACACTGAGCCCGGGTCGCCACTGTGGATCGAGCACGTTCACTCCGGATCGCTCCATGTCGGCCGCGATTAGCGAGAGGAAACGGTCAAAGTCCGACTTCTCCATGCTTCACTCCAAGACTGTGCCCTGTGGCGCTGGTTCGCTAGTATCCGAACCCTCCAGGAGCCGCTGCCGGTGCTCCTGGGAACTTGAGCACGCGGTTCACGCCACGATACTTGCGCCGGAATCGCGACGGACGACGGTGGATCGTGTGAAGGGCTGATGCACCGGGGCACCTGTTCAGAGGGCGACCCCAAGAAAGCGGAAAGTGACCCCGGGTTGCCAGCTTTGCTTCTTGAATCGTGGCGAAAACTAACTGCGGAAATCGAAGTTAAAGTTTCAATCGATCGATTCGACCTCTTAGAATTCGCAGACCTGAGAAACCTGTCAAGCATCCCAGTCGGTGGTCCTAGTTTTCGTTTCGGAATTTTCCGCACGGCGAGATGAATCGCGAAGGTGTTGGTCCATTCCCAGCGACCCATCGATCGCCCGTTTTCTCGGAAGCCTCGGATTGAACGCTGTGTGAGCCAAATGGAACTCGCCCCCCCCCGGCGGAGTGGAGCCGGCCCAAGTACCAAGGCGGAAGAATTTAATGAAAATTTTCTCAGCTCTCCGTCTGCCGTCGTCGTCGCGTGGGTCGTTGAAGGATAATCATAACGTTTGACAATTTACGTCTCCCCGCCTGCCGAAAATGGCGCTCGGTGGGTCGGTTGCGCTTTTCTTTTGCATAATGACTGCGTCGAAGACGACGGACGATGGTCCAGGGTCCCGGACCCGGGGGCGCTGCTGCACCCTCCATTGAAGCCCAAACAAAAGGGGTGTCCATAGCACGACGAGCAGCGAGCTTCTGGCCGGGGCTGGTGGGTGGATCACCGGGGACGGTAGGATTCCTTCGCTTACGGCATTGTCAGCATACCAACGCAGGCGATCCGCAGGTTGCGAGACAGAGAGGTAGAGAGAGAGGGCGCGTATCAAAGGCGCAATGGTACCGGAAAATCGGGAACAATCCCGGAAGTTGGATCTTTATTGTACGGAATAAATTTCCGTTTTCTTCGTGGGCTCCCCTCGCCGGCCCGTGCCATTGTTTCGGGCGCGTCGGAACACGGTGACGCTTTTTTCCCTTTTTCCCCATTCAGAGAGCCCCCGACACATTTTGGGGTGCAAATTTGTTAAAGGATGCCGCGTCGCGCACATTGCGCCGTTTCGACAACTTCCCGTGGGGTGTGTGGCGATGGCAGGGGCACGGCGGCGGGCAGGGCGGAATCAAATTCCGCTTTTTATGCAACGATCTGACACATACGTGCGTGTGTGTGTGTGGCGTCGGTTCCGCATGATCTCCGCCGACTGGCACTGCAGACACTCTCGGCTCGGGGTCGTGGGTTGGGATTTTGCGTGTTTCATTTGGCAAATGCTGATTGTCGCGCACGGGGCCATGCTGATTCCAATTTCTCGGCTACGGAAACCCCCCGTTCCGTGCGCACATCTTTAAACCGGGCTTTTCGTTGCTTCTTTGATTCGATTTGGTCGGCATCGGGACACACGGTGGAATACACGGCGTGCCCGAAATCAGTCACTCCAATTCAGGTTTGTCGAAACGGAAGTGAATGCTTTCCAGAAAGGACACATCGGCGAGCCCCACTCCCGATCAAGGATTGTCTTTTCCATGCTCACTTCATGCCGCGACCCGTGATAAGATTCGGGAAGGCATGGCCCTTTAAAGAAGGGCACAAATTGGGTGCCCAGCAAGCCGGAGGGAGAACCAGCAGAAACGCAAACGAAGAAGACCACACCGTATGCTCTGAAGTTGACAGAACCACCGACGGTGGCCAACATACGCAGGGTCGTACGCACCACTTCCAATAGCTTACCCGGTTTTATTAGCAATCCGCATTGGAGAACAGCTTGCCACCGCCGTCGTCGTCTGGACGCGGTATCGGGTGGAAGGTGTGAAGCTGTTAATATTCATTTGGCCCCCGATTGGCAGTCGACGTGTGTCTGCGATGAGAGCAAAAAATCGCAAACTTTGATCGTCGTCGGCCAAACGAAAGTCTGGCTGTGGAAGCGGACAAGAACAAACATTAAAAGCTTCCGTCGCGGAGCTCGGGCGTTATGATTTCACGGGGTCATGACGATTAATGGGTTCTTTTTGGGATGATGAAACGTAAAGCAAAAGATAGCATCAGTCAAAGTCATCGAAGACCAAGTGAGACGCGGCGTGCTGTTTGATTTCCCTTTATGTATGTTAATCCCCTGACTCAGTGTTCCATAATGGCAACTCATAATAGATGAATCCTTTCAAGTCCCACCAAATCGCACACAGACTGTTGTAATTCTAGTCTGATCTCTGTCCTCAGCGAAGTCCCGAATGCTTGACCTTTACGCCATCGCAGCACTGATAACGCGGAAGTCAACGAATGTACGGCACGGTCCCAAGAAGCGAGGACACATCAAATCAATATTCAATTACAGAGGCCACAAAGCTCGAACGGCGCCGATGGGGCCTATGTTGGAAAGGTCCATATCGGCATGGCAGCCATTTAATTGTTTGAAAGCATCGTAAAGCAATTGGGACCCGAATTTGAATTGTGGCAGCCATTGCCATTCCACTTTCCGGCATCCGTCATCCGTTTCATCAGCGCCCCAGGTCCAGGGGCCCCTTGCTTAATGTCCCATTTCGGCGAGAGAGAAAAAAACCCGAAAAAGCAGGAACTAATTTGACAACTTTTAACGGCGGCGACGAACAATCTCCGGGCCCGATCGAGGAGCCACCACCAGGTTTCTTTGGCGTCCGCTGGGGAGCGCACCTTTGGGCCACTTTCCGTGTCTTGTTTTCCGTTTTCTTTTCCTGCCGGCCGCCGGCCTGATGATGGTCCTTCTTCTCACGGTACATGAATGAAAATCCGAAGGATCTTCGCTTTCTGACCTTCGTCATCTACTGTCTCTCTGGGATGGCCGTGTACAAGATGGCCGAAAAGGCCGGACAAGCAACAACAAAAAATAACGCCGGGTTCGTCACGGCTCTCCGGTGGACGTCAACCAAAAGTCCGGCCCATTATCGCGGCCGCCCACTCGTGATGGATCCCACGGCACGGTTGTGACCGCCGTTGGATTTTTTTTTTTTTCGTGTTCCTTCGAAAAGTGTCTGCCTTTTGGCAGTTTTGCTCGTTTATCTTGGTCTCGAGCCGAGCCGGCCACACTTGACCATGCTTCCGGGCGTGCGGTCCGGGGCACTCTTGGTGGCTTCCGGTGGCCTCCTCGGTGTGTGTCCTTGTTTTTTGCGTCCTTATTGCAGGAGCCTATTTTCGAAGATGCACAAAAGAGGGGACAGAGAGCGAGAGCGTGGCCGTGTCGGGGTTAATATGATTACAGAATTTTAATTACTTTTATTTCTGCCACAATTCCGGTGACGCCGGGGGCGGGTAGTAGTCCCATCGGGACACTCCCGTCCCGCCTCGTGCCGGGAAAGAATCGTGAAACAATATTTGCACTTTCACATCGTCGACGCTGCTGCAGAAAAGGGAACCGTGAAGAGTGCGCCGTCCGGTCCGATCCAAGATGGGCAAACTTTTGCTACATCCGGTGGCGGTGGTCGTCAGGGGCTGCTACATCCGGCCGTTGGGAAGCCAATTTTTTTTGCCCGCCCTTCCGGCGAAACGATGAATTTTGCGAACCCCCCACGCGCACAGTCGAGGCGAAAAGTGGGGTCAACATAATGTTGCGCCATGAAATGAAGGCGCGCAATCGATTAATGCAATCGCCGCCACGCACCCGGTGGCAATAATAAAGGTTGCGAAAGTTTAAAGGTTGCCCGGATTTACAAGTCCACCTCCCCTCACGACCCATTGGGGCGCGGCAACGTATGAAAAGAAGGTCACCGTTTTCGGGGTGACCGGAAACCGGGTGTTCGGGCACCCGACCCCTGTTGTGTGCCATTTTCATCGCGGGATGCCACTCCGGCCACCGTGTGCCAACACTTGACCCCCCCGGGGGTAAGGGTGGAGCGTCGGGGGTGGCGGCCGTAATTTGGCCCCGCCACCCGGGAGGAACTTTTCAAGTGTTCAAGTATCCCACCGGGCGGCACCCTCCGCGGGGTGGTAATGATGATAAATTTCGCATAAAGTTTGCCCCTCGCGAAGGACTTTTGGACTGTGTTGGCCTTTTGTGTGCCCGGAGGTGGTTCTCGTCATTCCCGGTACCGGTAGTTCAATAGCTCGATCGTCACGGATGGGCTTAATTACACAAAGAAAGGACACAGATTCAAAAACAAAGTTGTTTTGTTGTGTACTTAAGAGGCACACTCTGTTCCGTGAGCTGGGCTGGCTCACCATGGTGAGCCCTACTCACTTCTCACCAGCTGTCAAACTGTGCTCTCGCCATCGAACAGAAGCCAAGCAAATCCAAGTAAACACAGCAATAAGTCGTCGCCCACAGACCCCAGCTAGCGGCCGATAGTGGTGATGGCTGTGAATGGATTTTGTTTCCAAAATTATCACCACCATTATCACTAAAAGTGTGTGCTGTTGTGGTGTGCCAACTTCACCACGACAAAGTATCCCGTCCCGTCCGGTGGGGACGCTTCCCGCTGTCACTCGCCGCTGGGTAGCCTGCTGCTCTAATGGCTATAATTATCGACACCCCCCAACCCGGCTACTATGATGGCCGCCGTGCCTAAAAGTACCGTGTGGCCAAAGAACTCACCCGATGGAGATGATGGAGGCTCCAGTTTCCGAATCCAGCCATCTGCAAATTCGGCAGTTTTTGTGGTGCTTCATGGCACACTACCACCCTAATCTCACTGACACACGCGCAGCAGCCTACTTGATGTGCTGGTAGTGCTTACGGCTTACGACACTTACGCGAGCATGAATCACGCTGCCGATTTCCGGAGGGCCCCCTGTCGGTGACATCAATGGCTGTCGATGGTCCTGCTGGTGTTGGTGATGTGTCATTGTAAACCAATGTTTACTACGACTTCCTGCCTGGACGATTCTCTCCGCCATTGGTCGCCATTTTTGGTCGCCGGACGGAAGCAAACCCACCACCATCACAGTGGGACTCGCTGGTGGGGCAGTTGGTCAAAATTTCTTCCCCACTTGCGTCGTCAGATCGCAACTAATGGACGATCATCAATTCGGTGTAGTCTTACTGCGTTATTTAGGGGGTTGATAAGCGGACACCGGGGGTGCGCGATAACCGAGCGAACGCCTTGGTACGAAAACGCTCAACACTCGAAGGGGCCGATAGTGTCCCCGGCGCGAGTCGCGACCAAGCCGCCGGGTTCCGTTCCTCATTTCACACAGATCTCCGGTAGCTTGCCGTGCTTTCAATAATGCACACGCGTCCTCTTTTGCTTTCCGGATGATGGTGTTGATTGATTGATTTTAATTTTGCAAAAACGGGAAGTGCGGATCAAATATTTATGGCACAATTTGCGCGCCATTCCGCTCGGTTCAAGAAATGTCGCCGACTCAGGTCCTCGACAGCGATAAGCCCTCGTCGGTCGCCGAAACGGATTTAGTTTGCAATTTGTTTGCGCCGGAACAAATCGCAATTAGTCAGCACCCAAAGCCCAAACTTTAATAGCCGAGCGTCCGCTTCTTCCGATGACCTATTTTTTTCGGCCAGGCACGACACACTGCACGGTTCGGTGCTGCCGTTATCGAACGGAAGTCCAATACATGTCGCGCGGACATAAATCTTGCGACGCGCTGCAGTCCCAATTGACAGTGATTTCTGATTTCGGAAGACCGTGTTTGAACTCCTTATCGCGCCCGGACTCCGAAGGCTGCTTATCGCGCCAGGTCAGCGACGACGAGGCAGGAGAGACGAGACATTTTCGAGATAGGAAAACTATTATGCTTCGAGACAGAGGTCCCGAAATCGGGAGCCAGCAACATTATCTGAGGGGCCCTCATTAGGTGACCGAGTGCAGTAACGAAAGTAATTGAATGGCCGGACACCGCACGATCGGTGTTTTGTAAATGATCAATTTAAATCCATTCCATTCTCATCGTTTAATCGCTTGAGTACCAATAGCAAATCTCTCCGAGACAACCGGAGTTCCTATTGGAACTCTACGCGTCACACCAGGCGAAACAGGGAAATCGACACGCCTGGAGGAGGCTCCCGTCGTCGGTGTGAGCTTTCGCAGCTTGACTCACATTTCCGGTGTCCATTGACGCGCAGCGCCGTAACACGATCCACGGCCGCTAAGGACGAACGTCAGCAGCAGCATGATGTGGCCGGAAAAACGCAAAGCCACACCAAAACAGGCCTCGCGCCAGCAAAACATGGCCACGTAATGGACACGTAACCGCGTAATGGGCCTGCAAAGACGGCACGCGCCTTTGCTTTCCCCCAGCTGCACCATTTTCCATGCTCGCTCTCTCTCTCTCTCTCTCTCTCTCACACTCTGTTTCTGAATGCCTTGGGGCCAGAGGACGATGCAGAGGAACACCCCCCGCGGTGGAGCGCTGTGTTGTGTGGTCCAGTTTTTTCTCTCCTTTCGATTCCTTTTTATCTCTCGCATCATCTCTTTGTGTTGTGCGCCACTTCTTTCGCCACTCATTGCGAAGGATATACCATAGCCTCGGGCTCCGTGTGTGTGTGTCTGTGTTGGGCCGGTCCCGGTTCAGGCGTTTCCCCGTTCATTATCGTGCCCGGGGAAATGGCTCCCTTTTTTCCAGCACTTTTCGCTCTTTTAATGTTTATCGATGGCTGCTCGGGCGACAGCCAGCATAAACCTCGGGCGGGGTCCTACCACCCGGCAGCAGCAGCACGAGAAGCAACCAGCCACAGATAATAATGGACACGACGCGCTACTTGTGGAGCCGTGCGGAGGTGAAAACCCCACAGCTCGGCTCGGAAAAGTCACAACACACTGCGGGCTTTTCCTGCGTCACGTTGTGCAGAAGAGTACACAGACCGGAGCGCAAATTGATGTTCCTCGTGGCCGCAGGTGCTTTTGCGGACCGAACGGGGTTGGTTATACGGTGTGTTGTGCTCTCAGCTCCCGCGGCACTCTGGAGCTGGACGATGTATTTACGAGGATTATAGTGGAACGGCGGAAAGTTCGATGGTGCACTACTGTGGCCAAAAAATATCGGAACTCGCTTATAGCTCACTAAAATCTTTATCTTTTTTTATTCTTCTAAATTTTATGGAATAGCGTTCAACACGTTTTTCACAGTCTTTCGTTTGTGGTGGAATGATCAACTTCCTCGTGATGGGAAACGAATAATTGTCTCTCCTCAAATCCGGTCTTTTTTGACGCACAGCATTACGCAACCCGCTCCTAGAACTCAGATAGTATTCTTTGCTGACAATTTCGTCCGTTTGGAAAGAATTCATCAAAGGTAACTGGTTCCCACTATTTTTTGGCCTTAGTAATACTTTGTAGAGCTGACCTTCAAAGTCACAAACCCCCCGGGGTGGCCTGCCCCCTATTGGCTGCTGGTGGGTTCGCCAAAAAACTGATCGCCAAATTCCATAAAGATTGTTCGCGATGACCCCATTTGCGATCGATTCTTGTCGCTACCTTCCCAAAATGTCTGTGCAGTTGTTTGCAGATTATGATTAGCGAAACTAAATTATTCTTTAAGCGGAGCTTAGAAACTCTCCCAAAAAGGAAACATTAATCAATTCCCACGGAAAAGTGGTTCCATTACCCACACACACACACACACGCAGACGGGGTGCCATCTGCAGCGGGTTCCGCGGCATTTTCTGGGTGAGATTAGTGCCCGTTCCGGGGCAAACGTTCCCGAAAAAGGGCCACTCTTGCTCGTATGGATTGCACTGAATTATTTCTCACGCTATGTTTATTAATTTCGTGCCGAACCGTTGCACCGCTTCGTTCCATTTGACCGAAGGCTTCCACGTCCGTGTGTGTGTGTGTGGCATGAAAAATGCTTTCCTCTGCAGTTCCAATCTGTGGCGCAACTTTAGCGTTCGCTGCCGGCGATGCAAACCGCAGTACAGAGCCTCCCGAACCAGACGAAGGGGATCCGATCCGCCGACGGGCGGGTCGCGGAGCATCGAGGGCTCGAAATGCGATCGAATAAATATTTTAAACCATTCCTCCATTGCATTAGCAGCAGGAGAAGCACCGGCAGCGCCGGAAACGGCAGCGGCAGCAGCAGCTTTGGCAACAAATTCCTTAGTGCGCCACTTCCGGCCGGCTGCATACTGATGATGGGATTTCTGTCGCCAAAAGGGCCCCTTCTTTCGGGGCGGGGTTCTTTGGGCAAAAACCTTCACTCCACGGAGCAGAGCCGACCCAGCTCCGGTTGGGGGCCTCCGGTCGTGTTTTCTGTGTTTGCGCCGAAACCGAAAGGATGTGTAATGTGTTTGCCCAACGAGAGAGCGCCCAAGCGCCCTGTAAGCTGTGGAGCCAGGAAGAATCCAAAGAAGCCCTCGAGGCGGCGGGTTGCTGCTTTCGTATTCAGATTGCAGAAGCTTACCTACCTCGCCGGTCGCCCCGGGAATGGCGTCGGAAGTTGAGTTAGGCCACACACAATTCGATTTCCCTCTCGTTGGGCGCTCTTTGGGTGAAATTTCCATAACTTCTTGCGGGCTACGGACTCGGTCGCTCGCCGGTCTTCTTCACGGTCGCGTGCGCGGTGTGTTAGTTTCGGAGTTTATTTTTATTTCCCCGTGTGTACCGACCGACCACCGACCACCGACACATCCTTGGGGCGCTCGAGGTGGAGTGCAGAAAAAATGTTTTATTAACATTTTGGAATTAATCAAACCACGCTCGCGGTCGGTCGGGATCGCGGGATGCCAACACGGGGCAAGGGGACATCCAACGGGTTGCCATTCGTTTTTTTGGCGCTTCCTTCATCGGGGACTCGTTGTTGTCGGGACCTCATTTTATGGGGCCTTACTTTTGGGTGAATTTTCGGCTGGTAGAAACCCGACTTCAAACGGAGCTCCTCGGGGCTGGGCCATAGAAGATTCATAGCATCTTTGCCGCGCAAGGACCAAAACCACCGCTCGCTGGCCTCTCCATATTTCACGGCACCTCGCTCCAACGTCCCCGGGTTACCGCATATGGTTTAATTATTCAGCTTGACTATCGCAACTTCTTGGACCCCGCCGGCGGGGGAGGCACATAATTGGGTTCCTGGTGGCAAGAAGAAGGGTTGTTCGCGAATGGGGCCTTTCGGAGAAATCCTTTATTTGGAGACGACGGGCCCACCGCCCGGCGTAGGATAAAATTTTAATGACCCATTAATAATGATCGTGATAAAACACACACACACGACGACGCACACTGATAATGCTGATGATACTGATGATGGGTGTGATTTCGCACCCTCTCTCTCTCTCTCTCCTCCGCAGTACGGACAGCGTGTACCGACCGCGGCGTCGCCCAGCAACACGAACTCGAGCAGCTCCTCGAACACCGGCTCGCAGAGTGGCACCCTGAGCACGAGCCTCAGCAACACGACCAACACAAACAACACGATGGGCCCGAGCAACACGCCCCAGCAGACGGAGCAGCTGTCGAAAACGAACCTCTACATCCGCGGCCTGCAACAGGGCACGACCGACAAAGATCTTGTCAACATGTGTGCACAGTAAGTATCGCCCGGAAGCGGCCCGCGCCCCGTAAAAATGGGCGATCACTTTTGAGGGAACGCTTGAGCAGCAGAATCCAATCTGGGCTGCTGCTGGGCCACGGATTAGCTCTCTTCGGGGCACTCTTTTCGACCACTGATGCCACCCGTTTTTACGTCACATTAGGCTCACTTTACGCACGTCATGTTGTGTGCGGTTGAGCTTTTGTGGGGTCTTAATCGCGTGAGCACGAGATTACCACCGCACCGGGGTGGGCGACGGGGATCAGTATTGTCTCTGTCTTCGTCTGATTTTTGTACCTTTAATGTCTACTTTTTAGAAGTTTTACTCCATCTGAGAAGATGAAGCCATGCTTTGTGGCAATTTTTGTTTTTTAAACGCTTTGCTATTGTTTAGCATGTTTTATAATCTTTTTTGTTTATTTTAACCTTCATTGTTGTATCATTTTATGTTTGCTCTGATACAACCACACTTGTTACGTTTATGTTTATATATCATACTCTTGTTCTTACCTGTTTTCCATTTGTTTTGACTTATTCAGACCTTTACCGTGTTCTTTCAAGTTTTCTGTTAATTTTGCATTCTATTTGAATTGTCTTTTTGTTTGTTATTCAAATGTTTGCTATGATTTTGGATGGTTTTGTTTTGTTCATTTATGATTTGTTCTTACCTTTCCACTACCGTTTATATTTACGTAAACCCTGTAACACACTCACCCCAATGTTCCAAAAAGATATTACGAAATTTTGTGGTGTGTTGTGTGGCCTAAAATGTAATAACGTCGCTCACACACATGACGACAGCTGTCAGCCACTCTGAAAGTTAATCAAAAATAGCCATAAAGCTCATGTGTATGCGTCCCAATCACCAAAAGCTCACGCGTCAAGACCTCATCTTGCTCTCTCTCTCTCTCTCTCTCTCGCTTTCGTTCTCTCCTCGGCGGCAAATGAGTTATTTTCGGCACAGGGTGGTTTTAGGTTTTAGGGCCACTTATTGTTACTCTTTACTTTGTGGCTCTCTCTCTCTCTTCTCTCTCTTAACCGCGCTGGTTCGGAAAATCAAAATCATCGTCTCTCGGTGGCGGTGGCGGCGGTGACGCCACCTTTCAGCACCACCCATGACCCCTTCTCGTACTGGCCCCTCTCTCTCTGTGCGCTTCGAATGATTGCGCATAAATGTCATCAATCGTGCGCCACTTTTCCGTCACGCGGTGTGGGGAGCCCACCACACGAGGCCCCGGGTTCCGTCTAATGGACGACACTGGCCACAGCGCTCCCCACCGTGCCTCGATGTTTGCGCCCACGGCGACCACCACCCAACAGTAAATATGCTCCTCGTGTCCTGAGCTCCTGAGCCACCCATTTGCCAGTCATGGCGGCTCGCGCTTTGGATCCCGGGTGGAACGTGGACGAACGGACACGAGGCTAGCAGACACACGGAGCTCGTGGGGTGCGCGCATCCGTGGAACAATAACTCTCTAAATGAGTTTTCTGCTCCTCAACCACCGGCACCAAAAATCTACGGTCGGGGCACGGAAATGGCCGTTAATATCCGTGGCTGCTGCTGCACTCCACGCGGTGGCCCTTGGTGGCCGTGGTGATGATGGGGATGCCACCGAGGGGGGCTCACGTTCCGGGTGGCCCCAAATCCCCACAATCAATCTTTTATTCATGCGCGGCATGGAAATTATGCTGCCGCGCTCCTCGGCGCGCAGGATTCGGCACTCACACCACCCTCCCAGGCGGACAGAGGGACGACACTCGGGCGAACGAGGCGAATAATTTCGATCTCCCACGGGCCGCACGGGCCCCCGAAGGTGGAAAGGATGGGCGCACAAAATATGCGTTAAGCTACAATAATAGATCCTGTGCGGGCGTGTTGTTGCGGCGACGGTGGCGGCGGCCACAGGATCGGATCTCATCGATATTTTACGCCCGGCATCCATCACCCCCCCCAACCGACCATCCCGTGGTCCGCGCGGGCTCCGTGCGGCACCATCAGCAATCACGTAGAAGTCCAGCCCGCCAGACTTGCGCCGCACAAAAGATCACTTTTCTCGCTTTTCCATTGACACCTCAACGTTCTTTTTTTTTGGAGGGTTTTCTTGCGGGATCGGCACGACAGCCACAGCATCACTTATTGATGGGCTTGGCCCCCATTTGCGTCTCCTCTGCGCGAGGTCGTGGCCGTCCTCTTTTATGAGAACGCCAGCCAGCCATCCTTGAGATGGTGATGGTGGTCCACGTTTTCATAAAGTCCACGCACGCAGCAGCAGCATAAGGCACGACACGCAGCCCGCAAATGGTATTAATTCGATAGCGACAACCCTATTATGGGGATGCTTAACAATACCTAACATGCGCCATCGCTGCTCCCTGGCCTCGGGCGTCATCGGTTTCGTTCCATTTGGTGGTGAGGCCGTAATTTGGTGGAAAGATTCAACCCTCATCAGGAAGATGGATCGCGGCTGATCCCGTTCCTGTCCGATGAAAAGAAAATAGCTCGCGGCAGTGGTTCTTTGCTGGGCACCTTCGCCGATTCGTGGTTCTTTAGCGTTTTTAACAAATTCTTAATGCTGCGAGCCGAGCCTTATGTCCGATTCAGGAGGTCTTTTCCAAAGTATGAATATTGAATTCCCCCCGACAGCTTTCAGTTGTTTGGTCACTACCCTCTACCAGGGGTGTTCGTTGAGAATGAGACTGTTTTTAACACACACAAAATGTTTATAAAATTTTAATGCGATTTTCTATTTTATTCAAAGTATGTGCCATCGCTAGCTATACATTTCTCCTATCTCTCTGCTAAATCATGGATTCCCAGAGGAAAGAATTCTTCGACTTTTTAAGTAAACTAATTAGTCGTCCCATTTCGACTTCCTCGTAGAAAAACGAAGGGCTGCTCAGCCAATACGTGTCCCATCGATGAAAATGAATGATATTCGGAAAGAACCAAGTCTGGTGAATAACGCGGGGAGGGATAGCAGCTTCCATCTAAGTGATTTGATAGTTTCCTGAAACTGCTTTGCTTTTTTAGACTTGGAAGCGCCTGGCCATGAGGGACTAGGCGCCTCCATTGGAAAACTCTAGAATTGTATTTTGGTCGTTTTTCGATCAATGCATGGTTCAAATTGATCATTTGTTGTCAGTAGCGATCGGAATTAACGTTTCCATCAGGTTTTAGGAGCTTGTGAAACACCACACCTTTCTGTCCCATCAGAAAGTCCGTTTTTTGGAGTCCTTGGCCGCTTTTTTTTGTTAAGTCAAAATCGCCATTTTGGATTTTTTTAAACCACTTTAAGCACTGCGATCTTCCAAACACAAGTCCCGACAAGCATTTGGTGCTATTCTGAAACAGTTTTCTTCAACAGGGGCAGAAAAATAATAATCCCCGCAAAACGTCATTTTCAGGCACAAAAGTTGACATAGTTTAACCCTTTCAATGATGGGTTGCAAACCGAAATATTTTTTTTTCGACCTGAAATCATTTACCGGATGTCAAAACAAGGTAATGATTAATGAACCGCTAAACTGGGAAGTCCCAATCGACAGGTACAGCCATCTTTTTAACAGTCTCATTCTCAACGAACACCCCTGGTAAATGTCTTCAATGGGCACTCTAGTTCTTAGCCATTAACTTGATGCCTTTTAAATCGTGCATATTACTTCGGGAACTTTGGCTATAGCCGAGAATCCACAGAGCTAGAAGCTGTTAAAAGATGGTGTTTTATGCAATCAAATCAAGTCGGTCCTGTGGCTGCCCAAAAAACATGTTCAACCAATGGTATGTGCATTTGCTCCGAAATGCTTTTAGGATGTAAGTGTATAGAATTCTTTGGCCTAAATGTCCTAAATAGGAATTGATGATGGTTAAAACGGTCTCTAAACTTATCGACGTCATTAGCGCCATCTATTCGTTTTACTGGCACTCTTTTCATGTAGTACCCTGCTCCGCTGGCTCGAGGAAGAAGAAAAGAAAAGTAATTTTTCCCGCCCCGGGACACATGTTGTCAGTTTCGATAAACGGTTCCTCCCGGTTTCGGTAACGAACTGAGGGTACACACCGCGGTTAATGGTCCTGTTGTTCGGATCCTCGGAAGAGGAAATTCGAAACCAGCGAAAGAATCCTCATTATAGGACACAGAGACATCCAAATAACGTACTCCGTGGATGCCACGCCAATCAATACACAAAACAACCAATTCCCCACGCCAGTACTTCGGTGGTTTAGATTTACTTTCAAGAATAGCGATCGTTGAGGCTCTCGTTTTCTCGATGCCTTTCCGATGCAAAACTCAGCCAATGAATCAATGGCTTCCAATGGCGCGGAACCCGTTTTGAAGTTAATTCCGCGAATCCGAGCCGTCAAAAATCGCCCACTCTGTGCTGTGTGGAACTGAATGTATGATTTCTAGCCAAAAATGCGCTTGCCAGGGCCACATGTCGGCCTGCGAGAGAGAGAGAGAGAGAGAGCGCGCGAGGGTCGCTGCGCGCGAATCCTTCTTTCCGATGGCGCTTTGTGCGCTTCCGGTGGGGACACCGCTTTCTTTTCATTAGAAGCAGCATTTTAGTTTTATGTGCCCCAAACTAATTTGCATTAGTCCGTGCAAAACCACGGTCCGTGTTTGGTGTTTTTTTTTTGTGTGGGTCCGCTCCGCAATATAGGATACGCTTAATGATCACCGACCCAGGGTGCCGCCGAGGACGACAGACGGGGGACCATAAAACCCAGGTCCCAGGCCTTCCACGCCGTCGCGCACCCCCGCTAGTGCTCTCGAGAACAGGAAATTGTTTACACTTTCAAGTACAACGCTCCAAAATTAATTTCCCATTCGCAAGCGGCTCGCTTTTCCGGGTGCACGCTTTTTTGTTGTTCTCTCCTCCTCTCCTAGGGTCCTGGCTGGCTGCTGGTGGCCACTCACCGAAACCTGGTGGCTCCCCTTTTTGTGTGTGTGCACAAAGCGGTGAGTGGCGCTTTGGTGTGGAGAGTTTTTCCACGCCATTTTTTATGAGATAGGCCAACGGGCCAGATGGTGGCCCCGGTTGCACTCTCGTGTGAATTGTCAAGTGCGTGCGCCGCCTTTTTTGTCGCCTTCCCGCAGTTCGGGAGTGGTTCAGAAAAATGGTGCTGCACGCTACGTGCACCCTGCTTCTACCTCCCGCCCGGAACCGGAAATCTCACCACGCGCGGAAATTGGGGAAACTGTTTGCCATTAATTATGACTCAATCGTCATGCGAGTTTAATTAATGCTCGATTTTCTGTGTGCTCGATCCTGTGTGTGTGTGTGGTGCAGCATGTGTTAAAGATAAATATTTATGAGAATCGCGGCGACCTTTCGATCACCACCCGGCCGTCCGGCCCACGGTGTGGTTAAAAACCATAATTAAAACAGGAGCAAATCGGTGGCGCACTCACAAAAGTGGCACCATTGGTTAGCATTTAAAAGCGTCCCATTTTTTCCATCCTCTCGATACATCAGATTACAGATTTAATTAAATTCATCCCGGAACTCTGTTCCGGTATTTTGTTGCACTGAACTAAATTCTCCTTCTTCCTCTCGCTCTCTCTCTGCTTGTAGGTACGGGAATATCATCTCCACTAAGGCAATACTAGATAAAACAACAAACAAATGTAAAGGTAAGCTTGGACGGACCAGCAGCATTGGAAACTATTGGAATGTTCCGAAAAGTAATCGAACAAACAGCGAGCGTGTTCGGTTCAATCGTCACATCACGAACCAGCAACTCCTTGGGGACCCCTTGGGGTGATGAAAACTAATAATTTCCGTTTTCTCTCTGTCTCTCTCTCTGTCGCTTTTCCAACGCCAGGATACGGATTTGTTGACTTCGAGTCGCCGGCGTGTGCCGAGGGTGCCGTCAAAGGGCTGCAAGCGAAGGGCATCCAAGCTCAGATGGCCAAAGTGGGTATCTGGGTGCTACATAGGCCGGCCATTGTACGTTTGTTTGCATGCAAGTAATACTTACACCCCTCTACTGCCTACCCTGTTTCTCTCTTGTTAGAAGACAACAACACCCCGTTCCGTTTCTAGTGCTCTCTAATCCAAACCAACCAACCACCACCAACCCCAAAAGAACCAGCCCTCTTCAAACAAAAAAAAACATATACGCACACTAACCCGCATAACCTCGAATGTACTAATCGAACGCACACACCACACACACATACACACGAGTAACTCAACCCGGACCCGGGCTCTAGTGACGCTCGAGACGCGAAAGGACTCCGACGACGACGACGACCAGAAAACGATCACGAAAGCCCGAGAATAAGAGAACCGTCTCTCCTCAGTGGATCCTCAGTTTTGATCTTTTTTATTTCTATTTTTTTGCTTAAGTGCCGCTTATTTCACCCGTTTTTCATCATTTTTTTGTCGTTTGTTTTGTCTTTTCGTAAAACAATTATCTTCGACACATTTGACAGCCCGCGTTTTGATCGGATGAACGGCGTTGAGCTAAAGCCAGAAGAGTGTGGCCTTCGGCAAACATACAACATGCTGTTGAAAATGGGTGGTCAGATTCTTCCAATGCAGGAAGGGCTTCCGAGGGCCTTTCAAATGACACCGAAAACCACGGTTGAAGTACGGTCGATGATGGCAACTTAGGACACATTTTTCTGTCCATTGCGGAACGTTCACGTTCCCGTAGGATTCACTTTTCTCTTTTATCCCATTTCCCGTAAAGCGACCCAAATTGGGTCCGCCGGAATTCATGTTTATGGAGATCTCTTTGGGGCCCCGTTTAGTACCGAATCTTAACGAACACTCCCCGAACGCTCTCTTGTTGCACGCCATCCGAAGCCGGAAAACGGTCGGCTTTATGGTGCACCCACGAACCACCCGCGTCGATAAACAATCCGGCGGACGGTGGTGGGCGGCTCATGACCCCAGCATAATTTCTTATGCCGACCACCGCCGCTGCTACGGGTTGGGTTCACTAACTTTCGCCACCCGCAGCAGCAGCCGCAGCAACTCATTTAACTTAACTTCCAATTTCTCAGCAGCGTAGTGGCACACCTCCACAGAATGGGGGAACCTTTTCCACCTCGAAAAACAGGAAAAACAGACCCCGCTCTGACCGGGGCCCGAGAGTCGCAGTGTGGTTCATCAAACACACCGCTGCCGCCCAGAAGATGAGAGGCGGCGTGTTGTGGTTTGTGGTGTCGAAAGTTTTCTTTCGCTTTTCCTCGGTTTCTTTTTTCGCCTCTCCGAGGACCGAGAAACTTGTCCGGGTGCCGATTTGTGCCGACCCTGGCCTGAGTCCAACCGCATGCGCTAGTTCGCACGGACAAACCCATGAACGGATTATAACTTCATCTACCCCGGGCAGCCGGTATCCTGGGGAGTTCCCGGAGTTAGACTGGAGCTTTGAAATAAATTTTCTCTTTCGGCATTTTCCTGCGTCAGTGACGGTGCGCTGTCCTTCCGGAAGTGGAAGCGGAGCTTGACTCGAGGATCGATCGCGATCCAGTCTTCTCTTCGGGTTCGTCCCCCGAAACAAACCGACCGGCGATCTTCGCCAACTGTACATTCTGTTAAATGACCCCTCAATAATGGTACAAGGACTATGCATCGTGGTAGTGTTGGTGCGTAACGCACACTTTCACACTTCTAATCCTTGCGCGCGCGCTGTACATAAGCTCTTCGCCGGCACCGCTAACCAAACCAACAGCCAACAAGCCATTAACCCTATTCCCCGTCTGCTGAGTGTGTGTGTGTGTGTGGGCGCGTGTGTGTGCATCGAACGCCCCCCCAAGTGTAACCAAATGTACTAACACGCGGTAACGGCTGGTTCGGTAATTGGGTTAGGTTTTTAAGTTGCTTCCATTTGTGTTCTTCCACAACTTCTTCTGATTTGCGTGTTTCTTGTGTTTTTTGTTTCGGTTTTGGTTTCTGTTTATTCACTCTCCGCGCGAACTCCGCTGGCTGTTCCGCCTGCCGGTGGCACACACTTCACTTTCGGTTCTTGTCCGCGTTAGACTCGTTAGGGGGAGAATCGGAAAGAATTGGAACTATTCAGAAGTACGCAAAGACGCGACCTACAGCCAGCCAAGACGTTAACACGAACACTTAAAAAGAGCCCATGGCCCAGGGCCTTTCCTTTTCCCACGCACCCGAGATAATCCCGAGCACCACCGAACTGGATTTGTTTCAGTGACTTGGATGGAGGAATCCGAAACAAATCTCTACTATTACCACCTTTCTTCGTTTTCGTCCGTTCGTCCCAAAACCGTGTTTCTTAGTCTCGTTTCGAATTTGACCCACTAGACCCATCCACAAGATTAGCGTTAAAACTTCCTTAGGACAATAGAATAGCGTTGGCGTTTTGTGGTTTTGCAATCTTTTCCGGGCTCTTCGAGCCTCCTCTTATAGAATGTGACACTAGACTGTAATCTGTTTTGGGCTGTTGTGTTTTTTTACCAGAAGTTTGCTGATTTCCCGGGCCAGATAGATAGTTAGTCCGCTTTCTCTCTCTGTTTCTCTATCTATTTTTCGTGTTTCGTATCCTAGATCATACTTCTCGGTTGGACCCCCTTTCTAAATAACATATCCATTTGCGCGGTTCCCGCCGCCGCCGGCTAGAGTCTTGAGTGTCGTGGTGGAGCCCAGCGTTTCCCCAGTAGTTTCCGTTCGAGTTTACCCTAGGATAGAAGTACGCCGTCATAGTTCACAAGCCCGACCCGCGCCCCCCCGTAGAGTTCCCACACTCCTTACCAGACCCCAATCCGTCGTTGTGATTCCGTGTTGTTTACGATCGTGTTTGATCGTTTACGTCTTTTGCTCTACAGTCTCGGACGCCGACATCGATTGATTTAAATAAATACATCAATAGACAAGCATCATATCATACCATCTTCCTTGCCCATCAACAACGGGCGCATAAACAATATTGATTTCCTTCACATCACACACACGACGCGTTTTATGGCGCCCAGAACGCATCGCCCGGAACCCCTTCTTGTGTCTTCTTTACCGACTGTGCCTTTTACAGTGGCTGCTCCATCAAAAGCAGCGTGCGTGATGCAGTGACACGCACGGCGTTCGGGGTTCGGTTCGTGTTTTGAAGCACCCCACAGCCCTAACTCTCCGTTTATGCGATGGTGGTGTCTTCTCCGGCGCCGCTGACACTCTGTCGCGCTCACTTTTCCTTTCAAGTGGCCCACAAATTATCCTGGGATGGTTAAAAACAATAGGTCCCACCACTCAGCCTTTTGCCTTTTTATGCCCAACAACCGTAGCGTGGTAATGTAGCGCACACTGATCGTGCTTCAAGTCAAGTACCCGGGCCCGGGAGCAATGTTTTTCAATCCCCCAGCTATATTTTCGCTACTCTTTCACCCTTCCCCGAACACTCCATCGCGGCTTCTCTGTCCGTGTGCCGTCTCTGCTCATCTGGTTCGTCTCCATGTCCTATAGTTGAAAGTAATACATTGGTAGTCGAGAGTCGCGTCAAGCGAGTTGTAATAAAGTTGTCTCTCTGCCAAATGGCGCGCAGTCCTTCGCAGTAAAGCATGGCCCACTTAGAATCGAGGAAAGTTGTATGTTGTCTAGTAGCGCCTCTGGTGTTCGGATTTCAAATGTGTTGATAGTTATATCCTTAGTCAATATTCGACTTTCAGTGCTGAAAGTTTCATCTTGGTACGCGGAGTTTATGGAATGTTATGCTTAATGGAACTCGAAAGAAGAAAAATAATTGTGCACACTCACATCGAGAACCTCGCGTGGTCTGCTTTAAAAATCGCAAAATCAACTCTTTATGCTGTGCTCCACCGTTTCCGGGAACGCTAAAGCGTAGACCGAAAGATTCAGAGTAGACAGAGTAATGGAAGATACGACCGGTAGCTGAACTGGAAGGTTTTGAGATCAATCTAGGCAAATACTGGACTTTCCTTGCATGTAAACATCCAAACAGAACATTTAAGCAAAACCTAGTCGCTAAAACACGCACTAGAATGTTGTACGAGAAGGTTCTGACGAGGTACAAAAAGGATGCTTGCTTATGGACGACGAAACATTAGTGAAAAAGGATTTTGGACAGCTTCCTGGACCAAAATTTTACCTCGCCACGGCACGGGGAGATGTCCTCTCCAAGTTCAAATTTGTATTCGCCAATAAATTTGCACGGAATCTAATGATCTGGCAAGGAATTTGCACCTGTAGACGGAAAACCAAAGTTTTCATCACAAACACTATGATGAACTCAACGCTGTACAAGGAAGAGTGCCTCAAAAAGCGAGTTCTATCATTTATTAAGTCACACAAAGGTCCGGTTAAGTTTTGGCCTGATAGAGCTAATTCAATTGTTCCCGATTCTTTGGGGGCCATGCTTTACTGTACTCTAGTGTGTATAGAGCCTCCTCGTCCGTTGAATAGTTTGAACTTAGTTCCGCTAGCGCCCGTTGGTTGTCTATTGGCCACCGTAATAGAGTCAAGAGCCAGTGTGTCTGTGTGCGCCTCAGTGTAATGTCTCAAACCAAACCGGCAATGCGCGGAGTCGAATGTAAATATATCCAGCCAGCCAGCCAGCCAGCCAGACGACAGTTTTTAGTGTACATTGCGAAAGTTTATAATAGACCCTAACATCCATATCATATACACACACGTAAAAATACACACACAGACACAGTTGTTGATCTAAACCATAGGCTGTATAGGCGCGCCTGACACACTGTTATTAACCGCCTCTAATCGAATGCTAACTTAACCCTGTACTGTACACACCATAGATATACATAATGTTGTACGTAGCCACGTACCAAGAACCACACTCGGGTACAACTCACTGTATGCCCCATTGTTGACTACTGGCGCTAATCTGGCTCAATGTGCCACAACAACAACAACACTGATAACAGTCAGCTGCGTTCCGTTGGTTCGTTCCTACCTCTCTTGGCTTGGTCCAAAGTGATCGGCAAAAATCGGCTCTTATTGAACCCCCGTGTTACCATTTTGGTTTTGTTAGCCTTTTCTAGCCTTTAGTCATTTGTTTTAGCGATTTGTCAATAGTTAGTCCGTTTTTAACCGTTACCGATTTTTACATAGCAGATATCGAATAGTTAGCAGTTGATACACCCTTTCATAGAGCGTTGATAGAGAGTTACATACGAACCGAGGAACTAGTTACCGTTACACCTACCTCTGTGTATAGCGATCGAGCTTTAAAAAAACATTCCCCGGTCACTTTCAATCTATTTTTCTATCTCTCTGCCTTTCTTTCTCTCTCTTTGTATAATATCGCCCGTTGTTGTTCTGTTGTTAACCAACCAAACTAAGTAAAACTTTCTGTACACTAGCCTCTAGCTCTAGCTCGGCATTTCGTTTGCTCTGCCACCAACCAAACACACACACCGAACAAACAAACATTTATATATAAACAAAACTGTTTTTTTCGTAATGAAAAAATAGTGTACAACCAACAAAATAAAACGTTCATAGTGAGCCGGCCAATTCACACCACATAAAACATACTTTAGTATAAGACATGCGTCACGCAAGCGTAGGTCAGTTAGCGACGTTAGGACAGAAGAAGGGTTATACACAGGACAGAGTCAGGCTGTCAGAGGGAAGGCCTGCCTCCCATGAGAGGGGCGCAGCGAGAAGCGAGTAGTTACCGCGTCGAACGACAGCAACAACAAACAGGAACATATAAACCCGGAGATTAACTTTGCAAAAACGTTCGTTCGTCCCCCGGGTTTCTTCACCCGTCGTCTGCTGCTGCCCGATGGGTTCCCCCGGGTGTTTCCCGTCGGTGTCTGTGTGTTACTGTTTTACCGATTCGATGACTCTGCTTATCGCGCGTTCGTTTGTCTCACCTTTCCAGTCCGTCCGTTCTGTTTCTTTGATTAATTCCTTTCTATTTTGGGTGTCTTCCTTTCTGTTGTGTCCGCGGATTCCGCGTGTGAATTGTTTCTAATTGTATTCACACACACCGTGTTTCGGGACGCGCTTCTTTTCGGTTTCGGTTTTTGACGATCGTCATCTCATAGTTCGTACACACCACCACCACCACCACTCATCGACCGCGCGACCGATCATAATCTCGATCTTCTGTGCTCGTCATCCTGTCATTTTTGTTTTTTGCTGTTGTGTGCCTTGGGATCATTCCCCCCTTTCATGCGCGTATCATGCCCATCGATAATGTTGCTCGACACACACCCCCCCACACACACATACGCTCGGTGTTCGGCTCGATTTTCTCGTCCTTTTAATGCGCCGCCGCCGCCCTGCCGCTAGACCGAGTTTGCCGAGTTCCTTCCAACGCGTTCCAAGGCGGCAGGATGTTAGATGTTCTCACCTTCTCTCTCTCTCTCTCCCTCGCTCGCTCTCTTCCGCCGACAGTGTCCTTGCCAACTATTTGTTCTGTCCCGAACCACCACCGGTTCGTTAGTCGGATTTGTTTCCAAAAGATAGCCCTCGCAAAGAAAATCCGTCAATCCCCCCCCGCCTTCGACACAGCGTTAGTTCCACCGTCAGCGCTCCGTCCGTCCGTCCGTCTGCCGGATTTTGTTTCGGATTTAGTTTTCTACCGTTTTTTTTTTTGTTTTTCGTTCGTCTTACTGAAATGCCTGAATGCCAAAATGTGTGGCACCCGATTGTCCCAAGGCGCGCCCAAGAAACGAGAAACCAGAACCAGATCGAAATAATTGCAAAAAAACAACCAAAATCAACGAGAGAGAGCTTCGCGCAGGCACGCGGCAGACGCAAAACTGTACTAATGATGTTTCTTTTCTCCCTTTTTCCGCCCCGTCTCGAATACGCGGAATGTGGAATCTCCAATCTGTGTCCACGAACCCGAACATTTCCCGTTCCGCGTTTAACTGTTAACACACTCTCCCTCGCCCACACAAACACACACCCCCAACCACACACACACACACACGGTGTTGTCTACCATAAACGAAAAATCTCCATTCCGGACACAAGCAGCAACAGGAGCAGGATCCAACCAATCTATACATTGCGAATCTTCCCTTGAACTACAAAGAGACGGACGTTGAGAATCTACTCTCCAAGTACGGCCAGGTCATCTCGACCCGAATTCTGCGCGATCAGAATGCACAGTCGAAAGGTAAGCAAGGCGCGCCCAATCGGTTGTCGCAATTTTAACTTCCTCCCTCTTCCAGGTGTTGGATTCGCCCGGATGGAATCGCGGGACAAGTGCGAACAGATTATTCAGATGTTCAACGGCAACCAGCTGCCGGGGGCGAAGGAACCGCTGCTGGTGAAGTTTGCCGACGGTGGCTCGAAGAAGAAGAACCCGTTCAAGAGCCCGGACCCGAACACGCGGACCTGGCGCGAGGGAGCCGAGGGCATCCCGGTGACCTACGACCCGAACATGCAGCAGAACGGTATCGGGGTGAACGTCGGCACACACATCAACATGCCGTACAGAGGGTTCAGCACGCCGCAGGTGGGCGGCTACGCGGCCGTGCCCGGCTCCCAGTGGGTGCCGAGCTACATGATGACCCAAGCGATCGCCCCGGTAGAGGAGCAGGTACGCGGATCGCGGATGATGCTATCCCGTTCGGCCGGCACCCAAGATTTCCAATCCTTCCTTCCGTGTTCCGGTTCGTTGCAGCAATACGTTCAGGTTCCTGCTTCCCACCTGTCGGTCGGCACACCGTACAAGACGGACGGCGTAACGCAGGTGCAGCCGCGGGGCGTTTCGATGATTATGTCCAGTGACAATCCTGCTGCCGTGCAGTACGGTATGATGCCACAACTGGCCACACTGCAGATTGGCTCATCGGTACGTAAAGAGGGTAGACGGCCTCCCGACTAGAAGGATCTCTACCAATTCGCCCTTCTTCTTCTATTTTAGCCCATCCTGTCACTCCCGCAGCAGCAGTACATCAGCCCAACCTACCCGTACTACCCGACCCATCCGACGTCCGTGATCCACACGCTACAGATGGGTGACACGGAGCAGGCCAGCACGGCCGCCTCGCCGGACGAAGCGTACACCACGCAGTATCAGCACGCTCCGAAGTAGATTTGCTGCTACTTCCCACTTCCCTCACCCGGTCTGCCAGGAGCAGCAGCACCACCACCAGTTCTCCCGACGACACCTCAGATCATCACCAACACCTTCTAGCACGACGAGCATCCGTCTCTCGCAGAACAGCAGCGGCAGCACGGACGGGAGGGAGAGTGACGGTAGCAAACAAGATCAACTGCACAGCAACAACAACAGCAACAGAGCGACGATCGCCAGCGCGATCAGTCAACCAGAAAAAAAAACAAACACACACAGACACTACCAAAAACGACGACGAAACACAACGCTAAAGCAGCAAATCGAGGCTGCTTCTCGAGATCACTCGATCGAGATCATCGCCGCTTGTCCTTGCGTGTGCAGGCGGGCGAGCGGGAATTCCGAATTTCCGAACGTGTGTTCCTTTCCTTTCCAATCATATGCTGATGCGGCCACGATGGTTCGATCGATCGCATCCAGCATCCAGCATCAGCGCGCATCATCGATCGGGGCGGATCGATGCCGAATGACGGTGGTTGCACGACGAATACGAAGAATGTCGATGGCGGTGAACGAAACCGAAAAAGTGTTTTAAAGATGAGCGGTTGGTGGGCCCGGTGCGAAAAACGAAGAAGGAAACGAGCGAACACGATCCCCGGAACAACCGCCCGGAATTGAATTGTAAATTGTTTATCCTTAATTTGCTTGCACACCTCATCGGGGCAACCCAGAGCGCGTAACAGCATAGAACCCCGAGACAGACAGACAAAGTGCGAAAGAGAAAGAAAGAAAGAAAGAAAGAAAGAGAGAGTCCCCGAATCACATCACAATCTCATGCGCGGGGGGTCGCAAAACCGAACGATCAATCGGGCGAGAGAGATTGGTGGAGTTTGGAGATTGTGATGTTTTCTGTTTGTTTTTTTCCCCTGTGAAACTCCCTCTCTCCGTGGACCTTCACCCGATGATGGTGGGGTCAACCTGAAATGAAAGAGATACCTCAAAGATACCCCAGAGAGAGGAGAAGAGTGGTACACGTGCGTTCCGGCGTGGCATTCGATTGTGGCCGCCAATGTGGAAACAATCGAACGAGACGCGCGCCAATGACACGAGGACCCGGCACCCAGCACCGTTGGCAAGGAATACGGGGAAACCAATCGGACGGGGGGTCGCTACTCTAAGAACGGGATACGGACGACGAGACCGACGACTGTGAAGGAGAATAATATAGACTTTTGGACCTCATATTTGAATGAGGCGGAGGAAGAAGAGTTGATGTGGGACTGTTTTTTTAAAAATCATTATTATTATTTAAGCAGCGCTCAAATTCGCTTGCATTCGAAAGAAGCGGCCCCTTTTGGGTGGCCCCTGCACACAGACACACCGGCTTAACGCACGGCAGACACCCCATGGCAGTGCTGACTGATGCATCCCGACTAACCGGGCTTTTTCGATTCGGATTAGTTCATTCGGCTGGCCGAACATTCGACTGGCCAGGAGAACCGGGAAGGAAAACCGCATCCAGCCACGCTAAACTTCGCGTCACGCGGACACTGAGTTGCTCTTAGTAGTGGTGTCCGCGGGTTTTTCCTTCGTCTTCCCTTTTCCGTGTTTGAGTTCCGCGTTCCCAACAATTTCTTCCCCCGCTCGGAGGCGTGTCGCTGATTGATTTTAGTAGGTGTAATTTTAATTTATTGTTTCCCTTGTTTCCCTTGTCCCCCTGAATTATGTTTTTTGTCATGGTTAATTTAAAATGCTCGCCGTTTGCGCGAATCGAGATTGGCGTAGTGTAGCGAGAAGTAATGATGAAACGAAGCGAGAAAGGAGTGTGAACAGTTAGAGGGTCACAGTGTGGAGGTCGCCTGTCGCAAAGTAGAGCTTCAGGGACAGGCACAGAGACAGCGAGAGAGACACACACAGTATGCGAAGCGGAGCGGAGTGACGCAGACGCAACGGACGGACGGATGGATGGACGGAAGAATGCTAGTTTATTTCAATTTCCTAGACCGATTATTGGAAGTAAAAGTCGTAGCAAAATGGGGGAAGCCCCCCGGAACGGGACGGGTTTTAGGAAAGAAAATGGGGGGGAGGTCGAAGACAGTGGGCGCGCGGATGACTGACAGGTGCGCGCGCGGTGCAGGCGATTAATGCCGCCTGAGTTTTGAATCTTACCTTTATGCATGCGGCAACAGAGAGAGAACACACCGTTGATCGTTCGTAGAATGACATCCCCGCGAGGGTAGGCAAAGCACGGAAGGGAAGGCCCACAAGAAAGAGCAAAAGCAGATTGCATCGAAAGATGAACTCGAAAAAAGCGTCAAAAACAGCCCCGAGTCAATGCCGCGACGACAGAGGCGCGGGCGCGCGCGCGCGACACATCTTCCTAATTTGATAAGATTTAGTGTTTAGTGCGTTTAGTACGTTAAGTAGGATTTTTTCGAAAGATTTTGCAACTCTTTCCTCACAGTCTCCGATTTGGTTTCGATGTTTACCCATTTTCCGTTTGACCATTTTCCTTTTATCTATGTTTCTTTGTTTAACATTTACTCCTTTTTCCCACTTGCTGCTGCACCCTTACTTTGTGCGTTTAAATGTAAACGCAATTTTGTGTGATTGTGATAGCGCGATAGGGCACAGGATTGAGTGGAAGTGGGGAGAAACAGCCGGAACGGAAACAGATCCGGCTCAGAGGAAAGTGAAACTCACAGCGGAAAAGGGGGAAAACAAAAGAGTTAATGAACGTAGAAACAGTTCTACAAGGTGTGCGCTCGATAATGCTGAATGTTGGCCGTTTGGCCGTTTTGCTGTTCACAATTATTGTTTTCCAATCCTCCTTCTATTGGCCAATAACTTTGCTGCCTTTGACCTTTGATCCCTTTCGGAGAAGATACAAAAAAACACAGACACAGACACAAACGAAAACATACCACATGCGCCAAAACGCGCGGCGCCAAACGAGAACCACAACACACTGTGTACGAGGAGAAGGTGTTTGAGTTGTTAATGGAGCGAAGGTGGGCGATCTTCGGGCGGTTCTGGACCTGTGCGTTGATCAGCGCCACAGAGAGAGAGAGAGAGAGAGAGAAAGAGAATGCGGATGAATAAATGATAGCGAGTAGAGAAAACCTGACCTGACTGCCGATGATGTCCTCGCTCGCCCGCGGGTCCTCGGGCGGGATGGGATCGAAATTCCTCGTTGAGAAACTTTGTCAATGTCGCGCGCAGTTATGAAGCCATTCCTCCGGTAACACAGAACGTTTGGTGAGTTTTTTTATTGGTTTTATATTTTCCCATCCTTTTTTAGTTCCTTACACACCTGTAAGCCCCTTACGAATCGCAACGCTGTTTCGTGTAAGTTTTTCGGTTATCACTGTTCGATTTATGTTTTGCTTTCTTTCAGTTTTTAGTTGTTTCTTGTTTGCTTGTAAAAGACATAACACCCGTTTGGTTCGAGAGACAAACGGGACGCGTTTCGTGTGCCGGGTGCATTCGAACGATTCACCGAACCCCGACCAGTATACGTGTGTGCAAGAGTGTGCATTTTTCCCCATATCTCTACTGGTTCTTGCCGATGTCCCCCACAATCATAACCGCGAAGAAATCGATGGAAATTACCAAAACGCTACCTGACGATGATGCTACCGGAAAAAAATCAGCGAATGAAAACAAATTGTGCCTTTTCCACAATTTATTTTCCACGAGACACGAACATGGGAGACTCCTTGTTACCATTTGCTCTATATTGAAGAAGTCAAAACCTTATGAAACAGACGTGTGTGCGTATGGTGGATAACAAGTCACTCAACACGTCGACCTTCAACGATAAGAAAAGTAACTGATACTGACGGGCACGAAGCAGTGGAAACCACACTGAATGAGACCCAGACCCCACAAATACACAAATTGGGCTAGCGAAAAAAGGGTACCGCGCACTATCATTCGGACGCGGGGCACAACGGTGTACGATAATATGTGTGTGAAACAGAGAACAATACAAAAATTGATAAAAAGTAACATGAAACAACTCATGCACCATTTCATATGAGTATAGTGAAGAAGCTAATCAAACATACGAATTCCAAAAGCGAAAGCGAAACGAGCCAAACGACAGGAGGAGGTGGTGTGCGCTGCGCGAAAGGAGTCGAATGCACGAAAGCACAACACAAACAACTATCGCAGAGCACGAACAGGTGAAAACAAGAGGAAATAACAAACTTTTCTACACAAATATTTTTGAAAGTCCCTTTTTCCAGTTGTTGAATTTCCATTGAATTGAATTGAATAGCGGTGACACTAGCGGTGAAAACGAGTTCATACAAAAACCGCCCGAAACACCCGACGGCACTGGAGCCGGACAGCATAGGTATATGTCTCTGCAGGACGCTTTGTATTGTTTGAAAAATCAAAACGTGACGCGTGACGATTAGACCCCCATCATCTGGCCTTCAGGCTTCGATCACTCGACCGCGTATACTTTAATTGACGGGCGACCTTTGATGGATTCACGTAGCCCTCGAGGGTTCAACGTAAAAGTAAAACATAAACCTCAATACACAAGTATGCATCAGGAACCTCCTCTCGAATCATGAAAGCAAACCCACACAGAGATAGAAAAAGCTCGAAAATGTCTCGAAGACCCCCTCTTTTCACCTCTTCCAAAATCTCCAGCAAAGCAAAAACCTATACGATCTCCTACCTGTATCTGAAGGACCTCGTGGCGGCCGACTTTCTGCTACCGAAATGGGTTCTATACCAAAATGCATCGTTTGAACAGTGTGTGTGTATGCCAACAGCCGGGTTGGACCGGAACTGGCGGAGAAATGCGGAAAACTGTACCGCTGGGCGACCGCTCTTTCGATGATGATGATGATTTGCCAGCGAACGTGCAACCATTAATAGTAGTAAAGTATTGCTTATCTACAGCGCTAATGACACTTGTAATCACATACACGATATAATCACAACATAGGCTAATATGAGAGAAGAAATCGGGAAGCGACCGGGGAAAGGTGAACGAAGAAGCAAAATAAGGCGATATAGCAGCGGGGAGCGAAAAACGAGAAAGGAATATAAAGAAATATTATGCTTATTTTTAGAACACGAATTGACACTTTGCCTGCCGACTGCAGGATGCAACCGGGAAGCAGCAACTGCGGGCCGGTTGCATCCGCTATGCAAACACGCTATGTGATAATATGTTTCATGCTGTGATACAGATCGTAATAGTCTCCTTTTGTTTTGCTGTTATGCTTGTATTGTTTAATCAAAAGAAGGCGAAACGAAAAAACGAGATACGCTACATCTAATAAGAAATTTCCCCACTTGCCCCGGCTTAGAGAGAGAAAGAGATCGAGTGCTTACTTTCGAACCACAACATTGCGCGTTTGCTTTAGTAAGTTGTATCCCCTTCGCAGTGATCCTATGGCTCCTGTGGAACGAGATTGCTGCTGTTTAGTTTAGCACTATTACCAAATTGTCTTTGGATTGCGTCATTGTTGCTTCCATTAGTTTTTACTTAGAAGTTGTTATCCACTTTGAATGTTCACGCACTGTCACTGTCGCGCACATTCGAACGGAAAGACTGATTCCAAAGGCACACACCGCCGCCGCCGATTGTATGGCCGACGATGATGTTGGTGGTGCGCGAGCATAGCACGATCCCCGAGCTGCGGAACAAAACTCTATTTTGTAAACCTTTGCACAGCCGATCTTTCCGCGAGGAGCATATTCATAACGAGATCGCCATACCTAGCGCAAGAGTTCGCCACAGACGCTACAGAGCTGTACAGAGCGGTTTTTACAAAGTGTGCACGTGCGGTGCGTGCGCGGCGGATGGAAGTGTTTTACCACACAGTGCTGAGCCCACAGTTATTATACCCCCAAAACCGGGGCTCGATCGATGCCTAGCCGATACTGTAAATTAAAGCCGCGAAGACGACAGCGAACGGCAAACCATCCAAAGATGATTATATTTTTTGCGGTCAATCACCCAAAAAGCCCCCATTTTCTCCGCCAGTTTCTCGCCAACACCGCTTACAGGCCATCGAAACCATGCGCGGCTATTCAAAGATGTTGGTAAAGATCATTTCGGTAATAAGCGTTCAAACCACGACCCCCCCATTCTCTCTTCTCTAGCGACACACTGTTGAACGAACACACCCCCTTTAACGAAAACAAGAACCCGAACCAGAAAATGACTGGAAACACGAAAACACGCGCACTCTGTATAAACGCAAAAACCGTCAACCCTTAAAACTCAAAATGCACTTCTCTTTGCAACGGGGAAATACTAACCACACCTGGATCAAACGGAGACACACACAAAAAAGAACGCGAAACAATAAAACGAAGCATAAATAATCACTATCACTGAAAACCTTCCGCGAAAGGTTTGCAAACGGAACGAGCCAGAAACGAACAGTAGTAACAATACATGATCGCGCAAACCGAAGCGACAGAAACGAACCTGAGCGAACGGAACAAGCGCGGATCGCCGCGAGTACGGCAGCAAGCAAGTTGTATAAAACCCCGGCTAGTAGAGACCCCCCTTCTAGGCCAACGCACGAATTCGTCGCAATAATCCCCTATGAATCGACTGAGTAGTAGCAGCGTAGTAGTAGCGTCCAAGCGCCATTCCCAACTCTGTTCACGTGTAGCGGAAGTGTAGCAGTATAGCCGGCTGCCGAGTGCGGCACCGACGTGTAACAAAACTGTTGTTAGTTTGTTGTGTGCTGTAGTAGCTACCTAGTAGGAAACGAGCCACACGCGCGCGATGAGTGTTGCTAAGTGTGTGAATGTTAGCAGATAAACAGCGCGAGGATCGGAGGACCGGAGTAACATCGATCGAAGGTGATCGTCGGGATTCGTCGCTGCGCAGAACCGGGCTTTCGCTCCACAATTGTGCATAACCCACCCAGAAGGTAGCCATGTTTGCAGTTTTCCCCCCCGCCCCATGCCCACATGAATTGGGCGTCTTTCTTTTAGTAATAGGCGTAGTAGTCGGTGCATCTTAGCCGGTATAGGAGTCACAGGATCGCTGCGGAGAGTCATCCTGTCATCTGTCGAAAGCTCGACCGAACCGCAACCGCAAACAAACAAAGCTACAAAACGAAGCAAAACAAACAACAAGAACAAACAAAGAAAAAACGTAAGAAAAACAAATGATGTAATACATTAATATAGCAGTGGCACGGTTTCTTGCACGGTGATTTTTTCGAACCATTTACCTTTTAGAGGGAGTCGAACGTCAACGAACGAACGGTGACGAAAGAACTCGCATGTGCGCCGCACAGTGCGAGTGTGTGGTTGCGGTGGGCGCATGGTGGCATGGCTCGACCCTCGTCCTCAGACCCCCGCCCGACCGGAGGCCGGAGCGAGGGACCGCAGCCGCAGCCGGACACTCGCATCTGCGCGTGGATACAAATTGAGGAGATACAGGAGAAATACGACGACGGACAACCTGGCGCCACCTGGCGGCGCGCGCGGAGGATGTAGGTTTTTGTGGTGGTTTTTAGAGGGCCACAAAGAGGGCGCACGATCGCCGACGAGAAGTAGTACAGTACAGTTGTAGGCCATAGTTTGTAGCAGTGTGTTAGCCCGTAGTAGCCCGTAGTTGTGTAGTAGGCGCTGCCACAGTAGCAGCAGCAGCAGCAGCGACAGCGCAGAGGCAGCAGGCAAAATAGTGTGTAGTGTGAGGCGGCAGAGTGTAGCTAATCGTAGCAACCGCAGCCCTTCTAGTGTGCTCATTTTCTTCCACCGCTCGCTCGGAGAAGAACTGATAAGTGGACAGTGAGAACAAACACATCAGGACTTGTAAGTCTGATTTATTGTGAATCCTTTTCTGTTTCCTTCTCTCTCCTCACTCTCTTTGTAGAGCAGAGCGTGTGTGCGTGTGTATGTGGGGGAAGATGTAGTGGCCGTTGTTGTTATCGATTTCGCGACGAATCAGTAGCGTTAGTAGAGGGTGTGTAAGGCTTTTTGGTGCAGCGTGCGTTGTCTTCATTTCCCAGAGCGTTCCCGTTTTGTCCCCGCGGTCAGTTCGTACCGTACCACTTTTTTGCGGGGATGGGACATTCGTTAAAACCGCTGTTTTACCACACACACGTTAAAAACCATATGAACATAACAAATTCAAAGCAACTGATATGAAACACGATCACGCGCGTCTTGGGCGCGGAAAATTTAAACCAAAAAGCGGAGAAGGAGCAGCAAAAGGAGAAGAGATATCTTTTTACTTCATTCTTTACGTAAAAGTGGGAGAAACGGCCCGAAACCGAAAGATGAACATAAGAAAAAACAAAAAAGTAGAAAGTGAAGCCCACGTAACACGTAACTAACTGTAGGCGATTACAAGGAACGGTACAAGAAAGGCGCGCGCGAACCTGTGGTGTTTAGTAGCAAAAGAGAAATCGATTCCACAGGGCACGGGAAGATCTCAAACCCGGACCGGCCCGGCGGAAGCAGACACTAGGCAGAACACGCTCTCGTAGAATAGGATGTAAAACAAAATGGAAACACAAAATATGGCCAGAATGGCGAGCGGGCGAGCAAGGTAGAAACACACACCCCCCCGGAGGAAGGTGGTGGAACTCTAGAACACAGGATTAAGTAGTTGAAATGGAAACTGGAAATTGAAAGCAACCGCGTAGTAGTTTTATTAGCATTAAGATGATGGCAGGCCGGATGGCCGGAGAGGCCGAAACTTCTAGACCGTATTTATAGGTCACGACAGGTGACAACTTGACTCAGAGCGGCTTGAGGACGAGGAGAAGAAAAGGACGCGCGCAAACTGTGCAAAATGTTACGACTTATGAACCGAGATGGTGGTGGTGGCGGCGGCGGCGGCAGCCTCGGGTCTCACCGACGAATCACACGAATTGAGCGAATGGGGCTCGTGAAGGCGATGGACGCGGATCCGCGGCAGCAGCGCAGCAGCGCGATTTAGGATTAACCAAATGAATGAAATTTTTGCTAGTTTGTAAGCAAAACTATTTAGGGTAAACAATTGTTTAGAGTTACAGAACAGCAGCAGCGGCAGCAACAAATACACACAACAGAAAGAGGATGAGCTCGGGCAGAAACACAAGACGACCCTCACACACACAAAGAACACATATACGACCGGCGAAGGGATCGGGCGCGAATCCTTGCCGCGCGGCCCACACGGTGCTGCTCCCCGCTGTAGACGATGACGAGTTAATCCTAACCTCACACTTTTAGGATTTTAAACAACATTTCGTTGAAATCGGGGTCGTCCTGTTGCCGGGGCAACCGTTTTTAGGTTTGGCAGATTGTGGGGTTTTGAAGGTGTACATTTACCCTAACCCCAACCCGCCGACACTCGATGCGGTTGGTAGGGAAAGCAAACGAGCCTCAACAATCTTGAATCTTCCTGTTAAAAAGAACGAGACACAACCGAAGAAATTAAAGGACAGCGCGAGACACACGATCACACACCGCCACGATCAACGAATGGCGGATCAACACACGACTAGTAGTGTCACCGTTTTTTTTTTCGATAACCGGTAACCGGCGCATCGTGTTCACACTAAAATTGAAACAAAAACGACACTTTTACACCCCTTTCAACGTCATTTGATTGAGATTTTGCGCCAAGTCTACTACGGAAGCAACAAACCACCTAATCGCCCGATTATGTCGTGCACATATTTGCGTTTCTTGCGTTATGTTGGGCGCGCCGCACGGACTTTCGTATAGCTTGCGCACGTGAGAATGGATTAAAAGTTGAGAAGAAAGATAAAAAGCACACTCACGGCAAAAGATACGATACGCACTACCATTAGGAACGAAATTAAACGCGAACGGGGCTTCCACCTTCGGTTCTGTTTTACGGAGAGCACAAGAAAGCGGGAGGCGCAGTGCGGGGTACAGTTGACGGGACATGCTATCCGGACACCCCCCCGGAACACGCGCGGCATTTGTCGGTAGTTTCGGAGCTGTGCAGCTTGTGCTCCCTTGCTTGTGCAGAGAGAGCGTCTTTCTGTACTGATTACCGCGCTATCCGTGCTTTGACGAGGATGCCAATGCGATGCTTAAGGAAGAGGGATGGCCCGAAGATATATGTATGTTGTGTGTGTGCGCGCGTCGCGCCAAAATGCCACAGGACGACGACGACGGTAGACGAGAGCATTGAAATAATAAAAAAACACACTTATTTTTGGTCTTATTTTCGATCGCCTAGTGTTTAAGGATGTTAAATGAAAGTAGCAAGTACACATGATGCAACAAAGCAACAAAACGATCACCATCATCCTGGCCGAGTCCCTCGGTGGCCGCCAGAAGAGGATGGTGAGGAAAAAAAACATTAGTAGTAAGTGAAAAATGTCCCACAGGTGACAGCACACACCCGAAACGCGTAGTAGGCGAGACAGAAGGAGGCAGGGTGTGTATTAGAATGAATCGTGTTGGTGGTCGGCGTGGCGTGTGAATCAAAGTAGGCAACGCAGAAGCGCAGAAACTATTGAAACTGAACTTTACAAGAACCGCGCAAGGAGTAGCAGAAAATTTAAAGGATGACTCCCCCCATTGGCGAGAGGAAAAGTGTAGCAAAAGGGAAGCAACCGGGGAAAACGAATAGAGCAAATGGCGCGCCGAGAAGAAGCAGAAGTTATTGCGCTCACAAATCTGCGCAACGGAACGGCGTCGTGTAGTAGAAAGCCCCCGCGAACCGCGAGTGTGTGCGTGTGTGTGTGTCGTTTAGAAATCGACACTTAATGAATGAGGAAAAAGAAACACAAAAAACATAATTGATCATTGACAAAAAAACCCAAAAAAAAAATGGTAGAATGATGCAAAATGCAAAACAAAACAAAAAAACACGTTGTAGCTCCTAAGATGATGTTGAAACAGAAAGCAGAAACGTAGTAGTCGCAGAATGATGGTGTGAACCCCGACGCGACGGGGTGGTAGTAGGCGCGCGCGAGCAAGCAAAAGGGTAAACTTTAGTCGCTAAGAGAAACGAGAAACAGCCGGTGAACAGCGGAGAATCAGAGAAAATAAACACACACACACACACTCACACAGACATCTAGCTTTTAAGTGGAAAAATAAAGAGAAAACCAGAGGAAACCTGCGCGCGCGCGGAGAGCATAAGCGATGTGGAATGGAAAAGAACAATTTGCGGCATTGCATGGTGGAATAAAAGACGAAAAGTATAAATGCTGAAGAACATTGTTGTGTTGTATTGTTTCATTGCACAGCTGATGACCCTTTTCTCCCCCTTTCCGCCTTCTTCGATTCACCACTGTTTGTCCTAGCGAGGAAGGAAGCACGTTCGATTGCGGTTCAAAAAATCAGTCCGCCCGCAATAAACGATTTCGCGCGCCAAAAACGCAGTTTTCGACATGCCAAGCACGAGCGCTACAAACGCAACTTTTTACCAGGAGAACAGGATCGATGTGGAGCTAGCGTCAACGAACAGGACGGAAATGCGAGCCACTCAACCACTCTGTAGCTGTCTCTTTCGGTGCCGAACGGCTACAGTCGAACCTCGGTCGAAACGAACTACAGTAGAACCTCGTTATAACAGAAGCCGATTTCACTTTGGAAAGTGAAAAATTGTGGCGCGTGTTTGTACTGCCAACGTAGATGTTGGCCAGGCCTTTAATTGTGCAACAAAAACAAATTCATTTCACTTATTTGTAACCATTTTTGAAGCGAAATTAATCGCCAACTGTGGTTTGATGCGATCGAGGTTCGACTGTACTCGTTCGGCAAACAGACAAGGCCAACTAGACTGTTGGCAGCTGTTTCTCTCTCGCTCGTTAGCGCTACCTACACATCATGCTGCCCTGTTAGAACCAGCTGTCCACCGTAAGCGTGGCCTGCTTCAGATTTATTGCGGCAATCAAACTTACTGCGAGACGAGCCCGATCAGGACCGGGCGCTTTGTCAGCTGGTACTTGTTTCACATAATGCACAATAATGCAAAACTACGTTTAGCAAGTCGCTATTTTTTTATTTTAATGGATAATGGATGGGCTTTGGGATGAGAACATCCCACAACACAAATTACGACTTCGCCACGTGACGGTGGACGGTTCCCAATGAAAGTTGCTAATTGCTTGAATAAATGTACCCTAGCAAAAGGGGAATCGGACGACCCCGGGGAATGATGCCGTTGTTGCATTTAAAACTAAAAACTGCCGGTACAATGATCGGTACCAGCAACAGATGCCTAAGGAACTTTCACACCAAATCCTCCCCACAGCCAATTGGCCATTGTCAGAGCGAGTGTCGCAGATTATCCCTCAGGATAGACTGGCTTCAGTTTTGCGAGGGCTACGTTCCAAACCGTTGCTCGCATCGGGCAAATTTTAGCAAACAATTCATAAAATGCCGCACGCTAATGTCCCGCAAACGCAACGCAAGGGACAAAAATTCCGTCAACCGGATCTGCCACGGTAGCAGGCCGTACGGTGAGCAGATGTCCCCGAAGTACAGCGCCAGATCGGGATCCGGAATGTGATGATGAGCGGCTTGTAGGCGACCGTTCAGAAACTCGATGTCCACATCCGAGATGTGCAGATTCCGGTTGCGCAGGGACTCTCCAACCACGCGACCCAGCTGCACCAGGCCTTGTTTGCCGTCGACCGGCGAGTAGAACGATACCGTCGTCGTCGTCGGCGTTGATCGCCCAGGGCGGGGTTCCGATTCCGGTGGCGACGTCCAGTGAATATCGTCCGCATCATCCAGCTGAGCTGCGTTCACGTAGCGCACCATTTGCTCGTGATTTCGCTTAATGACCCCTACAATTGACGTTGAATGGTTGAACCAGACAACAATTACAAAGGATGCCAGCAGACTCACCATTATGATCGTAGAAGCTAATATAGCGGATACCGGCCGCGTGTGACCAAAAGATAAGCTGCGTAAGTAGCCGATAATCCGGTTCTTCTAGACCCAAAAGCACCACCAAATGCACGGGGACTTTCGTGACCTGTGCCATGTTTTGCCTCACGAATGTCTGTGACTGTCGAATGAAGTGATGATACTTTTCCCCGGTGAACTGCGATCGAATACGTAGGCACTGGAGCACCGTCTGTCGGCACCAGCGACTCAGCCACGCCAACCATTCGGTGCATGTGAATAAAGTGTGCAGAAGGCTCCAGATGGCCGTGATTAGAGGATTCAAGGCCGTGGCCATCGTTTTGTGACTGTGCATCATTGTGACGGAGGTTTGGGAGCGCTTTAGTTTCGTATCCTGCTCGCAAAACACTTCATTGCTCTCGATAACTTTGAACTGAACCAAATCACATGCTTTGATGTTTATTTTTCTTTGAAACGTCAAATTAGTACAAACTGACAGCAACGGCTGGCGGTGTTCTAAAACGGCGTCCTGCCTGCGCTTCTCGCTCAGAGGTTCTCTGTTCAAGCCGCGCCGAGCCGCTATTTAAAAAGCCGACTTCTGGGGCGAAAAGAGACGGAATAAAACTTCGCCCGGAGGAGAAAAAGAAGCGACGCCACCAACAACAATAAACACCGTGCCAAGCCAAGACTCGCCGCCGCCATTCGCGGGTCGCGTCATCCGGCAGGAATGCTTTAAGTTGCGAGTGAGCAATTAGCATCTCGAGTTAAAAGTGGAATTAATAAGCGTAAAGTCGTACTAAATTAGTTGGACGGATATTTCTGTGAGTCAGTGAAGGTCTCAATAAAGTTTGAAAACTCCTAAATCAAGACCGACGCGATGGGGTGCTTCGAGAGCAAGTCGGATCAACCCGCCCAGCCGGCAACGGTTCGGGGCCATACCGATATCTTCTGGTTGATCCTATACGTCGTGTTCTGGATAGCGTTGGTAAGTGCTTTGCATGAGGGTGGCCCACACGCCCCGGGTGAATTCGTCAAACATCGCGTGAGGGTAATTACACGCCAAGGGCTCCACCCTTTCTTTGTCATCACGGGCGCCTGGGGGAGATCCCTTTAACCAACTCCCTGACCTAATCCAACGCAAGCGTCGTTGTTCCGACGAGGGGAGAATCCGGAAACAGCTTTTTGTGTGTGTGTCTTTGTTGGTAGCGAATCACACTTCGAACGTTTGAAGGTCATGGCCAACGATGCATGGCCGCAGAGTACACCTTCTAACCGCCGCGCTACCGTTTCCCCGTAGATCGTGATTGCCATCTTTTCCTTCATCTACGGAAATCCGCTTCGCATCATCAACGGGTACGATTCGTTCGGCAACACGTGCGGTGTCGACAGCAATGAGAAGTACTCCAACATTCCACTGTCCGGCATGAATACGGCCGACAAGCCGTATCTGTTCTTCCTGGACGTGAAAGAACTACGCCATACGCTAACGGTTTGCGTGAAAGAGTGTCCCCGGCGGGAGTTAACCAACGCGGCGGAACTGTACCGGTACCATGAGGAGACCTTCACCAAGCTCTGTCGTTACGATTTCAACATGACCTTCCTCCTGACGCCGGAAGCGAGTGGACCAAAGTATTTCGACTACACCGGACCCTGTCCACCGTTACCCGTGTACCAATCGGCCCCGGTACTGCACCGTTGCATCCCGACCGGTGCCAACGCGCCCCTGCAACAGGTCAAAAAGATGTACGCCCTGATCAACTCCTGGGAAGCGACCCAACAGGTGTTTAGCGATCTCTACAAAGCCTGGCCCACGATCGTGCTCGTCTGTGCGCTCAGTCTCGTCTTTTCGATCGTCATCATTGCGATGCTCCATTGGCTCGCCGCGATCGTGTCGTGGCTCATTTGCATCTTCGTGGTCATCGCCAGTATCGGCATTACGGCGGTTCTTTGGTGGAGTTACTACCGCACGAAACACACACTCGATACAGACCAGCAGCTGTCGTACCTGGAAGAGCTAGTGCGCAACGAAACGACGATCTACGTACTGGCGATCGCCGCCACCTTCATCATGATCATCCTGCTCGTGCTGGTGTACTATCTGCGCGAAAAACTAACCGGGCTAGCGGCACTGTTTGAGGAAGCGGGCAAGTGTATGCTGCAGCTACCGGGCCTGGCCGGCCCACCGCTACTAGCGTTCCTTGCGCTGGTCGTCTTCCTAGCATTCTGGGTCTCCGTAGTCATCTGTCTGGCTACGGCAAACTATCCCGGGCTGAAGCCTCTACTAAGCCCGATAACGCAACTCGAAGAGAACTCCTCGCTCACGAACGACACCAAGCTGAAGCCGGAATTGGCCGGCAAGAACGATACAAACTTCAAGTGTGAGTACACAGTGCCGCATCTCGGGCTGGTTGCAAATACTAATTACTGCCCTTTCATTGATCAGCCTTCAAGTTGGTCGAGTATCACGAGGCGAACGTCCTGCGGCACATGCTGTGGATCTACATCATCGGACTGATCTGGACCAGCGAGTTCATCTTTGCCTGCCAGCAACTCGCCATAGCCGGTGCCGTCGCCTTCTGGTACTTCCGCAAGCCGACCGACACGCCCGTGCTGCACGCGATCGCCAAGCTGGTCAAGTATCACCTCGGATCCGTCGCCAAAGGTTCGCTGATCATTACGATCTTCAAAATTCCGCGCCTCATCCTGACGTACCTCTACGCCAAGTAAGCAGACCAAGGCCCCCCGGACCGTTGATTCGATTGATTGCTATCGATCCTCTTTCCCCAGATTGAAACGCCACCAGCAGGAGGGCTCGGAGTGTGCCAGCTGCTGTCTGCGGTGTTGCATCTGTAGCTTTTGGTTGCTGGAAAAGTTCATTCGCTACCTCAACCACAACGCGTACACCGTGATCGCGATCGAGGGTGTTAACTTTTGCCCGGCGGCCAAGATCGTAAGCTAACGGGTGCCCTGCTTCCCAGCAAAACACTCACACCGTTTTTTTATCTGCCAGGCCTGGAATGCCCTGGTGACGAACGCACTGCAAGTGGCCACCATCAACGGGATCGGCGATTTGGTACTGTTTCTGGGCAAACTGGCCGTGGCGGCCCTCTGTGGGCTGATCAGTATTCTGCTGCTGCGTGACAATGCCGATCTCCACTTCTATATGGCGCCGGTGATCATTATTACCGTGTTTGCGTTCTTCGTTGCCCACATCATGCTGTCGCTGTACGAGGTGAGTCATCATGGGGCGTTGCTGTGCTGCCAAATGACTATGCTAATGCGCGGCGCGTGTTGTTTACCCCCTCCGGTAGATGGTAGTCGATACGCTGTTCCTGTGCGTGTGCGAAGATCGCACCATCAACGGGAACAGTGGCCGCTGGAAGGAGAGCAATCTGGCCCGGCTGCTCGGTGAAATGCCCGAAATGGATGCTGTCGAGGCGCCCATGCAAGAGGTAGCGCTGACGCCCATCACGAAGCAACCGTTCTCTGCGGCCCAGTTCTTGCAGGCTGAGATGGACAACAGTAAGGCTTAGGAGGCCGGACGCTCGTCCGGACAATGGCACTGAAACTAACGCTCCTTTTACCCTCAAATATGCCATCTATATGCGTACCCGCCTGTCGTTTACATGTTGCTGAAAGTTTACTAAACCTCTAGAGTATATATTCATCGTTGCGTATCGGCTAACGGTTCATCGATTCACGAACGCTCGAACAGTTTTTTGTGTTTTCATCATTACGTACATCACGACCACACATCCTGATTGCATTGCGAACATTATCGAAATGTTTGTCCTAGGGCCAAAGTTCATTTAAATTATTAAACGAGGAAAACATTTACTTAATTCGAAACGGTATTAATTTGGGTCTCTCATACGGCCGATCGATAGACCAACGAATCGAAACTCAGAAAGTATAGCATTTAAGAAATTGACGCGCATTGACGAAACGAAGCACAACGAAGCCGGTGCTCTTCCAACAACAATCACGACGGACGGACACTCCGTTGACCTCTGCCAGATTTATATTTACAACAAGATTTTTAGCTCGTCCCAACTCGAGGATATTGGTAACTATTTACACAAACTGCTTACTGTTCCGAGGAGCGAAAGGAAGACAACTTTTCAGGACCCCAAGAAGTGGGCCAGATGAAGGCAACCATTTAAGAAACACTAACTGTTTTTGTCAGAAACTCTTATACGCTACAAAAAGAAATAAAGAACGCACAACGCCAGCATATAAGGTCGAGTTCATACTCTAAGGTCAGTTCCGAAGGGTACGCCCCAGAATACGTCATAAATATAGTCCATTGTATTTGTCGTGTACAGTTCATCAGGTTACAGTAATTCGAATACGGCTGCTGCAGCGTTCATCGCACGGCCACGCGACGTTCGATGCAATATTTTAACTTTACGGTGATTGGTTTGGGGGTCGTCGTAAACGTAAGGGACCCACAGTGTCCCCCATGAGAGTAACATTTAATCGGTGAGCTGAGCCGCGAACGCGTCGCGCGGTAGTGTTGGCCCGGGGGGAGGTTCAATTTTTCTTCGACCCACCGAACCCGGCAAACCCCATAATGGCGGCCATCTCCGAGCTGCCCCCGTCCAGCTCGTCCTCATCGTCCCCGCCACCGTCGTGCTTCCGTTTGCGGTCTTTTCTCTTCTCCCGCTTGTACTCTCGGTACCGATCTTCCTCTTCCTTCGCCTCGCGGACCCGCGACTCCAGCTCGTAGTCTTTCTTTTTCTCCTCGGTCTTCTTCTTGTTGATCTTGAACCGCTCCTTCACCTGATCGAGTGAACTGCGCTCCACCTTCATCGACATGCCCAGGTTCCGCTGGTGCTTTTTGCCGTTAATGTGGTCGAGAAAGTTGATCGAGTCCTTCACCACACAGTCGCAAACGTTGCAGTAGTAGCCGCCCGACTGCGACGACGGTGTGCTCTTGTTGATGACCATGCTCTTGCCCAGCTTGCTGTCCAGATCGACTTTGTATTCGCGCTGCTTGAGCAGCTCCTTCGTGATCGGTTCTGTGGGACGGAGAACGCCAGCGTTATTCCAAAAGCACCGGCATCGGCCGTAAAGAGTGCACGTACCTTCATCTTCCTGTACCTTGCCATCCTTCGAAAGGATTCGTTCCTGGGCCAACCGCTCGTACTCCTTTCTGTCCCACTTCCGACGGTGGTCGTCCGGTCGCAAGGACATTTTGTTAAGTTTCGTTTGCAAACACTTTAACACTTTCCAACAAACAAGTTGCCTTTTTACGGGTTGTTCCGTTGCCGATTTAAGAAGCGGAACTGTTGATTTGGGATTGGCGGTCAGTTCTGTGGTCACTTTTGCTTTCCCGAAATCATCACCAAAGCTAGATTTGACAGTCCGTTTGTTTATCTCCGTAAGGGATGCATCTACTGAGGAACGAGCACAATGCTTCGAATTTAGTACAGTTTTTGGTACAGCATTTAGTACAATTGTGCTGTGACAGCTTTCTGGGCCGACGACGGTTACAGTTTTGAAATTCGTTTTTAAACTTTAAAAATTTTGTTATTGAAGGTCAAACAAAAGTTCTTGCAAAAAAAACAAAAAAAGCAAAACAAAACCCAGTTCGCAAAAACCCCGGCCCGGAACTGGTTGTTCTTATTCTTTTCTAACCGATTTGTATGGGAAATTTCAAAACGGTACACAGACAAATGATTATTATTCCGATTTATCACATTTTTCAGTGCATTTCTTACCAACAAAGTGATGACCCGTGTTAATAGGATGAATATCTATTTGATTAAACCTTTTCCCAAGCCAGTAAAGGCCTCTTCAAGCGTGAATCACACGAGCAAGCTAATCGAGTGCATGTTGCTGTTCCACGAAACTAGTTCTCTCATCAATGGGACGTGTGAACAAGAACGGAACTTTATCAAAATACGAATGCAAGCCCCGTACCACAGCCAGATGACTCAGTTCAATGCCTGCAACCCTTTCGAGCATTTTGACCCATGACGAACGATGCGCTACTCACAGCTGATAGATGGATTGCACTTCAGGTTGCAAGTGGAGCTCTAAAACGGGGGGTTCGCAATGGTTCCTAAACTGCTCCAATTACACATGTTGTTGCGAATGGCCATCGCTAGAAGTGTCTTCATATAAGTCATATTAATTTTTGGTACCCAACCATTTGGATGAGTCATTCGTGGCACCCAATTCATTATGTTTTGATGCATATTTTAGTGATTATTTATTGCCCAACAGACACGGTGCCATGGTTTGGAGCTTCCGCGATGCGATCAAACTGCACCACAGCACAGAGAGAGATCGTCCCTAATGCGCCGACGACCCAAAACCGACCAGGAACGGGAACGCGCATCGAACGCATCGAAGTGGAACACTTTGTCAAGTGGGCTCCGCACCGGCTCCGGAAACGCGGGAAGTCCGTCATTTACAGCGTGTGTCCCTACTTTTTCCCCTTTTTCCTGCATGCGCCGAGGAACCAATGCGTTCCGGCTACGTTGTTTTTTTTGGGCTGCATCAAGATAAAGGAAGCCGAAAAAAGCTACCCAACTGTTACACGGCCATCATTTGAATATATCTGAAAACCATCGATTAATTACTCGGATGTTTCACACTCACACGAGGGGGTTCCGTATTCGTTCCGAACGAAGGTTCCGAGGGTTAAAAGTTCATTAGTGGCCGACGTTGGGGAGCTGTCGGCGATTAAATTGTCACCTTAAATAAACGAAGAAGGCAAGGTGAAAAATTCTCACAACACAATTTCGAGGGAAGGCTTTTGAAAACAATCAACTCGCGCTCGCGGTCTATCCGGGGTCCGGCGGTTGCTGTCGGCATAATGCGTTTGCGTTCGCCCCCCGGGTCACCAAGGCCAATGCACTGCTGCGGGACAGCGAAAATTTTGCGCTGAGCCAAGCTTCTTGCCACTTTCTTGCGGCTTTCGAGTATCGCGACCGCCCCCCGAAACCGGAAGTGCCGCGCGTATTTGGACCCAGCGAAGCGTTTTAAGCGGAAGCATAAAGAAAGAATCCTTTTTTTGGGCTGTTGGCACAAAAAAAAAGAAGTCACAGCCACAGACAAGAAAATGTATGTTCGATTCATGCCTTCGGCAAGCCTAATTGTCCGCGGGCTCGGAAATGAGTTATGGCCCCCATCAACATTCGCGACCACATCGAGACAGCAGACATGTGGGCGACGCCGGAGAATGGTGTCGATAGCCGCGCGAAGATGGGACTTCGTGAGGGAATGATGGCCATAAAGGCGTGCCTCTTTCACCGCTTTGTCCGTTTGGCTTCCGAGGGGCGTTATGGTAGGCAGGCAAATCGGGATGCATCAAATTGAATGTTAAAATCGCCAAGACCGGGACTCAAACCAGTTGCCCGCTAGGGACCAAAATACGGCCCATTCTTTATGTTTCATATCGGACTGTGCCATTCTAGGGTCAGTGCATGCGATTCCTGGCCACTTACCGGAACACCCATCGCGCGTGTGTGGCAATAAGAAATTAATTTACCGGTTACAGCCCTCGCGCCCACCACAAGAATCACAATAAACAGCCATCCCTTCGCACGCCATTACGCGCAGGAGCGCTCCGAGCGTCCGGATGATAAACGGTGCCAGCCAGTCATCCATTCCATCCGGCCCGCAGGGTACGAGGGAACGAAAACCCCTGGCCTCGCCGATGAAGGGAGCATTCCAAAATAAACGGTACAGTCCCGGAGCCACGGCCACGATAAGCAACTCAGCCCGAGAAAGAGCGGGAGTGGGAGAGAGGGGGTCAAACATGGAAAGCAGGTAGCCAACGGGGGCCGGGTTCTTTCTATTGTGTGCCCGGGAGCGTGCTTTTGGGAGGTTTGCCCCCCGGCAACCGCACACACACGTACACGCGGAGCGGACAAAGGGAAAGTTTTGTTGTTCAAAACATGGTGCCCAATTCTTGGGTCGACTTTTTCGCGTTCACGCGCCACTACACCTTCGCAATGGGCACACACGCTCAGAGAATGGCCATTGCACGGTTACCAAACGGGCGGACCATAACTCTTGGCGGGCGAGGCCCGAAAGCGACTACCGGTTTTCGATGTACAATTTGAAGCCACCGACGCCGGAGAGGAGCCGTGTATTCCGCAGGTTGCGTTCCAGTAGAGCCCTAAAATACATAGAGATCCCAGACTTTCTGTATTGTGCAATGGCTGGTGATAATTTAGTGTTTTCGGCGAGTACTGACCCGTCAATCCAGTGCGTTTGAAAAATAGCCAACGCCTTCGAGGCCTTCTGGGATGGGCAGAAATGACACCTCGAATGCTGTCAGAGCGCGCTCCCAACACAATACTCTGGCAGCAGGCGGTGCCACCTTTTAGGTTAGGGTTTCTAACGCTTCCACACGAAAGGCACCCCCCGGCCGGCACTCGGTGCGTTATCATTGTGCGACGACCGGGCGGCGTTTTATTGTCCACCCTCCTCCTGGTAAGTGAATGGTGAAAATTCTGGGCACGTCGTTCCGTTACTCGCCGGGGTCCGGGGCGCAATCCGATTTACACATATTCTAACCGAGCCCTTATTTCGTAACAGAGCGAAAACCGTATTTGGATACAATACGTGAATAGCATTCGTTGCGGATCGCTGATCATTTGGCCACCAACTGGCGAACCAAACCGGGGGATGGCGGGAGATCGCTCTCTTTCCGTTCCGACCATTCGGTTGGCTGATTCCCGCCGACTGCACGGATGGTTGGGTGAGAAAGTAAATAATCTACAGGCAGCGTACTCTCCACACTTGATCGTGTTATTGGATAACACGATCCTCCCCATTCAATGGCGCCTGGTGTGTAGAAAATGTGCGAAAAAATATAAATACAGACCGAATTCGTTTCCAAAAGATTTCCTAATGCTTGTATAACCCGCGCCCCGCGCTTAGCATATTTCGATTCCCAAGAGTTTCAGGTTCCCAGAGAGCCCCTGGTGTATCCTTGAGCTACGTCGTAATCATCGTCGCTGTCCCTTGGCCCTCATTATCGGGCATCGGGTATAGTGACCAGAGGGCTGCGGTCTTCGCTTTAACGAAGGTCCTACTTTCTTGCTTCCCGAGACGAGGACGTGATTTTGAAGTCGGTAAAACATAAACGAGAACCTCAAACCCCCTGAGGGCCGTACCTCAACCACTTTCCTTACGTTTCCTAATTAGCCTCCTTTATTGGCCTAAAATTAAACAGGAATACCGAAGGATCGGAAAAGAACCTCTGGGAAGGCAGGCAGACACGCCATGCTACCTTGCTGGTCATACATTAGCGGGAATTGAAGTACAGGTCGGGGTAAGAATAATGTTGGGTAAATTTTGATTTTTACACTTTTTATGGCGACCGATACGTTATTTTTTAGGGTTTGCTGGATGTTCTCAACCAACCTCATCCACTTTTGGTTTTTAATGTGAGTTTTAAATCACTGTTCACGTGACTGAAACCTGGCCGGATTGATATTTCGATTCACGTAACTACAGAAAACGATAGACATTTCCATTCCTTGATAGCCTCGTAGAAAACAAACCAGCCCTGCCGTGCGGGACGTGCCAGGGGCACACAGTCGTCGGTGAAACAACGAAGAACAAATTAATAAATTTGAACCGGGAAGAAACCATGAAAAGAACTGAACCTAGGGAAGAAGGGAACACACCTTGCGTACCTTTAAGCTACCTGAAGCACGCAAGAATTGGAAGCACAAGACGCATCTGGTGAGAAATCCCTAATCTCGTTTCCTTCAGCGAAGGACGCACGGTCCCACGGGGAAAAAGATCGGATCCGACGATCGTACGAAACGGTACAAAGAAAAGGACGAGACGTGTTGGAAGATGCCTACACCAATACACAGCTCACGCTCAAAAACGATCAAAAAGCATCTCGAGGACCCGAGGAAGCGTCTGCGTGAAGCCTGAGAAAACTGTAGAAATTCAAAACGCGAACAACATTAGCTCCGCACAACCTGTCGCCGGGTGTTGGACGGCTACTCGGAAGTGCAGTTGGTCGCCGAAACAAGTTGACCAATCTCGATCCTGGAAACAAGACCATATGGTAGCATCTGGGAAGAGGAGTTTTGCTCCTGGCGGCAAAGAAGACGGAAAAGAAAATACCAAGCGACGCCACAAGTGCGCTTCGGAGCGGCAGACGCCCTCCGGAGACGGACGAAAGGAAAACAAACTTGGCCGACTCGGTTGAGCCACGCGAACACTTTACGGCGACACCGCCCCCAGGAACCGGACCGGAACCCAAGTCCGTGCTTCGGCTTTACTTTGTTTTTTGTTGGTCCCCGTGTGTACCCTCCACTCTCTGGATCCGGTCTGTTCCGGGGTGGAAATTCGATAGCCCTGTGGATTGTTTTTTTTGTATAATGTCATTCCGGTTCCCTAGCATGGCGATGTTGCCTCACAAACCAAAAAAATGGTCCGCGGCCGACGCACGCCAAGATGGTGTGCAAGGCAATAAACGTTATTGCACAATCCTCCGGAGCCTAACGCCGCAGGAACGGTTGAGGAAGCGACAGGGGAGAGAAAGTGGCTTCGGGGTTGCCCCTGTTCCGCTGACACAGTCAAATTGCTAAACTTCCTACGGACCTATCGATTCCACGACTGTCAGCGTGGACATTGGTTTCAAACGCCACGGTGGACTTTCGTCTTATGGAATACTTTTTGCTCCGACAGTAGGTTACGTTGCGAAACGATTCCGGCCACTCTTTCCAAGTACCTGAAGTGCGCCGTGTAAATTGATACGTTTTTCCCATGCAGACCCTCCGGAAAACCTGGAAAACCACCGGATCACCGGTGGGTATTTTCGAAGGTTCCACGCGCCATAGGCTGGAGGGATGAGTTGTCGAACTGTCCCTGTTTGGCGAGCCAGCTGTTGGGTCGACCAGGGCATTTTATGGCGCGTTGTAAAACCCCGAACGGAACCCCAGCTTGCCCCGGGCCATCCAGCTCGGGAACACTCGATCTGCAATTTAACGGCTTACGGGAATGATAATCTACCCGGCTCCGGTCGGATGTGACAGAACATGTTTTAGATTGGCGAACATCGGGCTGGTCGTTTGGCCGTTCCGTAGGTTTTACACGATGGCGCTGATGTGGTCCCACTATTTTCTCCCGGTGCGAACCCAGGGCGGGTGGCTTTGAAGTTTTGGGAACCAGATACACACGATTTTAATAGGTTAATACCTCGATTGCCCATCGAGCGAATGTTTCCATAAAGACCGGTACGGGCAGACTATTCGGTAATTCAGAAATTGGACACCCAGCAGCCTATCGATATGGCTTTACATAGGTTCGAAGAAATGGAGCTTCGGGAAGGTCCCGAGACTAGGAAATCCACCCCGTCCCGAGGGAGTTATCGAGAGAGAGATAGGGTCCACGGACCAAGCGATCAACATACGACGCTTCAGATACTCCAGCAGCCGTTTGCCACCGATTCTCCCATTTGTCGCCGAATGCCCAAAATCCGGACGTAAGCCAAAAAAGGTCGACAGCAAATCAAAGCAGTAACCACTGCGCGCGACGCGGCACCGTAATCTGTCATTTGTCATGTCCCCCTTGTTGCCATCTACTACAATTATCGGTGGCCGTCCGCGAGGAGAAAGGCCAGAGAAACGCCATAGAAAACCATAACAAATCCCACGCTCCGCGCACAGGGCCTCGAGAAAAAGACAACAAACCCGTCCCGGCCGGCCATTTGTCGCAAGAAGTCCACACTCAGCCGAGTTTGGCCGCGCACATCATCAAGTGGCATAACAAATTTATTGGACTTTTAATTGCATTTTCATGGGTTCGCAAACACTGCCCGGCCGGGAGCGGGCCAAAGAGACCGTGGGCGCTTCCGTCTCGGAATATCTGCCGGAGGAGGAATGCACAACGGTGACCAGTTCACGGCGACAGCGAACTGGAACACACCGGGGGAAGCCGGTGGTGTTGCTGTTGTTGAAATGGCAATCATAGACGGGGACCGAATTCGGGCCCAGTCTGTTAATCGGTTTATGCGTTTATATAGCGTCGCCGATGGGTCTCTGCTTTCATCTGTGAGGGGTGCCATTCGATATTCGGCAGTCGGTCGGAAAACGGTCCACAGGAAACTGACGGCCCTTTGATGTGCAGCAGCAGCACCCAATATCGATATTCGGATCTCTCGGATTCCTCCCGGACAATGCCCGGATTTCGTTTCAATTTCCGACCAACGACGAGAAGGTGATTTATTACTTCCGATGACTGCCGGAGTTGTCGAGATGTCTCGATAAAGTGTTCTCTGTGGGGGGTGCGCGCAGGACACGCCACGGAAACAAATATTATTCTTTGGCTTTTTGATTGAACCAGAGAAGCAAATTTGTCACAATGTATTACTTGTGTTTATTGTGTCCCCTTTTCTATTGTCCACAGCCTGAATGAGGTTCTTTGAATTGAAACGGACTTGAACTCCTCCGCCGGGAAAGTTAATGTATCTTCCATTCTTGGCACACAAAACTCGAGAAGATGGACGGGCCCAGCACACACAGGATTACGATTGTTGCCACAGTCGGAAGGTCCCCACCACTCTTGAGAGTCTCCGACACTCTCGAGCGTCGTGCGCTCCGTCAGCCACCGAAATTTATGGCGCATGCTGCCGCCCGGGACACAGTTAATCTGCCGGCGCATGAAACATTTAAACCGCAATGATTCTAATATGTTTCTCATTATTCACCCCTTGGGCCGGGCGATTAGAAGTCTTCGCTGCATCTTTCCTGTGTGTGTCCCGATCTGTGTAATTCAACACTCTGGTGCTGGTCCCTAACGGAAGGGGACCACGGAGGAGAACGCAACGAACGACCCACGATGAGGCGTAATAACTCAAAAACGAGCGCAAGCCCCGGGTGTGACGACCCCTTGAGCCTTCGGGCCAAGTAAACAACAACGAGAAATTAATTAAATCTTCGAAGGCGTGCGCCTGCAACTTGGAAAACTTCAACCACATGAAGGCGCTAAGTTTTCCCGGCTTTGCGGCGGTTCCCAAAATCAAGCCAAGGAGGGGTTTTGAAAAATGGACCTCAAAAACCTCGAATACGAATCGATTACGGTGCCGCTGATGCCTCTTTTTTTTGGGTGCCGTAAACGATTTACAACCATTTAACAAACTAAATCCCACCACACATCAACGGGTTGGAACCCGGGGGTCGGTGGAAAATCTCAGCCAGAGTGCATCGCCCGAGATGATGACGGGGAGCATCGTGAGACGGTGACAAGTACCAGCAGCATATGCGGCCCGGCGGCGCAAAACGACCGGGGTAACGGGTAAACGATCCAGGATAAAATCAGCCAGCAGAATTGGATTTAACGAGCGCTGGTAACAAACAGAAAAAATCACGACCCCTATCCACTTGACAGGCGGCGGCGGCCACTCGTGACGAACTGGATGCTGGATGGTGATGATGTGATTGTTAATTTAAATTTCCACTCCACCAACCCGCCTGCAGCTGGGGACGTCGTGGGAGACCCGCTGGCTGCAGATTAATTAACAAATTACACTAATGATGGTCGTGGCGCGCGTTTAGCCGCTTGCGAATCGCGCACGGCAACATGGTAGCAGATTAAGTGTGGCCATGGCGCGTTTGGATGGCACACGATCGTAACACGATGTGCGCGATGATGATGGCCAGCCGGACGAACGAACGAACGAACGAACGAAAGAGGCTAAATCCATTTGGCACTCCGTCAAATTGCATTGCGACGTCGCTTAAAGCGCATCGCAAACGACACGCACGCCAAACCTACGCTGGAGCGGCCATTTGCAGCTGGGCCCCGATCGCGATGAGCCACAATGTTCGATGGCCTTCACGAGGGATTTGCCTTTGTCCGGTCCGGAGCCGGACTTTATTGACAACGCACCGTCGGACCGTACACGCACGCAGCATACGATCTGATTGACATTAATGTTCTGTGTTCATAACTCGTGGTCACGGCGCGCTGGCGACGTTGGCTAATCTGCAAAACACGAACCCGCAGGCCCTTTTCAAAAAGACAAAAGAAAAAAAGGTTTCAGTTCCAGGCAAAAACCCCGCGCATTTTGGGGACGAAGTTACCCTTTCCGGCATTCCATCTGACTCCTCTTGGGGGCTGTAAATCTGTGTGTCAGAATGATCGACACCGGTTCGTCGAACCCCTGGTGCAGAGCTCACGGACGGTCGTAAAAGTGGGACACGATCCTCCCGAAATCCTTTTCGAACAATCGTCCTCCGCAGGCAGAAGAGGTCTCTTTCGGTGTTTCGGTGATCTCCACATAATAAAATCGCTCGGCTTTAAATCAATTTTTACGATCGCATCGCTGGGCTTCGTCGCCGTTTGCGACAGCTCGTGAGACGAGAATAAATTTCCATACGCGAGGGATCGAGAAGAGCGAGGATCGGCGTGGACTGTATGCTGAAGGAAGCCGTTGGGTCATGCCAAAAGTGTTTGCCGGGTTTCGGTTACTACGCACCAATCATAATCATATTTCGGCTAATATTGCTTTGTAAATTTCGAGAAGTCGATCTTCCCAATGCTGTGGTGAGACCTTTAAGTGAAAGAGATCTAAAGCAAAGGTTCAAAAGATATAGTTACTGATGACTAATAAATCAGTTAAAATATAGCCAATAAACCAAACCGCAAAGACTTTTCGCATGACCCAACACTGCGTCGACTGCGTGCGATCCATGACTTTCCCGGAGGGCAATAACATACCAAACTGTTGTTAAAAATAACAGTGCCCGTGTAGTGTGACACGATCCTCCCCATCCGGCGCTCGTCGTCGTCACGGAAGAGTTCTTATTAATTTGCATAAATTACATCAGAATCGGGCCGAGAGACAGGCAGAGTGCAAATTCTTCCTGTTCCTGAACCAATGTGGTGCGCAAGCTGCTTCTCGGAAGCTCTCCGGAGCAGACCGCAAGCAGCAAACGTCGTCGTCGTTACGTGCGCTAAACAGGGTGACACAAGTACAACCGGATCTGGCTATTTTCGTGTGCCCAACCCGGACATTGCGCGCTGGTTGCCCCCCCAACGCTGCCATCGATCACGGTCACTGCCTCGCGATGAGATCGGAAGAAAGTTGCTGAGGGCTTCGAAAGCATAACCGTCGTCGTCGTCGTCGTCGACACCGTCGCTGGGAGCATAAAGGCTTGATTGCTTTTTTTAATGTGGCGCGAATTCCCAGACAAGCTGAGACGGGCTGAGAGCTGCCTCCTTATGCTTCTTCTTCAACCCAACTCTTCTCGGGATTCGGTTTCCTCTCCGAGGGGTGATCCTCGCCAAAAAAAACCCTGTCACCCGTAACGGGATGCTGTCGCTCGGAGACGGCGACTTATGACTGCACAATTCATACACGGCTGGCTGGCTGGCGGGCTGGTTAACCTTCGCCCAAACCGTGTAGTGAAAGAAAGTGTGCTACCGCTGCTCGTGTGAACTTACGCGCCGCCGTGCAAGACTGATCGAAGATCGCGGCGAGCCGTGCCATCATGGCGTGCGTTGCGTAGCCATAATAAATTAGCTTCACTTACGCACACCACCCGAGATCGTGGCCCGATTTTGCATGGCTGTTGCGACACCGATTGGTGGTCCTCACGAGCAACGGTCGGAATGATCGGACTGAGCTACCAAATGTTCCCAGACAGAAAATGGCTTCAAGTCTCCAAGTTTCAAATAGTGCGAGTAACACTCGCATTATGATCTCATCACGCATCTCCATGTTGAAACTGTTTCTTAGGAGAGTGACCCATGCCCGCCGGTCGGCAATGACGAGGTGGCGAAGAATTTGTGGACCCTGTTTTACCACAGAATGTGCGCGCCTTCGCCGTGCACTTCGTGATGCAAAAATGATTTACGATAGCGAACGGTGCGCGTACACGCGCGCAAATTCCTTCGCAACTCTGCCCGCGAGCGCTCTCAGTGCCGTGTCGTTGGGTCGTTGATCACCAACCTAAAAAACTCGGCCTCTGTATGATCCTTCGTTTTGGGACATAAATTAGACTCGCGGACCCGAGGGAATAAAGGACACACCACTTTTTGGACATCATTACTCGGGAGTTTCGAGGGTCTCGGCGCAACAATCCGTACTTTTTATGAGTTCCGAGAGACGACCCCTTCTGATAGGGACTCCACCACTCTGTTTGTGGTAATAAAATCGACGAGCAAATAAATACACTTTCTGCCAGTTTGTTTGCTTCCACCACTCGGTAGGTTAGAACCCTTCTTCCCGTCGGTTGGGCGTAAGTGCTCGAAGGGCTTCACTCTACCCTCGGGAGGCTGGCTTCTCGTCGACCAACTTGGATTTGTGGTTACATTTTAAATGGTACAGCCAAAAGCGCGATCACCACCGCACAAGAAGTAGCTCCGTCCATCGCGGCTCGGTCGCGAAACGGGCGTCGTGCCGAGCGCGCATAACTTGGCAATGTTTAAATTGAGCGTAAATATTTACTTCATGCCTTACCTCTCGCCGGTTGGTCCCGGGTCTCGTGCAGAGGTTTCTCCGGCATGGCCCGGGGTCTCCTTCCTTCGTGGTGCGCACGCCGCTTTGTTGACACAAAATATGCCTGCGCAAGGGCATTCCACAACCAGGCAGCAAGGGACATCATGCTGCCAGGGGACGCACGTCCAATGCACAATTTATCGATAAAGACGCCGTCGTCGTTTTGGGTTTGTTTACTTTGGCGATAAGGCGAGCCGGTCGCAGTTGCCGTTCCAGCAGCTGAACTCCCGAACTTCCCGTTCCCGAGAACCTCTACACTCCCGATGGAATTGTTTTGGTTAATTGGACTCCCTCAGGGTTTTTGGTGGCAAAACACAACGAGCCAGAAACGGTTCTACACCAAACAACTGCAACTTTAGAACGAAGCTTAGGTTAAGGGCAGCGAGTAGTTAATATGAAACTCTGTAATGCTCTGCAGTTTGAAACAACAGCAACAAGCGGGCTTAGTGACAGGCTTTCACTGAGACTGCGTTGTTGAAAAAGTAATAACGGAAGCCGCGAAGTCCGACACCGTCATGTTGCGGTATGGCTATGGAAGCCCTTCATGGAATTAAGCACAAGCCCGACGTGTACGATTCCAATGGACTCTCTTCTCTGTCTTCTATCTCAATCGTTGACCCCAATAACCTGCTCCCCAATTTCAATTTGTTCTGCCCCACACGAGCGTAGTGCCGAGCGTGTGCGTTGAACGCCGCTGAAAGATGATGAAGTCGACAATCAAGCAATTTGAAGAGCGTCTTCCATCGGGGGGCTGACGGTCTGTGTGAGTGGTTCCGTTGCGGACCTCCACCTTCAGGGCAACCTATCCAGTGCACGTCCTTCTGGAGGTCACTCAGGAGGCTTTATGTCTGCCTCTTTTGTGGAACGAATCTCTCGGGACGTAATGAAATCTTGGACCCTCCCTCCAAAAGGGTCCCAGGAATTTCGGGTCCAACACACGGAGGGTGTGCTGTGTGGCTAATTGCACCTTCGTTGCGCTGTGGCACCGGAGAACCTCGCAAAGTTGCAACGCCAGGAAACTCGTTTCAGTGGCCGCTTCGCCTGGTGGATCAAGAATGCGCGTTGTGTTGGCGTTGCCCTTGAGGCGAACTACGGCGCCGGTCCGCGAGGAATGTTGCAGTTATCTTCCACTGGCCCCGCGACCAGACCCAACAGTAGGTAAGTCTCGCCAGGCATTACGCCATTTAAATATCGAATGTGCGCGTCACTTATCACCAACACACCGATAGGCGGCCGCGTCCGCCATTTGTGACACACTTCACGGCGCGATCGAAGATGGAGACTTCAAAGCCCGCGGGCTGACCCCGGGGCCCACGGATAGTGTATTGGTGTGGTGTTCGATTGATTGAATCATCAGTACGCTCATCTGCGAGTCGCGCCTTGTAAGATGCTGTGTGTAAAGGGTAATAGGAACGAGAGAGAGAAAAAAGAGCTTGAAGAAGTATCTGAATGTCGATGAGTCACACCAAACGAATGATCTTCCAGGGGAATTCCACGAATCTTCCTTTTGAAGTTCTCCGAACAAGAGCGCCGGACCGGAACGACGACGACGAGATTCATTGATGAGTCGTTAAACGTCGTCGCGTCGTCGATCGCGCGGCCACCGAAATTGTGGAAGACGATCAGACCCCCGATCGTCTCGCGATCAAGTCAAGCATGAAGTCGGCTTAATGGTTTCACTTTTCAAATAAATAAACCAATCAAGGCTCGCACGCCCGGGGCAGATTCGGATAATGATTCCGACATTCCGACAGCGCGAGGGAGAGAGAGCGAGATTCGGGGCCACCGGGCGGCTGCTGACGGTGAAGAATTGATTACCCACGAAGGCGGAGGGGGAAAAATCGGAATCCAACGGAAGTACCGGAAAGAAGCGATGCGATTGGAGAGACCGCTGCCGCCGACAGAGAAGAATCGTAACACATCCATCATTCAATCGAAATCGGTTACTGGTGTTGATCATGTTTCGCGCGGTACTGTAGCCCGCCCCGGGCCAGTCGTCAATCGGAGTAATCGGAGTCAATAATTCACCCTTTCGCCTGTGAGAGGGTCTCATTTTCAGGGGGGGGTGGGAACCGCTCTGCCTAGTTCCCCCCTGAAGCACGGATTGATCGATCGGTTTGAGGTGGAACCTATTCGCGTTGATCTACTTTTACCATTCCGGAGCAGCTAGCCGCGACACCACACAGTCACTCTCCTCGTTTCCACGGCAACGACCGACCGCCATTTCAAACCGAGGAAAAATGATTACAAATTGATCGGAAAACCAATAAATGCATAACGCAGCGGCGAAAGTGTTCCAGTTCCACCCACAGCTCGATGGCGGCCTGCGCTTTGGGTAACCGTTAAAATGGAAAACAAATGGCAACCGCCGCTTGGTGGGGGTGATGACCGTTAGGAGGTGGTCCAGACCGCAGCCTAAAACCTAACCTCAAACTTGAGAGCAGAAAGACTAATGTTGGCCATTTAGTATGTCAACTGAGGGCGCTGCTGATCTCGTAAATGATAATCCGATCGCGCCCGCTAATAATATCGCAGTTCCATAAGGTTGTTGCGCGAGACGGGACACCAGATTACTATCGGTCCAGAAAACTGATATCGAGCCGTCGGTCGGCGTGCGGTTATTCGATCTGTACGAAAGTACGTATACCGCGAGCCCGCGCCGTCTGAAATCGATTACTTGCCATTGGCATACCCCGCCGCCGGGGAATTGGCTATCGGTGCCCACACGTAACGGGCTCTTTGACCGATCCCCTTCATTTCTGTCGCTAGTTCCACTCGAGCATAGCACGAACGCACACAACGTTGTCTCCAGTTACACATCCACAGCAATCATGGCCTTCATGTGTCACGTAGATTACCCCATCGGTGGAGATTGCCCTCGCCCCTCCGTATGCAAATCTGAGAGACTGATGAATGAATCACCAACGTACGCGAATGGTTGCGACGTTTGTGAGAAAATGTAACCTAGGGACCAGAGAGGCATGACTGTGCTTGGTTGTCCACATCATTGTTTCCCATTTTGCCTTCGAAAGATCGATTGTTTCTCGCTGTTGCATAGAACACACTAATGTAGTGATTATGCGCTGCGCACTGCCGGCGGATGCACTTGTGAAAGTGGCGCCCCACCAATTGTTTCCAACAGCGAAATGGAAGCCAAAATAGAAAACGAAATCCGCCGAACCGAGATCTGCATCAATAGATGTGTTGCGTACACACGCAACGAGTCGTGGGACTGACACGTGAGAGATCATGGTACGGCCAAATGAGCCACACTGGAGAGGCTACAAATTCAAATGCTTCGAATCTCCGGAATATGTTGCGCACTTCGGGACGAGCCAGAACATGGCCATCGGTGCGAACACTATCCGCGTAAAACCGTCCCGATGAACGGCACCACGCAAAGCAGCCACTTGAGATTTGGTTGTAGGCCAACACACAAACAATCTTCCCGGAGCCGAAGCACCGAAATTCGTACAACTCAAGTGGCTTCTCCTTCGGGGGAAGAATTTTCTTGTCCGGGCCCATCTGGTTTGTGTTGCTCTCGCGGCGCTGGTTCTTGAACACGTCCGTACGGTTTATGAGCCAGCAACGGAGCCTGTGGTTCGAGAGATTCGTCAGCAATTGAAGATCTTTCGAACCGAGCCGACAAAACCAGAAGCTAGAAGCTGATCGAAGAACCTCCATCGATCGATCTCGTCTACCTTATGGCGTCGGGTTCTACGGTTTAGCATTGGCTTCTAATTCTTGTTGACTTTCGCCCAAACAAGCCCTGGGTTCCGCTCTACAGTGTGTGCTGCCGGAGGAAAAATGGAAACAGTGAGTCACAAGAGTCTATTGGGAAAATACAAGCTCAACAACATCCGAACAAGTTGGCAAACAGCTCGCTCAGCACCGGAACCTCGCGAACCACCGCAAACAGTTACTGTTTGCCTCCGCCGCACTGCAACACCCAGCGACCCAGTTCGGTGTCGGTGATTACGGATGCTTCGGCGGAACTGACGTTAACTGTTTCTGGAGGTTCTAACTCAGTGTGGCAGTTAGTGCGTCGGATATGTCCACGGTGGTGGCTCCTAGGAGAGAGAGAGATTACGTCGACATAATAAGCGGCGGACATAGTTAAGAAACTATACTTACGGTGTCAACTTCCGGGGCGTGCATAACGAGAGCAGCAGCAGAGACTCCCTCTGGGAGCAGTGTGCAAATCACGAACTAAACTTCGTCTACCCAACCACCGCGGACCTAGGGTGGGGTCGTTTCGGGTCAGTGACCAGTGACCCCACCCAAAACGATTCAACCCCACCAGTAGCGCCAGATCATGATCGAGACCTCCGCTACAATGTCCATTCGACGAAAACTAAAATAGTGAACGAAAATTATGCATATGGGCCCCGCGCGGTGTAGGGTTTGTCTCTTCCGAGAACCGGGAGCCGGGAGAAGAGAGCCGCCCTCCGGCGTAGGCTCATGGTGGAAACGCGGTTCTCTGCTACGAGACGGTGGTGGTGCTACCTCCTTTTGTTGTGTCTAATTTTGCAATCTGCTCGCCGGGTCTCGGTCGAAGGGGTCGCGAAGGAAAGCGGCGAACCAGCCCCTCCGCTCTCTATGGACGGAACGCGGACTGTAAAACGCAACGAGGCCAAAGATCGTACCACGCGAGCTGGCCGGCTGGCTGGCTGACCTGGAAAAAGGCCAACACATAATAGCATAATGGAAGCCAACGGCACACGGACGAAAAAGAAAAGCAAAAACGAAACCGAAACGGTCCGTGAACTATGCTCGCCCCGGCGGGGCCTACGGACGACCGGACCGGACCTTAGCAAATCCGCGGGGCCCACCTCAGTCCCTGTACGGCTCCGTCGCTCTTTCTGCTCCCCCATCGATGATTTATGATGGCGATGACCACCGTGCGCACAGACGTTGGTCGGGCTTGTGGTGGGCTCGATATGGTGAGTGGTTTAGCGCTCCGGACTGGCCCAAGAGCGTGTGTTTGTGTGTTTGGCGACGTGGAGACAACCTTAAGCTCATGGATTCTCGTGTATTCAACAAGTCGATCGAATCCGTTTCGATAGCATGAATCATGCCCGCGCCACTCTATAGCCATAATACTCTCGATGAGGATACAGAAACGAGGAGTACTTCCTCTCTCAGTGCTGAGATCCTTTGTTGGAGATATTTTTAAACCACCGTTCCTTGCTGACAACGCGCACACTAATGGCGACGGGTCCCGCTGGCGGACATTAATCGATCAAATAGGCGAAGGTTAGCCCCAGGCTTTCAATCCCAAGTGGCTTAGCTGCCCTTTGTGTTTGCGACGACAGCGACACCAGTTTGACCTTTCTTGCCACAGGCAACATCATACGAGTAGTCCAAGCAAGCCGATTGACATTGATGGCCGGCACCGATGTTGATTTGTTGTGCTGCTGGATGTTGGAGTGTTAATTGTGCATCGCAGCAAACGGCGACTGGAAACCCACCAACCGGGCCAGTGGTCGCTTTTTGACGAGATGTAGCAACTAACCGCCAACCAGCAACCGCTTAAGAACCGTATCGAATCGGAAGAAGAAAATCGCTGGGAGTTTGGGTGCCCCCGTCGATTGGGCTCTGCCTCTGCCTTCGTTCGACGGAAAAGTCACGTCGCTGAACCGTAAATTATGTTCCATGTTTACCCGCGCACGGGACCCGGAGGCGATGTGGTGAGAACTTGTGAGGTACACTTACCGCCGCGACGGACGAGAACTGTTGCCGGACTGTTTCTGCTCGTTGTTGGTCTTCCGAGGGGCCCCACAGCAGCCTACAACAATAATGACGACGAGCATTGTTTTTAAACTTTTCCCCCACAGTCACGAAATTAACCTGCGGCTACGTGTGTGTGTGAAGAAGAGTGTGTATTATGTTCTTGGGGGCATCCCCGTCAATAGACCATACTGTTGCTGGTGAGAGTATCGCAACAAACGATCTACGAGCAGAGCGCTGTGGCCATAGTTACTTACCCCGTTATATCCATCATCGCTGCATTCGCCGCCGAAGGGGAATAATCTGTTAGCTGAGCCGGGCGCGCATGAAATTCAAGACGATTCAAGATTCCAGATTTTAAGACGAGCACAGGAGGGTAGCCACCGCCATCAAAACTTCATTCCATTCATGGCCTACCAGCCCCCGGTTGGGCGGCGCACATAATTGTCGGCTCGACCACGACGACGACGACGACGGAGGGAAAGAATGTGTAAGAAGTTTACAATTTTCTCCTTCCAAATCTCGATCAAAGCAGGTCGCTGTTGCTGCGCTGCCACCGCGATGAAGGTACTTGAAGAAGCACTCGAACACTCGAACGCGTCATCGCACACAAAACATCGCAGCATCTTCACGTCAGTGTCAATGGCTCCGCTCGAATACCGCCGCCGAAGGGGATCAATTTCGGTTTCATTTCAAACCACACGGGACCGCTGCTTTTCTGTGCCCTTCGGTTCCATCAAGAGCTCTCTGGAGTCGGGAACTGGAACTTCCACGGTCTCCGCAGGGGTCGTTTCTCATGGTGATGGCTGTTTTTTTCTCCTGAACGACAAAGACATTTCATCACGTCCGCTGTTGAGAACCTGAAACCCAACAGGTCCCCATCGCTCCCTGGTACGCGGCTACCCGGCATGTCATCGCTTTCCGCCTAAATCGGCTCCCTCCGAAGAATGAAATGGACCACTCCACACCCGCCAAGGATTACAGTTTTATGTCGTTTTGATTTATTGGAAATGTACACAACTCGGACGACGAGTGTCCGTACATTACACACCGAACCGTTGTGTTGTGACTTTTGTGTATACTTCTATAGCCACCGAACGCCGGTGGCGCTGATTGTTTGACGTTTGCTGAGATTTGTTTAAAACACTACAAAACTAGGCTTACGTTTTTATGACGAATGTTTTAAAAGAAAGGGCCCCACCGAGCGCGGGCCTAGTTCTGATGCGTTGCTGCGAAATGGAACTGCGGAGACGCGGCCACCGCCGAGACCCACGGTTTTAAATAAAATAGAGAAACCGAAAAATTATGCTACGAAACAATGAGAGATCTACTGCTTTGCGCAATATAACGGACGGCCGAGGCGGCCCCGGTTGGAAGAAAACTATGCGCGTTTCAATAAACCGATCGCAAATTAAGTGTAAGTTTGGAAGAAGGGGTTTCTAGTAGGAATGTTCTTCACTCTCGATCTCTCACACCGCGCCCCCGTTTGAGAGTAGCTGAGGAGGTTGCACTGCGGCAGTTATGTGAGTGGAAGCAATGGCTTCCCTGCAAACATAACCTATATCTTTCTCTATACGGACACCACAATCTGATCCGATCGAACCTAACTCCGCCCAGCTGTACACTGCTTTGTTCTCTGGTTTGCCAACTGTTTTGTTGTCCTCGTTTAGTATGGTTCTCTATTATCCTTTTGATCATCCCTAACGCGCTCGATTTAAAATTCTTTTACTGTACACGTGAAAAACACGAAAGCTGCCGGCTTGTTGCCCCTTGTTAGGCCTTTGCGGCTTGGCGTATCCTTTTCGTATCACACCCCCTGTCGTTAAGCGCAGCTGCCCCGTTTCTCTTGTACGATTTATTCTATCTAATAAATACACAAAAATATTCTCCTTTTCGCTTCTGCCATTTTCCGCGGATGGCGGTGCTGGTAGTGTGGTAGTGACCACGCGCTGCTATCCGCCGCGCGCCAGCAGCGTCTAGCGTTTTACATTAAAATATAAAATGTCTACGCGTAAGGTGTAAGGCATCGGGTTTTGTTCACTTATCGTAAGGCGGTTTTTGACTATGACCTATTGTTAGTTTAGTTTTCTCTCTCTCTTCGCTGTCCTTTCTGCTGTTAAAAATATACTCCATTTCAGGGATGGATACAGCAAAGCTTACCGACCAAAGCATTTGTTAACCAGGAATGGTCCATCATTTCGGCTCGGGTCGAGTTTGGCGCTCGGAAGCGTACCTTTGAATACTAGCTACCGATCAACAGTCTATCGATCAGGGAATTCTTCGAGGAGGATCGGAGTTGGAATCAATTTACGGTGCGACCGAGTTTTGCTGTATGCCATCCCTTACTGTATTCACCTTATTACAAATAGCAACCAGAAAAGGATTGCCATTGCTCCAGGTGACACCACACGTCGTTATCGTTATCCCCTAAACTCCTTACTCAGCTTTTCGTACGCCTATTTCGCGCTAATACATATAAAAGAAATAGAAATCTATTTCTTCTCCCGTTTGTTTTGTTTGCTTCTCTCGCACTAAATGCTGTTTCTCGACCAACACACCATCGACTGTCTCAAATGCTTTGCTTTCGCGGAAAATGTGGTCTCTGTCTGGAGTACCCGGGGTGGGCATTTTATAGTCTTTCTCCCGAAAGAAGTCTTACGAATTTGTCCCACCGAATGTCTGTACATTTATTTTATTACTTTTCACAAACACACCCACCACTGTTGGTCTTCGCAAAAAAGGAATATCGCAATATCTTAAACCAAAGCTTGGAAAAGGAGAGAAAAAACAAAGATAATCAACATATCAACGGCGTGTCGTTGGCAGTGTTTTGCCTCGCATAAGTTCAGTTCCACCAGTTTCGTGGTGCGAATAGTTCTCGATTCTACTGCTCCCGTTCATTATCGCCTTAATATTACAACTAATAAAAAGAAAGGAAAAACTAAATACATTTGACCACCCTCCCGCGCGCATGGAGCGGGAGTCCTTTTCCCTATTCTACTTCATAATTAGTCCGGCTTCTCCCAGTAACGGGTTCGGTTATTCGGTTCGCTTGCCCATCTGTCCGCCTTTGGGTCGTCCCCTTTGACACACATCCCGGCGGGGTGTTCCGTCTAGCAACATGTAGGACCACTAGACAAGGGGGCGCGCTTCCAGACGTGCGTGCCACGAACGCATGAGTCACCCGGCGGCGCCACACGACGCCTACAACATCATCGTCCAGCAGGAAACTACAAAAAAAAACACAAAATGTATCTATGGCGAGTTAGACTTCACCATCTAGCGCCAGACGGGTCTCGCGTGCTTTGGCCACGTCGTAGCCGTCGTTGCGGGCAAAAAACCCATTCGAGTCGTAAACAAACTCCCTTTTCGAGCACAGTGTACCCCTCTGCACCGCGACGTCGCCATCGGGGTCGCGGCGTATCCCACAGAGCAGCCTCCCCATCGCTCGGACCACGGGGCTCGGTAATCCGGCGTCAGTGTCGGTTTCTTAAGGGATTACGATAAAGGCTTAAAACTGCGAAGAAGCGCGGCGTCGGATGCGCTTTTCTCAGTGTCGCGTCGTAGATACCTTCTCTCTCACACCAGTTCGGTGTCGTCCGTCTATATGTTAGCCCGTCACGATCTGAGTCATGACCGTTGTTCCGTTATGCTTCCCCCGTTTACAGTCCAAGGATTAGGGGGCGCTGCTCTATGTGGAGGCTACGCCGAATGTTCCGATTGTTCCGACGCGTGGAAAACGCTCTACTTCGCTACGCTTTGCGAAGCCTTTTCTCAAGGGCAAGGGTTCCCTCCGTTAGTTACAACCTACTTCGGGCGGGGTTCTGCTGTGTGGCTCGCGCGTCTTTGGCTATCGCCAGCGGCAAGGACCTTCTCAATTCTCTTGTGCACCACAAGCCCTACCTCTCCCGGTCATGATTCTTATGGTCCTGGAGAACCACCTTCCCTCTGTGTCGCACCCCCCTTTATAACATGTGTATGAGCGCGCGCGCGCGTGTGTGAATGTGACTGTGTGTTACACTTTTCTAAAGATCACAAATCATTACTTGCTAATCGGCTCGCGTCCGCTGTCTATCTCACTCTCTTGTCTCTCTCTCGGCGATACCTCATCATATCCGCCAGCCCTCGTCATCGTTCGAGTTCGAGTCCGAGTCGGACGGTTCCTCACCGTACATGTCGGCCAGTTTGCGGAACCGCGGACCAAAGTTGGACAGATAATTAAACTTCAGATCGCCCTCGTCCGTGCAGGAAGCCAAACTCGAGAGCGATCCCGTACTGTTGCCATCCCCCTCGTACGCGTAGTGCCGCACGTCATCGATCGGATACGCGTCCGCATCCCGGTCGCACGCATCCTTCTTGTCGGTCAGGAACGCCCCAATGTCGGGCATCTCACCCGCCGACACCTCCTGTTGGCGCCGATCGTTCGTCGTCGTGCCGTACGGTTTGTCCACGTAGATCGGCGGAGCCTGCAGCACCGTCAGGTCGTACTCGGCATCCCGCTCACCACCACCTTCCTCCTCGTAGTTGATAATCGTCTCGCGGATATCGTCCATGTCCTTCTCGTGCCACCCGTCCTGGTGCTTCTTGTGCACCACCACCGCCAGCAGCAACACCAGCAGCACCACGATGCAGGCAATGATCGCGATCAGGAAGTACGAGTCGATGCCGAACGAAACGGCGACGGCCACCGACCGGTGGCAGCCCGGATCGACGTTCTTCGACAGGCTCGGCATGCCCAGGTTGTACGTCCGGTCGTTGATCGTCAGATTGCGCAGGCACCCGCTAAAGCCCTGCGTCTGCGGGACGTACGTCCAGTTGTACAGTGCGCCCAGGTACTCGAGGTTCACGAGCGCTCCGCCCAGCTGGAGCGGCGCGTTCACGTTCAGGAACCGGTTGGGACCGCGGGGTGCGTCCAGGCTCATGCACGTCGACAGCTTGCAGTTGTCGACGATCATCTCGACCGTTTGTGGCTGCAGCACGAGCTCAACGGTGAACGGTTTGCCCTGGGGGAAGCGATGCCGGTGCTCAATTCGGATCGTACCCGAACCGTAGTCCAGCAGCAGCACCGGAAGACCCTTAACGAGCTCGAGTGCCAAGAAGTCCTGCACCGGGAGGCGCGGATTGTACCCGAGTGGCCCGATATAAAGCACCAGACCGTCCTCCTGCTGCGGCGAAAGCTCCAGCGAGATGCGCGTATGGTTACACGGACTGATCGGTGGATACAGGGCGTACCCGCTGCCGTAGAACCCGATGCTCAGCATCTCGCAGCGTGGCCCCTCGAACCCATCCAGACAGGAGCACCGATCGTTCACCAGGTAACCCCCGTTCAGGCAGCCGCTGTCCGGGGCCGCCGCGTCGCAAACGCACTCGGCCTGCACGAACGCATTCACGCCGACGAACGAGCTCGTGTTGGTGTAGACGGCGATCGGAACGTTCGATTTGTAGAGCGTGTTCTTGCACGACAGCTCACAGTTGCGGCCCTCCTCGATGCACTCGTCGATGCCGACGAGCAGGATCGGGTAGCCCACCTGTTGCTCGAGATCCGCCAGCTTGTAGCCCAGCTCGCCGTTCAGGCGCTCCGGCGCATAGTACGGGCTGCCGTGGGCCGAGAAGCGCACGTCCAGGAACGTCCCGTTGGCACCGTCCCGCTTGAGCACCGTAAACACGTCCACATTGTCGCGGCTCACGTTGAACGCACTGGCGATCGCATTCTGCAGCCGATCTTTCGGCGTCGTCGAGTGACCCGGCGTCCGCGACACGAACGCTTCGGCCGACACATTGTGGAACCGGATCGAGCCGCTCCGATCGACAGCCTCCTCCGGGATCTCCTTCACCGTCACGGTCACCTTCGACGTGACGCTGTGCCGCGGGAAGTGATTCGACTGTTCGTGCACCACAAAATGCAGCTCGTAGTCGCCACCGCGCGTCCCCTGCAGCATCGTCAGCATACCGGTGCCCCGGTTCAGGTCAAAGTTTACCGCTCCAGCCCCATCCTGGTCGCCCCACTCGAACGTCTTATCCGGCAGATCCCAATCGTCCGGATCGTCCACGTACACCCGGCCAATCTCCGTGTTCGGTGACTCGCCCTTGTAGTTGTACACAAAGATCCGGCTCTCGCCCGCCTGCATCGGATTGTCGTTCTCGTCGCCCACCACCAGATGCAGGATGCTCACGTCGCTCATCGGTTCCTCGCCCGAGTCACGGATCCGGATCGGCACAAAGTACTCCTTCTGCTCCTCGCGATCAAACTCCACCAGCGCGTACAGCTCGTCGTCCTGCACCCGGAACCGCTCCCGTATGTCCTGCGGAGCGTTCGGATCGATGCTGAAGAAAAACGGTGGCCCATTCTGAGCCTCGTCCACGTCGTCCGCCGTCAGCTTCACGATCATCCCCGGCTCGCGGTTCTCGTACCACACCACAGGCATCGCGTTCGAGAGGCGCGGCGCATTATCGTTGATGTCCTCCAGGATGATGTTGACCGTGGCCGGTGTCTTCTTGCCCGCCCCGTCCTCGTCCGTGGCCGTGATGATAAACTGCCAGCTCTTGAAACCGTGCGGCGGGTCACGGTCGAGAGCCTTGCGTAACCGCAGGCACCCGGCATCGTCGATCGCCAGACGATCCTCTTGCTCTTTCACGAACGAGTACTTGATGTGTTGCGGCTCGTCCCGGTTCTCGATGTCCGGATCGTACGCCTTCAGGATCATCACACAGCCGGCCGGGATCGACTCCTCCTCGATCGTCACGTTGCGCAGATCGATGAAGCGCGGCGGATTGTCGTTCACGTTTTCGATCTTGATCGACACGGTCGCGTTGTCCTGGAAAATGCCGTCGTCCGCCTGCACGATCAGCATGTACTCGCGGATCGTTTCGTAATCGAGCCGGCTGTTCACCGAGATGCGGCCCGTGTTTTCGTCGATCTTGAACGCGTCGCCCACGTTGCCCGAGATGATGCTGTACGTGATGAGTGACGCCGTGTCCTGATCCTGCGCCAGCACCTCAATCACCACCGTGTTGATGTTCGCGTCCTCCGGCACGTTCTCCGCCACAAAGTGCTCCTTCACGAACTTGGGCTCGTGATCGTTTTTGTCCGAAATCTTGATGATGAACAGCTGCGAAATGCTGTTCGGTTTGCCGTTCCGGTACAGCGCCGACGGTGAGTTGTCCTCCGCGACCACCTTCAGGTGGTACGTGTCCTGTGCCTCCCGATCGAACTCCACCAGCGACGTAATGTTGCCGGTCCGGCTGTCGATGTGGAAAAAGTGTTGCCGCTCGTCGTCGAACCGGTACGAAACGATGTTGTTCGCCGGCGTCCCGTCCAGATCGTAAGCCCGCACCTGCATCACGGGCGTACCGGGTGGCTCGTCTTCCGGTATCGTGCCCGACGTGACCTCCGTGAACACCGGGATGATGTCGTTCTCGTCCAGCACCTTGATCTTCAGCACCGTTTCGGCGACCAAATCGTGCGAATTTTTCATGCTCACCGTCAGCGTGTACTCCGTGACCGTTTCGTAGTCGAGCGTCTTGCCCAGCTTGATCGTGGCCGTGTTGCCGTTCTGTTCCAGCAGGAACGTGTTCTTCGAGTTGGTCTGCTCGGCGCGGCCCTGTATCAGCTCGAACACCACTTCCGGCTTCTCCGGGATGTTGGATTCCGCCTCGAACTCGGCCAGCGACTCGGTGTAATTTTTGAACGTCTCGTTCAGCACGATCGGCGTCAGCTGCACCTTGGTGAAGTACGGTGGCAACTTGTTCGACTCGACGACCCGCACCTTCACCTCGACCTCCGCGTCCTGGGCCGCTTCCTCCTGCTGATCAACGTTGTATGCCCGCACGTAGATCAGGTAGTACTGTCCCGGGCTGCGATCGACCGGTTTCGTCAGCGTAAGCAACCCATTATTTTCGTTGATCCGGAAGTAGCTGCTGTCCGACTTTTGGGGCACAATTTCGTACTTGATGATACTGTTGTCCCCATCGTCCATATCCGTCGCCGAGATGGTGGCCACCCGCAGGTTCGCCTTCATGTCCTTCGTCACCGATTCCTCGTAGCGCACCTTGTCGAACACCGGCGGATTATCGTTGATGTCCAGAATCGTCACCTTCAACGTGCACACGTCGTCGAGCCGCGGACGGCCATTGTCCGTCGCCCGTACCGTGATGTAGATTTCCTTCTCGCGGATCGGCTCGTCACGGTCGAAGATGTGGGCCGTCGTTATCTCGCCCGTACTCTTGTCGATCCGGAACCGGGCCCGTTCGCCCACGGTCGTCACGAAGCTGTACTCGATCGACTGGCGCCGATCCGGATCGGTGGCCGTCACACGGATCACCGGCGTACCGACCGGTTGCTCTTCCTTCAGCATCGGTTTGTAGTTTTCACACTCCACGAAGCTTGGCTTACGGTTGTCCCGCAGGTAGTCGATACCGCCCGGCCCGACCGGGGACGATGAAAACCCACCGGCAGCGCTACTGCTGTACGACGATTCTCGCGATACGGACCCACTGTTCGATCCATCCGCACCACCGTTCAGTGTGTTGTCCGCTTCGTACAGGGTGCTGAAAGGGCTTCGCTTCGAGCGGGCGCCCAACACTTCGCGCTGATAACGGTCCAGTCTGCTAACGGCCGCAAAAGCACCTAACCTCGTCCGTTCGTCACCAAGATGCTGCCGTGAAGAAGAGACTTCATTGTAGGCACTACTAACGCTGCTGCTGTCACGGGTCGCTGCTGGCACAACGTGGCCCCAGACGGACAGGACCACCAGCAGCAGAAAGGCCGACCTCGAGGTTCTCGTCCACCGCCGAGCCATTCCAGAGGCGGGTTTGATTGTCATGTTTGTTTTTAGCCGTCGTCCGGCTTCGAGGGAGGATGCGTTACCCCCAATCGGCACACAATTGCACCGAAGGATGTCCTATATCTCCTTTACACGCTCGTCGATCGAAGGTTACTTAGTGACCACCATAGGCGCTTTGGTTCGCTACGTGAATCCTGATCCGGTGCATCGGTCGCCCTTGCTGATGCATCGAAGAGTTGAGTAGGTGTTGTCCACCGGCAGACTTCGACCGGTACTGTTCGCTCTCTATCTCTCTCTCTTTTTCTCTCCCCTAGGCTTGCTGGTCACGATAAGCCACCGAGGGCCGATAACGCTGTCGATTTCGTACCTTCCCCGATGGAGCACCGAAGTATGGCAGCAGCAGAAAATGGTCGATTACCGGGCTTCTGGGTAACCAAACGCACACCAATCTATGAAATGGAATAGGAAAAAGGAAAGGATAAAATAGGCGTTAGAAGACTAACCATACACAAACCGAGCCAACGGTAGAAAGTTTCGATTCAACCCCTTTGCGGGTTGATAAGCAGACACAACCGCAAACATGTTACGATTACACCGGCCACAGGAAATGGATCGCACGCCGGAGATTCTCATGGCATGAGTGTGTGCCATTTTCAACCGGAGCTGAACGCCTAGGAAGCGTCCATGGCAGGGATGAGTAAATATATATTTCCCCATTCTTTTGCTCCACTGATAAGAAAGGTGCGTTACGGACGCAATGCTCGCTGCTGCGTGTCAGCAAACGCACGGGTGTTGTGCTTGTGGCCACCACACGCTCTTTACGGTACAGTATTGATGCCATTCGACCCGGCGATAAGCACGCTTCATTTTCTTTCGAAAGGAACAACCAGCGACGACGACGATGCATAGTTTAATGACCAATGATCGGTCTGCAGGGTGCGTGATAATAATGGACGTTTCAACAGAAGGTCTATTTACACTGTTCCTGGTGCTGAAGCGCATTCCAGGAAAAATCAATGATCGATAAGAATCAATCAGAACTGCTGAGTGTGTCGCAGTGTTTCCATAGCCTATGGACTATTATATTGCTCTCAGCATTGCTCGTCCGTTTTGTTACAAACAAAAACAATTGATGGCTTCCATTATTGATTAATAAGCTGAAACATTCCCGGTAAGATTCACTCTACTTCGTAGAAAACGAATCGACCGTTGAAACGTTGAACGTTGATCGTTGATCGTTGATCGGCAGTATTGTTCAGTTATTATCGAATGATCATCTATTCTTTAGCCTACTGTCGCAATTGCTCACTGTTTCACTTGTTTAAACACAAGCCCGCCGTTTCGCGTCGTGTACGTCAGCAGTGGACGATCATCAATTTGCAGCAGCTGCGGTTTGCATCGTTCACATATGCACATGATTGAATTTCAGCCCCCAAACAGTGACCGGCATTATGAACAGCCAACGGCCCAGGCAGCGAAAAACACATTCTCATCTGGAACAAGATCTCCAAAGAAGCGTTGTGAAGCGTGCATGAGTCAATTAATTCTGATGTCGATCGGCGAGGCAACGTGCTGCATCATCATCAACATGCTCCGACGAGTCGATGATTTACGGTAAGATAATAAAAACCTCAAAAAACCCAATCTCACTCACAATCCATAAACAAAAACAACACACTCGACTGCACCACGAACGGGGAGAGCGATGATCGTAAAAGAAAGATGATCTTTGAGAACTCGCGGTTGTGTTTTATGGATTTGATGTGAACATGGGGAATGGGTAAAACTGTTTACATTGGAACAAATCTGGAGCCATCTTCTCGTGCCGTTCAGTTCTTCGGCGGAAAAAGAGAACCACCAATTATTGAATTTAGGCTGTCCTTCAAAAAAAACCTGAAACAAGCGAAATACGAGAAGCAATAAACTAAGCTCCAGAGCTTTGGCAGAGAAATATTTGCAGCAGCATCTAGTAGTCCAACATCGATCGAGAAAAATGCCGCGAGGTCATGTGTGACTCATCGTAAAGTGTACGCGTTCCAAAAGCTTTGATTCGCCCATGGCCTGAATGCAATCCAACATCATCTTGCCATCGTCATGGAGTAGACGTTGAACCATTTTCGTCGCGGTCGCACTTCCGGTTGCCATGACGCCGCCGCTGAGAACGTGATCGTCGCTGGGTTGCGGAACCGGGAAAAGAAAATGGAACCCGAAGACTCCGCCGACGAGAGTCTGGTCGTGAGCCCATTTCGGAGATTACAAAGCTAACAAAAACGTTCTCCACCAATTGTTGTGTAAATATGCTCTAAGACCCTACCCAGTTGCCCTCCTTTCCCCGCCCGCCTCCAGCGGTCTCCTTACCTTTCAGACCGAGGCGAGCGACTTAAGCGTCGCCCGGATGCACTAATGTCTCCGCCGTTTGTCGGCGACGCACCCCAAACTCTGCTTCTTTCGCCTCTCTGCACCACACGATTTCAGCGGAACTTTCAGTTTTAATCCGATCACTTCCGGTCCCGGTGTTTCGCACCTCGCGTCGTTAATCGGATGGACGGATAATGATCTTGGAAATGGGTGGAATGTGATGGACGGTTTAACTTCCAAATCCGCGCGCTCGTTCACTTTAAATTCCACCCAACGTCGTCGGGGCCGGTAAAGGGCCGGGCCAGGCCAGCAGCAGCAGGGACACACTTATTTCTTCCGTGCACGAACAAAACTCGTTTGCTGGTGGTCGGTCGGTCGGTCGGTCGGGGGGGGATCGTGTAAATGGGTTTACCGAGCTACAACACCGGAAACTGGTTTCGCTCCGGGGAGAAGAAGAGTAATTTCCACCTCTTCTTCCTTCTCACTCGCTGGATGCACACCGTAATTCCAATTGCAATCACTCACACAAACATACACGTGGGGGCCATCAGACGCTTCTTAAAGGCACGATTTCGTTGGCAAATTCACTTGACTTCACAATCGGTACATTAGCATAAAAGAGTGGAGTATTTTTCAACTTTTGGCTCACGTTCACGTTACTTATCAACCCACTCTCGAGGATCACGCTGTGGAATGAAACAAAACACGTTAGCAACACGCGTTAGGGGTTTATGAAATGCATACGCACCACCGAACTATAATTGCTACGGAATGCAATTGCGAAACACTTTGTTCACCGCTATAAAAGTATATTTTGTGCCGACATGCGTATCATAGTAAATAATCACAAATAGAAAACAAACATCGATCAAAGTGACAAGCGAGCGCGCGCTATCGATTGAGAAACTCACAGCCGACTTATCGATGTTTCTCGATGCTGACGAAGCGCGGAGCGGGTAAATTGAAAATTCTCAACGACCGACGACAACTCAACTAGCCGGACGCGGCCTCATGAGTCATCGCCTCCGAAAGCAGCAACAAAGAAGGCCGAATGCTTCAAAGCAGCTGCCACACACGGCATTCTAGAGACGCGATCCTGCATTGATTTCGATGCGCACTTCGATTGCACTGTTCCACGCATTCGCGGATGGAAACTTAAAAAGCTTCTTCAAGGTTTTCGTGCAGACTGCGAAGCAAATCGGCGTGCCACGGGAAACGAAGAACAAGAAGGTATAGTGCACGTCGACAAGGTTAATCTAACACCGCTACATTACAGCACTGCATATCACTCTTTGGGCGCTACACGGTACGGCCATCGATGACTCCGCGCCGCGAGAATTTGTAAGGCTCGTTGCGCGCTTCTTGGCTTTCCTCGGCTCGTTTGCTTTGCACACAAAGAAAGCTAGTCTCCTCGATGCACGGAATCCCGGTGCGCGCGGAGCGAGCGGTTTCTATTCCTTCTTGTGCTCTTCCTTCCCACTTCCACGCCTCAGACCGCCACCTTTCCCCTAACGGGGCAAACGGAGACAGAGCACACCACGCAGGAGGGAGACGGATGAAGTGGAAAGAACCGTGGCGAAGCTTTGACCACACCACTTCGCATCGCGGCACAGCACCCGGATTCCCCACCGCACACTTAGCCCCTGCGCCGTGCACCCAGAGAGCAGCGCACCTTTTCTCCACGCATCTCTAAAGCTTTATTCTTCGCCTTCTTCTCCTTCTTTTCTAGCTTATATTCGCACACACACACACACACACCGGCAGCTTTATGGGCGACAGCTTCTTGGTTTTCTTCTTCGCAAGCTTCGCTTGATTCTGTGTGCACACCTATACAACCTGCGCGTTCTGTATTGATTCACCGTACGTTCATTCGCACACCTTTACATTTTACATTGCATTCGAAATTGATGACGATTCCTCTTCCATTTTTTTTCCTGTTACCACACTCTACGATGCACCGATTCGATTGATGAGCGATGATGTTTTATCTTACAACAAGCAGAATTCCTTCTTTCGATCACTTAAGCTTGATTTGTTGCATTTACCGCAGCGAATTCCGGCAGGCCCTAAGCCGCACACGAACAGTGGAGGTCAACTAATAAAGCGGGTTTGTCGCCGGACACGCGACACGCGTTCGTTCCCTTCAGCGCTCAAAAAAAGACTGAATTTTCTATTTGTATTTGAGGCAACAGAAACCGTTTAAACCACCATATTTCACTACTACTACTATCGCATGAATCGGTGAATTCCTGATGATGATGAATTATGCTGATGCCGCGTACGCTGGAGTGAACCAGCGTTTCAAAACAAATGCAGGGTTGTCTGATGATGGTTGAAGCTTCAAAAGTTCGGGAAGCTTCGGACTTTACTGGGTGACCAGACGAAGGGTAAAACCGAGCGTAAAATTAACTTATATTAACAAATCGTTTATGCTTCGTGTGGTCACCGAAATGTGAAACATGATTACATTCGTGTTTTTGGCCCGAGAAAATAAAAATCGAAGAGGTAAGTTGAATTCTAATTAGTTTTTTTCTGTTTTTTTAGATTTTGTTGCTGTACCAGCAAATTAGAACTTACGCATAAGGCATAAACGTATTGACATAAGCGCAAACGATTTGACGTTAAAGATTAATGTCAAATCAAGTGTTTACGCTTCGTCTGGCCTTCCTGCGGTGCCACACGGTGCATAACTATAACACGTAACACGTAACATAGTGTCAAATCTGGTATGCGTCCTGTGTAACGTCTTGGGTTGCGCCATGTATAACGTCGTGTCGTGGGTCTGCTGAGCCACAACGCTTTTGGCGCCTGTACTGTCAAAATTGTTATATGAGGCTGTTATACCTGCTGTTATGCACCGTGTGGCAGCGCAGTTCCAGTTAGGGCGGAAATTCTCGAAACCACAGTGCTTCACCACTACTATCGCATGAATCGGTGAAGTCCTCATGGTGATGAATGTCGATGATGCAGCGTGAGTTCATTCCGTCGTTGTGGTAGTAAAAATGATGTGGTTGGTAAAAATCTGTCCGCGGCCGTTGTTATTTGTTTTTCCGACACTTTTGGACAGATTTTATTCAAATATTTTGACTGCATAATCTGAAGAGTTTCCAGCATAAAAGGAAATCATCGATAATTTAACTATCACACGTTTGCACCCGAAAATCACGGCGAGAACCGAAGATAATCGGTAACTGCGAGAACGGTGACGAGACCACCGTTTCAATGTCGTGGGCCGTTTGGAACTTTCTTACCACGAAATGTATAGAAGAACGTAAAACTGTAGAACAATTCGACAAGTGTGTTCGTCAAAATGACAATTGTATAAAATTGTAAGATCAGCTAAACTCAGCGACTGCGATCGCAGAAGAATCAGGCGAAAAGCCACAAATAATGCTCCCGATGAGCAGTTAAATTTTGAAAACTGTCAAACTTTGAAGCGTTCGACGAGAGACACTAAACATCCTCTTCATCCTGTCACATTTTCTCTCACTCGCCCGACGACTCAGTTTGTCTCGCTCGGCAGTCGTCATCAGACACAAAAAATCAGTCGGAACTGGTGTTGGGACGAAGGTGTTCGCGCTGCAGAAAACTTGTGCTGTGCGTGTTCAGGGCTTGAATTTTGGTTGAAACTTGTTCGCAATCAGCAAAGACTGTGTGTAAAAGGGCAAACCCTGCGGCCGTACTTGATGCGAAAGTGTGCTGTCTCAGCGGGACGCATCGGTGTTGCTGCGGTCTTGGTAGTGATTTGGTTTTGTCACCTTTCTTTTCCGACGCGCTAGTCGTTGCCTGCTCTGTTCTACGAACCATTGCCAGCTTGAGTCGCATTCGTTGCATTGTTCTTGTAGAGGCGCTGCCGGAAATTGAGCGTTTCTTTCGCATTGTTTCAAAAGAAGAAATTATTACTCATCGTCGCGGCTCGCCCAGCAGAGAGGAGTGTGTACGGTCGACGTGGTGTGCGTGTCCGGCGGCGGTGCAAATAATATCGATAATAACGGTGCGAGTAGTGGTGGTGTCGTCGAGCGAGAACGGGGCAGTACTAGAACGCGTGACTGGGCGAGAGCGAGAAGCGTGCGCTGTGGCACGAGCAAGAGAGCGACAGAGAGAAGCGAGCAATACGTCATCGTGAGCGGTGGGGAAGAAGAAGCAGTAGGCTGCGATACAAGTGTCAAAACGTCGTCGCCTCCTTCGTCTGCGGTTGTGTAGCCAATTTCCATCGTCCGTGCTGATTGATGTGCTGTTCGTGAGAACACATAAAAATTTAGTGTTTCCTTAGTGGCCCACCCAGAAAGCATAAGTGATAAATGCGGCCACCACTGCCGTGAGACGACACGCATACACGCGCACACGGATTCCTTCTTCCTGCAGTGCAGCAGCAGCAGAAGACGTGAGCACAACCAAGAAGACGGTGGTTGCTGTCATTCCGGAAAATCCGGTGCGCGTACAAAAACACGGACAGGAAGCGAGAAATAAACCGACGCAAACACAATGGCAGACGTGGATGATGTGATAAGCGATCAGGATAAAATCCGGATCGCGTCCGACTTCCTGATGCACGCACCGCCCGGCGAGTTCAACGAGGTGTTCAACGATGTCCGCGAGCTGCTGAACGACGATCGGCTGCTCAAGGAAGGAGCCAGTGCCGCCTGCGCCCAGTACAACAAGGATCAGCTCACTCCGGTCATTCTGGAGAACTCGGAAATCGCGGTGCTGATCTCAGAACACAACGATCTAGGTAATATATACATTGCAGGAGCCGCAGCAGCGGGTTCAAGGAAGTTTCTTTCGAGGTTACCTTTACGGCGTGTCGCGCCGTGTTTGACCGATTAAACGCCCCGATAGCGGGATGACAGAGAAAGGGGGTCGCCATGAATAGTTTCGGAACGAAAACGAAACGCAGCGCGCGGCGGACTACGTAGGTTGCGTATTTTTAGAAATCTTTCTATCACCCTTCGTTCGCTCCGCATTCCCTTTGCAATTGCGCCTCCTCTGGCCATATCCGATAAAAAGGGTAGTAAGGGTGCGAAGGAAGAAACGGAAGGAACACTACGGGGTGGCCACTAGGAGTGCGGGGCACCGCGTAACTTATTTTCGATCGGAGCTAAAACGCGCGCGTCACCAATGCGGCTTCCTTCTGTGGCACGACAAATATCTGTTATCATGTGGCACCATCGTCGGGGAAGGACCGAGATTTGAGGTCATCGCCTGAAAAAGGATGTAGAAGGAAAAGTCATGCGATTAGCTGTCCCAATTGGCGAACTGAGCTCGCACGAAAGGCTCCTTCCGATTTTGGCGGGATGGTGATCGAAATCCCGTTGATACACTACGCACTGAGTGTAAATCAGGTGAAGCCAGATTCCAGACTTTATCGTGGCTCGCTCGGGGCTCAGCAACTGATAAGAGGTGTGCCAAAGGGCTCACAGACTAACTGATAAGATAGCAATACCAAACCTCTACCAACATTCAGGTGGTTGTTTGTTGTTAATTCATTTTATTAAGCCATACAATGATTTCGTAATGGCCATCGCTACCATTTAAATAAAAAGTTAGAACCAAATGACAAGGCTAAAGGTCGTTTGCACTTGAGGTTCGTATGTGTCTATTGTCATGTGTGACCTGTTTGGGACAATTCTCGGAGCACCAATATTGTGGCAATCGATCAATCAATTGCAATTGCTTGTCAATGTACACTCGTTGTTCGCTGACCTTCAAATGGGCACACCGACTGCGCACAGTAGACTTCCATAAGTGGCCATTGGAATGATCGCATCGCATTGCAGTTTAGACGGGAACTAAACGACTAAAACATAACTGCGCTGCCACACTGTGCATAACTGTTACGCGTAACACGTTATGGGTCTGCTGACCCACAACGCTTTTGACACCTACTGATCGCTTTACTGTCAAAATTGTCGCGGTAGGAGGCTGTTATATCCGTTGTTATGTGCCGTGTTGCACCGCAGTAAGGCAAACGTATTTATTCTACTTTATTGTAGAGGAACCGTAGAAACCGAACATTGTCGGTCCCGATCCTGGATCCAACTTCGGTCGGCATCGGTAGCGGCACCACACCACAGAGCAACGATAAGCAATCGAGGGTGTAAATTAATGGACAACAAAACGGCGTGGCGCAACATCCTCCCCTTGCCATCGCACACCCTGACCGCTTTATCTTCTTCGATTGTTTTTTCCCCAATCCTTCATGTTGGCGGCTGTCTCCGGGACTGTGTGAATCATACTCTCGCGTAACATCTGCGCCTGGTTTGGAATGAGCTCATGCTTCTTTCGGCCCGTGGCACAATTTCTCCAACCGTGCCACAATCCAGTTCCGGGCGCGTACCAATCACCGATCAGTCGCTCATCTTTTGGCCGCGGAATTCCGCATTGTTGTAAACTCGAGCAATCTTTTCTCTGTTTCTGTTTTCGCCCACTTGCTTCTGCGGCGGTGGACTTTCGGCTCGGCGGCGTAGCTATCGGTTTCGGTTCGAGAAAACCGCACTGGCCCCACATGGCTCCGGGTCAGATAAGGCACAGGGCGGCGACTGTGTATGGTAACTGTAGAACGAGCGTGTTTGATAAGAAAACCCGCGCTCCCCGTTCGACCCAAACTCTGGTCTCGTGCTAGAGGACAACGCCCAACGCGCCTCGAACTCGCGGCTGGCAGGTATTGGTTCCGCCTGTCGCATGACCGTCGCCGTCTAATCTTCTTCCGGCGCCATCTAGGGGACCACCGTTTGTTGGCACTTTGCCGCGATCATTCCTCTCGCGGGCTAGGCCAACAACTTGTCTCTCCCCCGGTCGGTCGGTCGGTCGGTCGGTGGGTAGCTTTCACTTTCAAACGCTGATGGTGGTCACCACCCCCATTTTCCGTCGAAATAGATTCGCGGCTCGTCGAGAAATGCCTATCTTGTCTTGCCTTTGCCTCTCCGGCCACCCATTGGGTTGCGGTGAAATAGGGGCTTTATTGTTGCCTACGGATTTCTTGATCGAACGGGTAGCGATAGCGAAACATCGCTCCGCGCATAACACAATTCGAGCGTGTAAAACTGCGTCGGAATGTAGTTTTGTATCAGAAAAACAATCTGTAGCCACCGGCCACCGCCTGGCGCCGCCCTACTGTGGAAACTGCAAGCTTTTAATTTGCTGTGGGCCGGTGACATGAACTGTTTGTCTTCATCTCTCCGTCGGGCATCAAATTGGAAGTAAAATTTGGAATTTTCCACCGGCCACTGGCGGTCACCTTTTCTCTCCGGCCCAGCGGGGTGCGCGACACGTGCGAGTGGTTTTTCGGTGGAAAAACGTTGAAACTACAGTAGCGTGGGTTTTTGGGTGGTCCACCGACCGTTGGTGGTGGTTACGAGAGTGGCCATCATTATAAAACTCCCATACAAAAAGGTTGAGTGGACGTCGCCCCGGTCGTTCAAGAGAGTGGAGAGTGGCTTTGGCTTATCAGCTCGGTGTCGGGTACTTGAACCACAACGCATAACGCAGCCAGCACCATAAAAGGCGAAAGAAGTCGCCGGACAACAGAAGACCGTAAGGCACACAGGCAGGCAGCGGTGTGCAAGGTTTGTGTGCCTTGGTGGGGCATCTCTCTGCGCAGTAGTAGTGTGACTTATTTGGTAATGATCGCGATTTTATTCGGTTCGTTCGGATCCGGCGTGCCAGGTGCTAGGTCAAAAGGTGACCAGTGAAATGTTTCAGACAGACATTTCTACTATCGTCCGCAGAGGGAAAATCGCGGCCTACCGATCGATCGGATTGTAACAACACCATAAATCCGGAGCATCACATTCGATTGATTTCAAATTCAGGCCGGTTTCGGTTACGACCAGTTACGCAACGGCCATATATGCTCTACGCCACGGGTGCGTGATTGCGATTGTAATTAAAATCCAAAGCTCGGCACGCCTCCACCTTGCCGAACCGAACTGCTAAAAACAGCAGCAGCATTTGTATGGCCCCGCACAGGCCAAAGAGAACCGGAGATGATCAGCGCGCTTACCGTTTCACGCACACGTGTGTGTTCAATAAATAATAGATTACTCTACCGATGGAACAACAGCAAACAATCCCTTCCGGCGCGGGGCGGCAGTATCCATTTCATCTGCCTCGGCGTGGTGGTGAAGCTCGACCGACCGACCGACCGTTGTTTCTCGTTTGATTAGCAATGGAAGATAGGCTCAGCTATCAATCAATTCATCACATCACTCCGATCATCGTAATCTTTCTGTACGCAGCTCGTTGTGGCCCCTTTCGATGGATCGATGGGTGGTGTATCTAATTTAATCTCACTTCGCAAAGCCATTCGCCATCGCTTAATATAGAACATCATAAAGAACACGGGGAGCAGAAACAGAACATGGTTCGCTCCGATATGTGCGGCCGGAGCCGCGAATCGCGTTCAATCAGTTCGCTCCCGCCGTGGTGAGGTGGCCGAAAAATCAATAGACATGCCCAACGTAAAGTAGAAGTGCGGTTGCTTCATTCCGATTCTGTTTCTAGTTTCGTAAGTCCAGCTTATGAAAGTACGATAATCTTTTGGACGATGCCTTTTGGACTTGTTGGTTGATTAATTTTCATTACTTTATCACCTTGTTTCGGCTGCTTGTTTTAGAAACACAGCTTGTTGGTCATCTTGCGTCTCGTTTATGCGAATATCTTTTTGTCGGTTTGTCGTAAACGAATTATGGCCAAGCCGACGGGGCCCGTATGGTGGTGATTATCCGATTTGTGAGGTGCTTAAGCTACGCCCGGAGGTCGTTGTCCTATGGAGGAGGTACCACGCAAACCACGCCGATGGTGGTAATGCTTCCTTAGAGCATTAGTAATGGTGGTGCATGCGATGACAGGAGTTAAATAAACGGTTCCCCGCAGCGAAACACAAGCATTCCGAGAAAATTCAGGCCAATAGAGGCAGAGTGAAGCGGTTGATGATCGCGACAATTGTGTGTCAACAAGCGTGCCAAGATAGAAACAATGAATTGGGGAGGACACAATGATTCTGACACGAGACGGCTCGCTGGCCGCAAGATTGTATGATTCACCTCAAAAGACAAAGAAAATGTAACCTCCGGCGAACGGCCTGATTTATGTTTATTGTTGGCGCCAGGCACGATCGTGTCTTTTTGTTCTAGTAAGAAGCTTGACGTTATCGTGTCCTTCTCTTCCCTTTTAGGTGGTGGCCGTTATTATGATCCGCGGACGAAGCAAAGCTTCAAGTTCGATCACCTGCGGAAGGAAGCGTCGGACCTGCAGAACCACGACGGGGACCACCCGTCGGAGCAGTGGCGCGCGATGCTGGACATCGAAACGCTCACGTACTGCGCCAATCACTACCGCAACGGTTCCTGCTCCGTGTACGGCCGGACGGTCAACGGGCAGATCACGCTGAACGTGTGCATCGAGGACCACCAGTTTCAGCCGAAAAACTTCTGGAACGGCCGGTGGCGCTCGGTGTGGGCGATCACCTTCCCCGCCGGTAGCGGTGGCGGTGGCGGCGGTTCCGCCGAGCTGAAGGGATCGCTCAAGCTGCAGGTCCACTACTACGAGGACGGCAACGTGCAGCTGGTGTCGTCAAAGGACTTCCGCGAGATGGTGCCGATCACGAACGAGGCGAACACGGCGAAGGAAATCATACGGGTGATCGAGGAAAGCGAGCACGACTACCAGACCGCAATATCGGAAAACTATCAGACGATGTCCGACACCACGTTCAAGGCGCTGCGGCGGCAGCTGCCCGTCACACGGACGAAAATTGACTGGAGTAAGATAGTGTCCTATAGCATCGGTAAGGAGCTGAAGACGCAGTAGAAGATCGGGATCGAGATGTTCGAGATCGATGAGAGAAAGATCCGGGGAATACGCGGGGGAAGGAAAGAGTCGCGTGGCACGAAGTTGCCGATCAAAGCGGTGCGTAACTTGTAAAAGTGATCAGCGCGGAAGAAGAAATTCTTTGATTTTGTTTTGTTTCGTTTTTTTATGAAGAAGAAAAAACCCAGAATTGCTCGGCACACGTACAGGAGCCAGACGGAACTTGAGAGCCACCGGAAGGAGAGTGAGAGAGAGAGAGAAATAAAAATATAGAAGAGAGAAACATGGACAGTGAAGCTTCACTTCATTCAAATCAAAGCCACAAGATCGCATCGTTGGCGAGGACGGATCGTAAATTTATGCTCGGCAGTCAGGAATTTGCCTTTTGCTTTTTGTGTCTTTCGTTGCTCGATCGGTGTGTTTTCGATTTTAATCATTTCGCTTTAAGATACATTTATTTACAATCAGAAATGTGACGTGTTTCGATGGTCGGTCAGGATGCCGCCACAGACAGTAGTGGCAGCCGATCGCTCTTGGAACCCGAAACGATGCATTCAATAAACCATCTTCGACACAACCCTTTTTGGCTCTCGTCATAAGGAACGCTTCGTAATTCTATCGCACCCGCGCGGCAACCATTTTATTCTATGTCCATTTTCTGGCTTTTGGTTAAAATATTGTGCTCCCCTATACCATTTATGGCAAACGAATCAATGGCTGAGTATGGTTATGGAAAGGTCAATAAGGCGAAAGATGCCGCGATGTGGTGCAAAATAAGAAATCGGTGGTTGCATCGACGACCAATAATCGAGATCGTTTATGGTCGTGCCACTATCGAGGTTTATCATTAGCAAAATAGTAGCGAAAATGTAAAACACTCTCTGCTCTGCAAGGAGGGGCCGACAGGGATGCACGCGAAGGTGGTAAACAAATGTAACCTCTACCAGCACTACTACTAGCTTAACGGTGGGCAAGAAGCAGTATGGACGTTAATGCGCTCAATAGTTTATTTTAAAAAATTGATCACTGTCTTGCACTTAAATATAAGCAACCGCCTGCGTGTGCCTGCTGCAGTGATGCTGTGTACGGTTTACAGAACTATGTAAATGCTAAGAAACGAACATCATCCGAGCATCAGCGAAAAGATCGCCAATGTGGCGGACGCGCTCTCCAGCACCGTTTGTTATGGTTTTGCGTTATGATAAGCGCTGATAAATGATAGAGAAAAGAGTCGAGGAGAAGAGTAACGAAGACGATGATGAGGGTGTGCGGATGAGGGGATCGCTTACAAGCATCCCTACAGTTGCCTTTCTTTTGTGCGGCAGTCCTTCAGTTCAATGGACCCCCCGGGGACAGACCCTCGGCACTCATAAAGCTCTCATCCATACGATTCCGTATCAATCACGCACATTCTAGCCCATTGTCCTTTTTGATTTCTTCTTTGTCCCTTACCTTGTGTTTGACACTTTCCGCGCGAAAAGGTGATTCAGAACCGGACTGAGAGGCGCGGCGGCAAACCGAGGTCGCATGCATTTAGTAGTGTGAGCGATGGCCACTTCCGATGCCGCAAAACGTGCAGCCTCGGATTTACTATCCCAGCGATAGGCGACTTTTTTTTTATTCAATCGCGCTTATTAAGGCGCTGACGATCAGTTTAGTATTTCTATCTGTTTTGTCTTCGATTCTTTTACCCCGGGACATTTTTTCTTCTCTGGTTGAATTCAGTCCCTTGCGATGATCCCGTGGGTGCCCGTTAGGAGGCTGTATGATAATTTTGTTTCACTCGCAAAAAACTGAAGGCCAAACCGAACGGATAGATAAAGCGTTTTACTACGTGGTGCATCGTTTGTAGATTAGTATAAAATGGTTAACATTGAGATTGATGCGAGCCGTATGGCAACACAGCGCAACTTCGAATTTCGACACCGCGAAGGAAGAACGCACCGAGCCCAGCCAGAACGAACGAACGAACGACAAAGGGAAATCAAACGGACCCCAGGTGCCCCGCGGGATGATATGTAACGATAAGATACTGCTTCCGATCGAAAGGGACAAGCAAAGCAGAGATTGCCAACCTGTCGGCAGCAGGAACACGTACCGGCAATCATAGACAAATGGTGCATCTGTGCTAAACATGAAATCAAATGAGGCAAAAAAGTAGGAGCACGGAAGTCGAAATGAAAAAGACGAGAAAAAACGGCCCCTGCAGTCTTTGGAGAGAACTGGCAGGAACAATATTAATTAACTGTATGAAATGAATTATTATTACAAGCGATATAAGAATTAAATAAAATTCATAAAAAAGAAACACTGTCCAAAATATTTGTTGTGGATACGGCTTGTTCCTTTGGGGGAATGACTATAAAAATTAATTTATTCTACACCGATTTGTTCGCGGCATGCACCGGATTCACGCTTCTCGTTCTCCTTTTATCAGTAACCTTCGGTTGGGTTCGTTTTGCAGTTCCAGCTCTGCCCGTTTGATAACCCACCGTTCGTCGGAGCCTAGTTCGGCCCAGAAGTAGTACTTCCCTTTCGTTTTCGGACCCTTCACTGGCACCGTAAAGCTGTCGACCTTTCCTCCGCCGAATTTTTTGCTCTCCTCACCGATATCGAAGCTCAAATCCTTGATCGGTTCACCAAGCACCTGAACAGCGCCTGTGAATCGTGTACAAAATTCGTAATGATGCCAAATTCAGGATGTTCAGTTTTACCGGCATGAGAGCGTAGCAGTTTCATCGAGTCCTTGTAGTACGTTTGTTTGCGTATTTTGTCCTCCAGCTTCACCTTCATTACCAGGGCGGCCGTAATGCCGCCGATGGCTACATATATTGCCGTTTTTCCCAGAGTTTTCAGTGACACCATGCCGTGAAATTGGGTTTCGTTCGTACAATGAAAATATGGATTTCAATCGTAGGAACTTGCGAAGAACCGGCAGCAAAAATTGACGTTTCAACCTGAGTTTGTTTACGTTTTGGAATGTTTTGTACTAGTTCAGGCCATATGTGCCCAGTGAAAATTGCACACAATATGTCCGTGTACTCGCAGCTCATTTCTTTCAAATTTTACTAATGTGTTCTGGAACTGGAAATGCATTTCTTCAGAAAAGTCCCTAACGCCCGCTTTTTCCTTTCTCATATACATAGCATATTTATTCTCAATATATATATACCTCTCATAAATTTTGTTGTTGTTACTCTTCTCACCCATACATTGCGCGCCATAATTCCACGCGATTATTCCAAAATGCTCCAGCATATCGGCGAGCATTACTTAACCTCGCATACACAACGGAAATAAAAATGGTTACATGTACTGAAGTATTCACTCGTTTTTGCTGTTAATCGTTGCCTTCCTTCCTTCTTGCGCAACACGCTTATTGCTAATCTGCTGTTTCTGTGATACATGTTTTCGAGAACAGTTGCTCCAACATATTCGCCATTTCGACGGCTGAAGGGAATCGAGGTGCGTAAGCTACCGATATGGGATCCGGGGTTCGTAGCCGGGAAGATCGAACAAAGATCATTAAAGAAAAGTAATTAACCTACAGATTACGGTTGCCATAATAAACGTACCCGTGTTACGCCACGGGTCCAGCGCTCCACCAACATTCTTCTTTGCAGCTTTCAAATTTGTCTGCCTTTCCAACACACTTTTTAACCTAAGCCGAACAAAATGACTAAAAAATTCGACCGGGAGCGTTCACGGATGTTTGGATTTTTGTTTTGACCGGGGAGTAGAAATTTATAACAAAAGTCGGAAAATGATCTCGAGAATGTCGGCTTTTGTGAGAGGGTTTGATGTGAATGTGACGAAGATGATTCATTTTTTGTTTCTACTAACAACTAGAGGGCTTTGCGCCTGTTCACGGCGCGCGTTCCTCCTGATGCGGATGCGTTAACTCTATCAATCGGGGTTGCGCTAATGCTTTTGCCTTTATGTATTGCCGTGTGTTTTAATATCGTTCTGCACCATTACCATAACTAACAGCAAGAGCGTGTGTCGTCGTATAGCTTTTGATCCGAAAGGGATTGACCGAAAGCTTTGATAGGCGGCGAGGGATTAGTGACAAATTCGCGTGCCATTCGACACTGTTTCCACAACAACGCTCTACGCTCGTCTTCAGTGTCTTGCCTCTTGCTTAAACGTAGTCATCATACAAGTGCGTTTGCGTTGCAACTGTCGTCTTAACTATTGTTGTTTTTCTTCCTATAACAATCAAAAAAGAAAATGCTAAGGAAAAGGGATGCAAAATTTTGAATATTTTTACACTACAGCCCACACACACGCTTTGCCCTGCCTTCGGCTCGTGTTCCGTCGCCCGTTTACAAGGACATCGGATGATCGGTTTTTGAAGCGTTGCCGGAGCTTCACCTAGCGGCTTCAACTCTACTCAGCCAGCGGTTGTGCAGGTGAGGGTGCATTTTTCCCGCCCGACGAGGGTGCATGTGAGGATCGTGTGTGTAGTGGCGAGGAAGAGGATACGTCCTCAGCGTTACTAGTGCTTGTCACTTCCGCCCGGCTCAGCGCAGATGGCACTGCGGCTGGTGAGTCACCATCTGCCCTGCTCTCCGCCGGTGTCTCATGTTCTTCGACGGTGGCGTCGTCTGCCGGTTTCATCGTGCTGCTGACCGTCGGGGAGGACGTGTTCGGATCAGTCACCAGAACCGGCACCGGCGGTGGATTGCTGGCCGCAGTGAAGCTCAAATCGTTCGCATCGAACAGTGAGGACGTTTCCTCGTCGGTCGTTTGCGAAATCGAGGCCGCTCCGTCGCCCGCTTCCCGGTGCTGCTGCTGCGACGCTGGCGCCCGTGCCGGTGGCAAGGTATCCTCTTCGTCCGGTTCGACGTGAAGTGGTAGCTCGCCGGGTTTCAGGCTGCTAGTGTTGTTGGCCGCCCGCGAACTGTCCTGCTCGCTGTCCGCGTCGAGCATTTCGTCACTGCGCAGCCGGGCGGTCGGTTTCGGTCGAAGATCTTTAAGAAAGATTAAAAATTATTTCGCTGTACGGTCAACTCCGAACTCGAACACCAGAGCTTACCGGCTTGTGAGTTATCCTCCGTAAAGAGTCCCATGATTGGATTGGAATCGTCCGCACGTTTCGCGTCCTCATCGTCATCTCCACCGAGACCGGAGGTTGCCGAATTGGCGGCTGCGAGCGATGCCCCAAGCGAGCTCACGCCCTGCCCCACGAGATGGTGCGGTATGTGCGGATTGGTGCTTGATGACGTCACCGCCAGTTGGCCTCCCGGCAGCAACTGGCCACCCTGTGCGGCCGCGATCGCTGCCGCCTGGGACGGGGTTAGCGATTTGCGCGTCTTTTCAGCCTTGCGCCACAGTGTGATTTCTTGCTGCTTGAAGTACCGCCGATCCTCGGTGTCAATTAGCACTAGGTTGAGGAAGTAGCGCACCGAAAACTTCTTGTTAATCTCGCGCATCGTGACGGTCAGATCGTACCCGGCGAGAAACACGCGGATCGGTATGCTCTCCCCTTTGACCGGCGACCCGTCCATGATTTCGTACTTTGCGATAATCTCGTTCTCGGTGTACATGTTGGGCCCTGCGATCGAGTTGGGGAACGGTAAGGTTAAATCACCGATAAAACGCAGAAGATCGCGTGTACCCACCCGAACCGGTTTGCTCTCGCTTGATGATCGCAATTTCCATGTGTTTGATTTTGATGCGAACCAACAGAAAGTAGATTTTGCCAACGATTACATCCTTCAGATGGTACCTAACGACGGAAACCACGGAGTGTTAGCAATAGCGTTTCACTTTCCTCAGCAAACGGAGAAGTTCTCCGCGAAACTCACTTGCTCTTGTTGTACTCGAACTCGATATGCAAGCAGTCCTCGATACCGACCTCCATCTTAATCGGGCAGTTTGTGTCCGGGTAGCTCGAGAGTGTGTGCACCGCAATGTCAACCTCGCGCACGATATCACTCAAGCGCCGCACGATGGTGACACGCAAAAAATACCTGCGTGAAAGATGGAGGGTCCATTTAGTAACCGATGCTAGCAAAAGAGTCCAGAAGAAAGTGCTTACCGTAATCGTACGTTCGATCCAACGTAAACTTCGAACGGTTTCTCGACGTTGGCGAACTCAAACGGATAGGACGTGTTCTGGATGAGATCTCCCGGGCGGGCCAGCTCGCGTACGAGACTGAGAAAGTCATGATGGTTACCGCGATCGTAGTACAGCTCAATCTGACCTGAGGGTTGCAATGAGGAAAGGAAGGATTTAGATTAGCTGGCGACCACCAGAAGAAAGCCCCTGAGGCGGCACAAAAAAAAATCAATTGGATTGCAGAAAGGGCGGAATGTAAACATGGCCGGATATTGGAGTGATAAAGAAAATATTATGAAACAATATTTGCTTGAGGCCAACCAGCTCGCCGCCTGTAGTGGCACGTAAAAGAAATTATGATAAGAATTCGCCCACCACTTTTACGTGTCCTTTCCGTCGTTGCGTTTTGCGTCGATATTTGCACAAACATTAGCTCCCCGCGGCGAATGAGGGAGGCGCGCGAATGGAGCAGATGGTCCCAAGCGGGTGGATATCCAATTTCACGACAAGAGGCGCACGGCGGGCGGTAGCCACAATCAGCAGCAGCGCCAGCAACCCATACGCGCGCACGCAGCGGGCGCTTTTGCTTTCTCATGGCGTTAAATTAACCAAAGTGAATTCCAACACACACACACACACGCACAGCGTGCAGCAACAATTGACCACGACCGGCCGGAAAAGGACCGTATCTTGCTTGTTCCCGTTCCACGCGCACTTACCGATAAGCTCGATTTTGATGCCCTGGTGTTCCAGCTTGCTGCCCGGCTTCTTGAGCGTAATGTTCACCTTGCCACCGACCGTTTCGCCGTCGTAATACAGCAGATACTTGTCCTTCTTGCCGTCCTCTGTTTTGATCTCGGCCTGCTGCCGCTGCTCGGACCCATCGAAGATGATGTCGATATCGGCGGACTGGCCGAAGCGCAGGAAGTTCTAGTGACGGATAGAATGCGAAGAAGAAAATGAGCAATCCCAGTAGGCGGAGCGCCAAACCCTGAAGGGGCGACGATCGATCGATCGATCGATCAATAACAATTGAAAAGGGACGCGTGTGCGGGCTTACCATGGTCGTCGGAAGCTGCTAATGGTGCGCTTTCGGTAAACGGCTAAAGCTACTCTGCCCGGTGACCGTGGACTGTTCCCGTTGGACGGTTGCAAAGCCCGGTGATACGGGAACGGCGACACAAAATATCAGATATCCACCCCTGGCAAGAAGCCGTTCATGTGGCGAGCGTTTCAGAACACTCCGGCTGTTATGATTCCTTTGCAAATATACAGCACTTCACTTTTGCACAATTTTCCGGCCCATGGAGAGCATCAAAGGGGGGGACACCGCAGTTTTTTTTCGATATGATGCTTCTGGGACCTGAGACCGATCGCCGTCACACGAGTACGAAGGAAACGATTAGCAGCGTGCACCAGAGGTCCGAAGTTTAATCACGAAGGTGTGGACAGCAGAAAAAAAACGGAAAACCGTAACGTAGAACGATAATTCGACGGAGACTTTCCACCCTGCCCGATTCGGCAGCCAGTTTGCCGTGTATTATATAAGAAAAATGCACCGCTATGCACCGCCAATGGAACGATGCGACCGCGCCAGAACCACTTCAGTACCGCCCGGTGAAAGGGACCACTTTTTGGGAACCAATTTTGCGCCGATAAGCAAATAATTCCCCGTAGGTCGGTGGTGTTTCGTGTCCGCGCGAGTACTTTCGTTGCCTTTCGTGACTAATTTTTTTCCTTTTTCCGTTTCTGTTCATTTAGGCCAAATTGACTGAACACTTGTCATCCGAGTCGGCGGTGCGAGCGGGAAGACGATCGGCGCGAAAGAGAGAAACAACTGCACCGTCAGTTTGCTGTCAAAACGCGCTGATAGTATAACAGCTTTTTGCTATACTCACCTTGAAGCGTATGCCAGTTTCACTGAAAGTCCGGTACAAATCCGACGTTCTTGGATGAAAAAAGAATGATTTATTGCGAGTTCGAAGAATGTGATGGACATTTGGCCACTAACAGAATACTTTGGGCTCACTTGTGCGTTGCAAACGCTCGAAAGCCACTCTCACCGTAACCGGACTGGTTCGGGTGTGCGTTCGATGGCACCACCTCATCGATCCACTCGGCCGCGACTTCCGTCACGTAGCGCAGATAGTTGAGCCGCGTGGCCACCAACTCGGTGTAGACCACTATGGCCGGCCGGGACTTGCCGCTAATGGCGCTCGACGGGTGGATGCGGGCCTTAAGCGAGCTGGTCGTGGTCAGATAGAGATGATCGGGCTGTTTGGTGGCAATATTGGCGAACAGACCCACCAGCAGACACTTGGCTACCGGTACCGTATCCTTGCCACAGGAACTGGTCGGCATTTCGAGCGACTTGCAAATCTCACTCAGCTGCTCGCGTACCGAGGCCGCGTGCGTGAGATTGCGCTCGTGCAGAAAGTTATCGAAGCACCAGATCTTCGGTCTGGCTTTCGTTTTGAATTCGTTGAACACGTTCAGCAACGTTATGTGGTCGCCCGTTTTGTCGTAGAACTTCGAGTGCGCGATCAGCATCTGTTCGCGCTTCTGTACGCTGTTGGTGAAAATGTTTTCACCGGAAAGCATCGCGATTATCGTGAGCATCTCCTCAAGGCACCCGTACTTGGGTGCAGCCAGCAGCATCTTGGCGTACTTCGGGTCCAGCGGGAACCGGGCCATCTTGCTGCCTTGTACGGTGAGAATCGGGTTTTCCACCGACGAGATCGCGTTCAGCGCTTTCAGCTCCAGCAGCGCCCCGACTATTGCTTCATCGGGCGGTTGGTCGATAAAGTCAAAGTCTTTGTAACTGATGCCCAGCACGAGCAAATGCAGGATGGTGGATGCCAGATTGCAGCGCAGAATTTCCGGTACGGTCATTTTGTCCATCCGATCGTAGTCGGCCCGAGTGTACGTGCGGAAGCAGACGCCATCCGTAATGCGCCCGGCGCGCCCCGTACGCTGGTGAGCTTGCGCTTGTGATACCCAGGAAACTTTCAGCATATCCAGCCCGGTGATGGGGTCGTACGAACGGACCTTCGCTCGACCACAGTCGATTACGTACCGAATGCCGTTGATGGTGATGGACGTTTCGGCAATGTTTGTGGCGAAGATAACCTTCCGAACGTTGGATGGCGCTGGATTGAACACATCGAGCTGTTGCGTTTGCGGCAAAGCTGCGTACATTGGATATATGGCCAGTTTGATTAGATCTGAAGGGAATATCTAGAAGAAAAAGAAACAGTGAGTACACGCCGTGAGCTTCAAATAAACGCCAAACCTTTGCCAAACGTCGCATTTTGTTGACCGTTGCATCGATCTCTTCCTGGCCCGTCAGGAACACCAGTATGTCTCCGGGCGGATGTTTCTGGTGAATCTCAACCACCGTCTTGAGGCACGCCTCGATGTAGTGTATTTTCTCGACCATCTGGTATACCTTCACCTGGTACGTTCGGCCCTGCAGGTACACGATCGGGCAGTCGGAGAAGTAGCTCGCAAAGTGATCGCAATCCATGGTGGCCGACATAATGATCACCTTTAGCGGTGGCAATCGTTTGGCGGCCCGCGTTTGCTGTGCCTTTTTGACGATGCCCAGCAAAATGTCGGTCGCTACCGTGCGCTCGTGCACCTCGTCCAGTATGATTACGTTGTAGTTTCGAAGCTGCCGGTCGGACAGGGCCTCCCGGCACAGGATGCCGTCGGTCATGTACTTTATTTGTGTGTTTTCCGACGTCATGTCCTCGAAGCGTACCGTGTAACCGACCAGTTCCCCCAAACTCGTCCCCATTTCCATCGCCACCCACTTGGCGACGGTGATGGCCGCGACGCGCCGCGGTTGTGTGATGGCAATCAGCTTGTCTCCATTGAGACTGGCCTCGTAGATGAATTGTGGCATCTGAGTGGTTTTGCCGCTCCCAGTTTCGCCGAGCACGATCGTGGTCGGGGACTTTCGTATCAAGTCCATCAAGCTGCGGAAAGGCATGTTCATTAAACCACCGAGCGCTACAGGGCGAGTTCCACGTGCCAGCGGACTTACGATTTGCGCACGGAATAGATGGGCAGTGACTGCCGCTGCTGTTTGGCCGCATCCTGCTTGGTGTAGGAACGCGAAAGTTGTTGATTTCCCGAGCTGTTGCGGCTGGAAAGTCCAGAATCCATCCTCCGTCCGTTAGCGAGAAATTGCGCACGATGTAAATAAAAAAAAATGCGGCTCGTGTTTTGTGACAGACCTTTGCCGGATTCTGGCATGTTTCCTGGTAAACAATGGTAGGTGTATAGGTGAGGTTTTAAAACTAGCCAGTTAGCTGCGCGAACGTTTTAGTGTCTGGTGGAATGGGGTCCCTGTGCCTACACCGAAGTTGCCATAGAAGCTGAAAACTGTTTTCCACATCATTTTATTTTATTTATTTTTAAAGTAGTTTACCAATTTCACTCACACAGTAGTGCACCACGCATGGTAAACAGCATTAACAGCCGCCGGTAATGGGCGGCTAACTCTTCGGGCGGCTGAGTTCCCGGTTAAAAACCTGACTTTGCGTCTTCGAACCTGACTTTGAGTTTTCAAACCTGCGAAACGTTTTTCTTATTTTTTTGTGTTTTTTTCTGTCCGTCTTCGAGCAAGGTTGTGTTGTTGTGCGGCGTCTGCGTAGCCTGATTCTGTGGAATCTGCAACCATTTACCAGTACAGTAATAATAAAAAAAAGCTTCCAATTATTACCGTGTACTGGGATTACTTTCCGTTCCAATCGTTCCGTCGGATACTGCGGTTGCCGTTGCGGTCTTCCGGCAAAAAACGTATCCTAGCATCCTGCATCCTGCGAGCATCTTCTCCGTGCGTGTGTGTGCGTGTCTCCTGTGTCGTGACGCTATTTCAGGGGCAACGAAAATCGAGCATTCCCGAGGATGAAAATCCGGTGCTAAAAATGTAACGATGGCTTCTCAAGTGGCGTCTCCGGGAAGATGCTGTGAAGGATTATTGCTTCATGTGTTCGCTGTTGATTAACCCGTTGATAATCCCCGCCCCGTTAAGGTGTGAAGCTCTCGCGGAATCGCCAGCCGCGAGTGGAGAGAAATCGGTAGTGGAAAGTGTGTGACTTTCACGCGACGACGTTAGCCCAAATCCGTGCTGGTGTGGCCATCGAACTCACCTCCGAAACGTGAGCCCCCCGAAAGCCGCGAGCCGCTGGCAGGAAAGTTTCATCGAAGCACTATCAGGGGGCGATGGAAGTGAATGAAAACAAAGTCTGAGAGCCCGCAGCATCATCCGCCAAACGGTTGCTGCGATTATTTTTATCAGCTGCCAAAGGACATCTGTTTAAGCGAACGTGGTAGGCTGTTGCAGCGGGCGTGGGTTTTGTTGACAAAATCCCGGGCAACCGGGCACCCGAGCGCCCGGGCAATCCTTACCACCTTCGGTAGATTTTTAGGGAGTGTCTGAAGGCCACGATGCACGTCGATGATTTTTGGTGACCACCAGCCTGCATCCTTCATCAATTCTGGTTGCGAATCAATAATTTTCGACCTCGCGTGCCTCTGCCGAGCCAGAAGCTTGCACGACCAAGACCTTGACCACGTTTTTTAGCTTCAATTTCTCGTCCTCACCGGCTGGCTGGCCGGTTCCTCCTAATGAAGCATCCTGCAACTTGTCGGCCTAACGAACCGATGCTTATCGTCAATTAGAAGTCAATACTTTCAGTGGCCGTGTTCAGCCCAGTAAACCGAACGGATGCTTTCCTAAAAGGAAAGCGATCGATTAGATTACCGCATCGCTGCTGCCGTTGGAAAGGACGCACGGCGGTCAGGATGAAATGGCCCCGTCGACGGGGAGGAGTAGTGACGAAAGTTGGGCAAACATTCCCACCGAGAGAAAAGGCTCTTAAGCTTGGCCTTCTCCGGAGCAGAAGTGGTCCTGGCTGGTGGTGTGGCGCTTCTCTACTCTTCAGGTTGCCATTATTATGATACTCCGGTTAATGGGGTGCCGTCGTTTGTGTTGCTACCGTTTCTTCCAGGTTAGGTGAAAATGTTGCAATTTTAATGTAGTGCTTGCCGTGTAGTGTGTGCACCATTAACCGGCCCGGAACACGGCGGCCCCGGGGAAGAAGCCGCACGGCGCTTACATCCATTTCGTCGGCTACTATGCCAGTCTCGCGAAATGGGCTGTAGTGTGTTTGATGTTCGTTACCTACTCGGATGGTGAAATTTTGCAGTGAAAATGTGAACGCAAAAGAATACGGAAAACGATTCGACGCCGTCTCTACACGCATCGCGTGCGTCCTGTGAATCTCCACACACCTCGTCTGGCGTCTGGCCGCTGGTCAGAGAGCAGCAGCAGCCGACTACTGACCGAGTGACCGAGCGAGGGCCGGGAAAACGTTCCGCGGTTGATCATTAGTCCGGAGGCGTTGAGTTTTGCTTCATCGACAACCGACAAGCACTTGGCAACATCATAATCATCACCATCATCACCATCAGCCGCAGCAGCAGCTGATCATCAACGACCGGGCGCCGAGAACCGTGGGCCAATTAAAGGGGTGGCGAATTGAAACAGAAAGAGAGAAAGAAAGCAAAAAAGCAACAACAGAAAACAACAAGCTAAACACTTGGCCACCGCATTACAGCAGAGTAGTGCCGCCCTGGTGGTCAACAACAGCACCGATTTCGTGCTAGGTAAGTTCTGGGCGAAACGATTGCGAGGGTTCGCAAAAAGCTCCACACTCCGCTCCGGTGCCAACCTGCCGCCGCCACGGTGGAAACTAATTAGCTGATTTTGGGCTGAGCTTTTGGTCCGCCGGCGGCGGGAAAAACTGTTGGTCAACCGCGTGGAGACCGATTTACGACGCGATTCTTCTTCGTCCGTAACCACCCCATAGTCCAACCATAGGCCGCCGTGTCCACAGTCCCCGTAATTCATTTAGCAATTGGTACGCCGGTCAATGGTCGCGTGGTTTTTCGCCTGGGTTTGGCCAAAAGTGATAAACTTTTTCAACCTTCCATGGTCCGGTGGCTCGGACCGGACAGATCGCATGGGGTTTGTTTTTCCAACGATTCGGTGTTGGGCCAATCCGGCTTGTGTTTCGGTGTTTCTTCAGCATCAAAATGAGGGTCATAATGGTCGTTTGACAATGTTCGGCATCGTTTGAAGGTTTGCGTTGTGTCACACCAAGTCACCAGGTCTTCCAAAATACGAGCTAGCACCGTTCAATTACCATTCTTCGCCGTTTAATCGAAGCTCCGGTCCGAACTGGTTCGAGTGGTGCTCCAAATCAATCCACCGGATATCGACCTGGGCCCATCTAAGGCAGTGTTTCGAGCGACCGGCCCCGGCGGTGTGTAGGATGTTGGCGCACGTTGGCGCAGTCCGGCTGCTGATGCAACAGGTTACCCCAACGCCAGCCACCCAACCCATCGCGCACGAGTCGCGCCTCGCTCGCTTCCACCGATGGGGTGGAAAAAAGCACCTTCGCCTTTTAATGCGCCTGGCCACACTTGGCTGCATGTTGAAATGTTGGTTGTTTTTCTCGGTCAAATCGGTGGTGGCTAGCTAACGGCCGTCGCGCCACTACGTGGCCGCGTTACCTGAGCGCCACCTGAGTGCACTGGGCAATCATCCGTCAGCAACGGCAGCATCATCATTATCGCCGTCTGTGACACTAGCGACACGTGCACTGGTCAGGTGTGCCTGGTTACAGCTTCATTCACTTTTGGTCCGACGGCTCCGGTGGATTTAGAGTGACGCACTCCAACCGCCCAACGGGGGTTCTGGTCACCCCCTCCGGAGGTGAAAGTGAAAGAAAGTTTCCACCGGGCCGGGCTCTCTCGTCATCGGTATCCATTTTCAATTTCGAACCCCATCATCCCATTTTCCGCTTCCGACGAGCGAACCGTTACGAGCTGTCGTAATAAAATTCACTTTCCCGGGTTCAAGTGGGGCCGGCCTTTAATGGACTCGCGTCGCGTCGCGTCAGGGTTCAGGTCGTTTTGTAATCGATTAAATTTGAGTGCTTCGTGTGTGTGCCATCGAATGGGAAGGTCATCAATATTTGCTCCCGCTCCCTCTCTTTCTTTCGCTGGTGTCACGGTGGCCGTGTCACGCTATGTTTGCGAGTTTATTCTGTAAGTGGAGACGATCCATATCATTTTTATAAACCACATATACCCAGACTACGAAATGAACGTCGTGACCGCCGTGCCACTTAGCCGCGATAATCACTTGCACCGCGACCGGTATTCCGGGGCACCATTAATCTAGGTAATGTGGAGCGTCACATAATTTACTGCCCTAGACTGTGGGTAGTGGTGGTAAATGAATCATTTCATCACAGACATTCTTTCGCTCGGGAAAGTCGGCCACTTACTGTGTGCTGAGTGGCCAGGACCCGTTTTTAGACGAACACTATAACAGACACCCTTCAGCTTCTTCGATGAGTCATTGAGACGCAAAGGAACAGACAGAAATTAAAGGACCCCAACCAGAAAAGGACCTTGCCGGAGAGTCACGAGAGTCGTTCCAAGTTTTGTAGTGGCCCTTCAACACCATCCCGATTCCGTTTTGGTCCCTTTTGGACGTCTGTCACTGCTGAGACGACGAACCAGTTAAAAGGTGGCTTTTGCTTGTGGCTTCTATTGGCTGTTGGAGCTACTAGGCTACACTCCGGAGAGTCCGTCCTTGAGAGGGGTCCAAAAATAGCCTTCGGCACAGATCGTCTCCTCCAGCTGTCACGCTAATTAACCGGATACGTACCTGCCCGTTGTAACGAGGCTGGCATACCACCGAACCACCGACTCCACGTGCGCCACCATTAGCAGATTGGAAACGACAGTTTATGGTGATTGTAAACTTTTTAATATCCCCGTTCCACAGCCACAGTGCTCTCCCCGAGCTGGTGTCGTTATCATACGCAAACAGTTGTTCATTGCCGCCGGGTACGTGCGAGCGAACTTGCCCGCGCCAGCTCATAACGTTGATTGTGGGTCGTTGACGCATAAACCTGCCACCCCAGTGTGTGTGGTGAGTCAGTTCAACCGAGCGTCCTTCACGTGGATCGTAAGCAGCAGCGAAGGAATGCAATTTCTTTGCGCTCCGCAATCCGGTTTTAATGAGTCCCGGAGGTTGCACTCTACTATTCGGCAAGCTGCTATTGATGTGCTGCAGCAAGTGCTGTCAAGTGGTGGCGCTCTCTATGGCTCGATAGGCGATAAGATTGATGTGTTTGAACAGGCCGACGTCGTTTAGATCGATACTAGGAAAAGGGCACGCGACTCCGCCGACTCTCGTTACCCGCACTGATAACCGTGATATATTGGTGACATAATTATTACATAATCTCAACGTCCACTCCCCGTCCCCTGGTAGCTTTATTAAGCTGGACAGTTCGGCTGGCCCCGGGGATAATAAAAATCCGACCGAAGTCTTCGTCGGGGCGATAATTTCAACCGATACGGTAGTAAATCCTTTATAACCGATAATACAGACACAGAGGGGTCCGGCAGTTAACGTCGGTGGCTGAGACATGAATCCCGTACCCCATTAGCTTGTTTACTGATAGTAAATCGGCCACCGGACCTCAGCTCACAAACTACTGGGCTGGCAGAAAGAACTGGGAAAATTTTTCATTGCCTGTTTTCCGGTGTGCACTTATCAACCTGCTGGCAGATTACGCCGGGAGATAATTTTTTTCGCTTCCGAAATGGAATGTTAATGATTAGAGGGAACGGCTCAATCATCGCGTCGTTAATTTAAATATTATCATCTTGTACTGATTGTGGCCAGAGACCGGCAGAGTCATGCCTCGCTCGACAAAACTGTTGATAAGTCGCTTTTTTACGACCCTGCCGCGGAATTTGCGGCTTGCATTATTCACCAAGCGCAGTATCGGTGACGCAAGCGAACGTCAAACTGAGCGGGCCAACATTGTTGTTGGTTTATTAACAAATCAACATCCAATTGACCCAAATGTAGGTGTGCGCCCTCCGCACACCGTCCACCTCAACCAGCTGCCTCTCGTTGCTCCTGTCGATGGCTTTTGAGGTGAGCTTAATTCCCCCGCGGGGCGGTGGTGGCCAACATCGCATCGCCAACCATCAATCATGCCATCAGCAGACCGACCGGGGCCCGGGGCCCCCGGTATGCGGTAACATCTGGTGCGAGGCCTTAAAAGTCCGGGCGGCCGGTCGACCGGTGGCTTCCACATCACTGCGCATCCTCCGCAAGGATTCCCCCGGTCAGTGGCTGACCTTTTGCGCCAGCGACCTTTCGCACGTCTCGCACGCTTCATGTTTTTGTGTTTTTCTGGCCCACACACACACGCCGGACGGCACATCATGTCCGGTCGTCCCAACAGACCGGGCTGATGATGTGGGCTGTAGCTACCTAGAAGAGTCCTTCCGGATTGCAGCGGCGACCCATCATCAGCTTGCTGTCCGGGTTTATTTTATGAACCTGTAGTTACTGTTTCGCATCGAGCCGTGCGCGGGGCCAAAGTGTCGTTTATTTATAGCCATCCGCTTTTCACTGGCAACCGGTGCCGGGTGCATGGTGCATTTTTAATACGACCCAGCACAAATCAAAACTGAGCCATTCGATACATTGTGGGCACTGTGGGCCATTCTGGAGGGTAGCCCATCCTGGATGTAGGTTAATGACTAAATTGCATGGACCACCATTCCGGGATTAGGAGAATTAGGTGTGCGAATCTGCTCGTAATTATCGCGTATGATGAGCCGCCGGTTCATGATTTCCCCGGAGACGCCACGAGACCAGAGAGGTGACCACTGATACTGATACTGTCCACCGGTACTCTGTGGTCTTCAAGTGGCGCAACACCTCGCTGCGCGGCGGCCTGTCATGCTCGGGTGCTGATGGATCGGGCTGCAATAGGATCTGACGGCCGTCTGACAGGTCGTTCGCTTTGGCGCGTGTGCCAAACCGATAACCACCGGGCCGGGGTATCTATCAGCGGCAAATGTTACCTCACGACCAGGGTCTACAACTTTCGGTGGCGTAGTGCCCAATTAGACGGGGGCTGGCTCGCTTGCTTTTTTGGGGCCACTCTTGTACCACTCTTGTTGGTGCTGGGTGTTAGGTGTTTGTCCTCCAAACGCGCCAAGCGCCACGAAGCGTGACGGTAGTGGACTTTGTGTTGTGGTTTTTTCCTTCGCCGGGTGACGATATAATTTATACCGTAAACCCCCCACCGACCGGGGGCCGCTTTGGCCGCGAGATGATCTCCGCGCGAAATCGTGATGGTGAGCTTCGTTCTCGCTCTCTCTTTCTCTTTCGGCGGGTGGCTCGGGGAGACAACCCGAGGGAACCAAATCTGTTTTGCCTGTTGCTGGCAGTTAATGGAGCTGGACATCACCGCGGACGCAATCTTGGGACTGGGACGCTGCCCGCTGGGTATGCGGGTTGTTTCGAGTACAGAGTTCGCCGGCTCCGAAGGTCTTTATTAGGCGGCCCCAGAGAGAGAGTAACTGACACCGGCCAGCCAGCCAGCCAACTAACCGGACCTTGGGCGGGCGAGATCGGATGACTTCACCGTCGCGGGGGTTTTTGTGGTTCTTTTCCTCCCCGGTGGCTGGTTGGTCCATAATTTGGGCAACACTGGGGACGCTGGTGAAATGTGTCATGAACGGTGGAACGTGCCGCTCGTTATCGTGTTTCTTGTTCTCAAATCCTCATCGCCATTTTGCCGGGCGTTCGTGCTTCTCCCGGTCGACCGGGTGTTGTGTCTGAGATTTTTTTTGCTTCGACGACCGGCGAGGATGGTCGTGGAGTTAATGGCCACCGTCGTGTGTGGTACGGGGCCACGGGTGCTTCTCGAGTGGGGGGGCCTCGGTATGAAGTGCGTGACGTGACGCGAGAGTTCACGACGTGTTGCTGCGGCGTCTCAAGAGGCGCCGCCGCCCGGTGGTGCTGATGATTTGATTGTGTACGCCACCTTGCGACACACACCGAGAAAACCGCCGGAAATGACCGGCGCAAACGACGGACCAAGTGTCAATTGACTGACTTGCCCTTCCGAGTGGGCCGCGATCGGAAAGTGGTTGTTTATAGAGACAGCGAGCAGGAGAGATTTGTTTGTCCTTTCAATTAGCGGGCCGGTACGGTGAAGTTGTTGTGCGTCAGGAGATTTTATTTGGACTTCACACCGACTCGCGAACCGATCAGCCGGGTTCGCTGTGGCCGGGCGTGTGCTAACGGAACGGGTGATACGGCAGAAAATGTTGTGACCCAATTACTCGTAAACCGTGTTTGTTGATTGCATTCAGCTGCGGAATGGGTTCTTGAGTTGGTCTTTCGGTTCGGTTTAATGATGGAAACAATGTAAAACAATTGGTACGAAGCAAAACAAACCCTAGTTTTATGGTGGCACCATTTTTGCAAGACGGAAACTGTCACAAAGTAGCCGTTGCGCTTCGTTCGCAACTAGGCGTCAACATAGTAACCATTGGAAGGCAATGGACATTGTTGAAAACGAAGAGTTGTTGACGGAAAATCATTTTCTCACAGCGACAGTGTTTTAAACCGTGACCCGCGGAATCCTCATCTATTCGTCATTTCTTCGGGTGAGTGCAACCAGTCGAGAACACTGACGACAGTTTTTCATTTTTCTCAAAGCCGTAGAATATTGCAGCACTTGAGCTTGCTCCGTCACCTTTGGCCTGACCTCCTGCTGATGGAGGTCGCACATGGCGCACATTCAGCGCGAAGGTTTCGTGCGTCGCTCCGTGCCCGACATTACACGCACCAGTCACATTAGTACAGAACCGGGTAAGAAATCAGAGGCCGACGTAACGAAATGAAGAACATTAAAGGAAAGACGTTCACCCGTTTTTTCTGGCAGCCCTCGCAAGCGGAACGTGGGCTTGCGTGGGACATTTTTGTTGTCCACATTTTTCTTCCTGAGCTCAGAGCTTTCTCTGGCCTTCACCTCCCGTCGTCCCCACCGTCGTCCGCATCGTCTTTTCCGGGGACGGAGGCAAATTTTTATGTGACTTTTCAACCCACTCCGAGCCCACTCCGCCCGGGACCGACCCACCGTAGCATATGCTTCGGCGCCGGCGACCGGTTTCTTCTACGGGCGGCGATGGCCAAGCATAACAAAAAAAAGCGAATATGCGTGAGACTGTGCACGACGCGAAATCGCGTTGTTTGCATAAAATTTTACTATCGCCGCCCGGAATCCGGTTCACTTGCTTTTCGGCTGCTGCTGCTGGTGACAGCGGCCGACTCCGGTTCTTGGAACAGGTTGCGCGATCGGTCGCGTACGTCAGAAAAGAGTTGACAAAAAAAAACAATAAAAATGAAATTAACACAGAACGCCAGTGGCACGATATTTTGAAGTGGGTTGACTTATTGGCGCAGCGCACGCGAACCACAAAGTTCCCCTTTTGAGCCCTTTGGCGACGTCAGGGCCGCCATTAGTGGCCGCACTTTGCAGGGACCGCGTATTGCTCAAGCAAAAGGGAGCTACTTTCTGTTGGGGGCTTGCATTACCGAAGGGGAGTTTCAGAACGGAAAAGGTGACAAAATTATGCTCAGTTCTTATGCTCGTGTACGGAAGGATCGAGTTTTTTATGGACGCGGAACTCCGTAACGCTCATTTTAAAGTGCCGCACAGTGCGCCACCTTAAAAAGGCATTGTTTCGTAACTGTTATGGCTCATTATTTAACCGTTTAAAACATAAAAAACATGGCGGAAACCCCAAATGGGGCATCCTGCTGCTGCTGCTGGCTAATGGCTGCGCCCGGTTGTGCCCGTGTCAATTGCTCCAAACCGCACCCTATTGGTTTCGATTTTATTACCAAACCCCACGGCAGCAACCCCAGAGCCCCAGTTCCATAATTACTGCTTTCGACGTTTTCTTACCGGAGGCGGTGGCGTCGGCGGCGCCGGTAATGGTGAAGTGAAAATGTCCTTTAAACCACCTCCCACGGGCGCCGTTTTGTTTGACACGTTTGTTCCGGGTGGCAACCGCAACATGCAACGATCGGGTGTGGGGGGGACGATGCATTTTGGGACTTTGGGCGAGCGGCGAGGGACACGACTGGGGCGGCCATGCCCGCTGGGGTGCCTCGTGATGCAGCCGTGACTGGCGCAGCCACGGCCACTAATTATAGATTCTGCCCTATCGCTGCAGCCTCGCGCCCCTCGGCGGCGGTTCCCCGCTCACTCTCTCTCTCTCTCTCTCAGACAGAGGTCTTTCTGTCTCTGTCGAACGCAGCGTGGTTCGCCGCAAATGCAGCGAACAATTGCAGTTGCCATTTCGGCGGAATGCACGCCTCTGTTGGAGCACCAGGGGGTGCGCCAGGGCCAGGCCAGGAGGACTTAAGTCCCCTTGATCGAGGTTGGCGGGCTGATGGGAGAATCACCACGTGCCTTGGGAGGACCTATTCGACGGGACGACGGGCTTTATTTGCCCCCTTTTGTCACATTTTGCATCGTGTCAGCGGTCTGTCAAGCATGGTTTTGGCCATATCAAAACTCAAAGGTGTTTAGCTTTTGATGGGAGAAGGATTTGCAACACTAATCACCGCTACGGGTGAGGGGGATACTTTATGCTTTATTTAAAACCATCATAATGTTAAAAAATGATACATATTAAAAGGTGTTTACATCTTATTCATTTTTTTGTAAATTTAACGTGCATTTTGTAATTCGTGGGAATGCACATTTTCAAAGGGTTTCTGCTTGATTTTAATCTATATATATAAAATTCCCGTTCTGTCTGTATGTTCCTTATAGACTCCGAAACTACTGGACCGATTGACTCGAAATTTAGTATACAGGGGTTTTTGGGGCCGGGGAGTGCAATAGTCAAGGTTAGAAACCCCTCACCCCCCTCTTTCTTTGCCCTCCCATACAACTAACTGTTAAAAACATCAATTACTCCACAAGTTATGAATCGAATTTCATCAAAACTTGCACAATAGTTGATGGTCACCCGAGAAACCATGTGACAAAATTTGGTCCTTGCAGGACGAGGGAAGGGGGGGGTCTCCATACAACCCCAATCCTTAAAATACGTCCTAGGGCAATATGGGTATCGTTTCTAAGGTTTTGGTGGTCTGTAAATCGATTGGTTTCACTTAAAAGCCTTTTCCTTCCTTCTTCCACCTATCACCACCCCTCATTCCATCCATCTTGAAGTAGTGTGATGTTGGGGGGAACTGCGTAGTTTGCGTTTAATTTTTAAAGAAAGTGAGAAAGAAAGGAAGAGAGAGATAGAGAGGGAGAGGGAGAGAGGGAGGGGTAGAGAGAGAAGGGGAGAGAGAGAGAAAGAGAGAAAGAAAGAGAGAGAGAGAGAGAGAGAGAGATAGCAACGGACTGCTACAGCCTTCTAGATTGCAATTAGGATCATATAGTAGAAAAAGTACATTTCACACCTTCCGGGAGAGGGGCTCCCATACAAACGTAACATAAAATTCAGCATAATTCGGGTTGTTTTCGAACAAATCGAACCAAATTCTGCAGGTGGGAGTTTTTGGGGAAATGTTCTGGTGAATGTTTGAAACCTCTCGCCACTTTACAAAGGGTGGCTCCTATACAAAATTAGGGTAAATTGCAGCAAAATTCGAAAAGTGTTCTAACAATTTGAGTCAAATTTAGCTGGTGCGAGTTTTGCCATGTATCCAACGGGAAGCGGGAAGGAAAGCCAATCGGATACATCACCGCGAAGCCCTACCATTTGAAACAGAGTAACGGGAGGCGGAAAGGGAAACTGAACAAATACGTCAACGGGAAGCCCGATCGTCTGAAAAGTAGAAGTAACGGGAAATGCAAAGGGAAGCTGATCGGATACGTCACCAGGAAGTCCGTTGAAACGTCGGATAATCGAGAAATGAGGATGAAATGAGGCGTGGCAACGCGCGCCGGGATCAGCTAGTATGAAATAAAAATTCTTTAGTGTCCGGCAGGTTTAATAATGTGTGACGATGAAGTTCCTATTCTATTTTCCTGTACTGTCACCTAGTTCAAGCTACTGTGGCCAAAGCATAATTCGGGAATTCGCTTATAACTCAAAAACTATTCGTTTATTCTCCAAAATCTATGTCATCATCTTTAAATTAATCGCTACTCTATGCATTACATCTATTTTTACGTTTGTTCCAACATTTAAAACGGTTTAAAAAATCTTTCTTTGGAATAGCCTTCAACAAATTACCGAATAGTCACATGATGCGGTGAATATGGTGCAATGTATGGCAATAGTGCAATGGTGTAGGGAATATGGGAATGACGCATGCTGAATACGGTGGATGCGGAACGATCTGGCCGGTCCGTTTGAAGGAAATTCATGGTGCGATACGTGGATTGACCATTATTACGGCCGGTGGATGGATGTGCATTGTTACGGGGTAATAAACATGCTTTTGATGGTTTCGATTGAAAATGATAGATATCATAGAAACATCATCGATAATCGTCGAACATCGATTTAAAACATCGACTGACTTTTATGGGTTAATGGTTTTTAGCAGTACACAAGGCCACAAACTGTTACCCGGTTCTTGCAGCGGATAAAAATGTCTGAAAAATGGAGGTAATCCGTCCATCCGTTCCATCCGAAGAGCGGTTGATTGAGGTTGATAGATTAATCACCAAAACCTCCCAACAAATGGGCGATTAGTAAGTGAAGGTAGCCGTTGGTCGGTTGTAGTTCAATGGTGACGTTCGCTTTTTGTACGGCCACGTTATACCGAAAAGTGGTTTCGATTGTTCGAAACCAGAAACATCCGGGGACACACTCGTTGGATGGCCCGCAGCAGGCGGTAACATATCGAAGCGAGAGTGGCAGCACAGGATAAATTATGCATTCTCGCCGACGACATATTGTCGGGCACAAAAATATCAACTCCCAACCGGCAGCCGTCTGGTTCCCGGGTCTGGCTGGCGGGCTTGTGTTGAGAAAGGGTGACGAAGCCCGCCGAATGGCGTCTTGAGGTTTGAAGTCAAGCATCGCCAAGTGAAGTCGCGTTTTGCGCGACGGCCCGACAAACGGCCCCCCGAGGCCGGTCGGCGTTTTTTGATTCAAAAATTCAAGGTTAAAAATAAATCACAACGCCCCGCTTTTCACCGCATGGCGATGGTGGCCTCGCCCGTGGCCTCTTCTGGCCGTGGTGTTGCGCTTCTCCGAATCGGAATGAGGAAGGCAAAATAAACACATGTTGTGTTCTTTCAGATCCGGTGCTTCAGATCGGGCGGAAAAATCGGGCCGCGGTGCGTGAAAATGGCGGTGCCAACTCGCGGCCGCCGGATGCGCCGCCACTAATTGACGGTGTGGGTGCAGCTGTTGCGCGAGACTCCTTAACCGCCGGAGGTGGGTTGCCCTAGCGGACCCTAGGCGGCCCTAGGTTGAAGTTGGCCCGCGTCTAATGAGCAGGAATTAATTTGTTTTTCGTTTCTATTTACCGCCGCGGCGGCGGCGGCGGCGGCGACGGCGGAAGGTGCAAAATTTGGCACACGCACAGCGCTCACCGATCCGAGATGCCTTCCTGCCGACGAGCTGCTCGAGTGGCGCGAGTTGGGATTATGTGCAAGCCGTGCCAAAAATACGCGCCACATCGCGCGTGGCGCGTGCTGTGAATCTCTCCCGAAGGTGTCTATTTGCGCTGGAAAAATGGCCACCAGAAAGAGGGGGGGGCCCATGAGCATCTTCGCTGGAACGCGATCGGCCGGATTACGTAAACCTGGCTCAAGGGTCCGCCGACGGATGTCGGCACCGTTACTGCTGCACCATACAGCACCCAATCCGCCGGGACCCGGGAGGAGGATGCCAAATCGATGAACCGTACTTCGGGATTGGCACACTCTTCGTGCACTTTGGCGCCCCAAATTCCAGCTCCTTCTCCGGTGTGTTTGTGTCTGTGCTTTATGGCCATTTTACTGGCGCGGTAACATAATCAAAAACATTGTTTGGTTAAAGGCATTTGGCCGCTGGATGCTGGGTGCCGCTGGGGCCGCTGGGGCCGCTGGGGCCGCTGGGGCCGCTGGGGCCGCTGGGGCCGCTGGGATATGCTGACCTCACCACGCAAGAACCCCCAAAGGAGCGTTTCTCTCGGTGTTTGTGTTTGTTGGTTTCTTCGGGGCCCACCCGCGGAAGCGCTCGGCCTTTTTTCATGTTGCCTCGCAGCCGTTGACCGTTAATTAAAGGCGTCAACTCATCACTTTGCTTCGCGCACGCCGAGCTCATAAACAAACCGGCCACGGGCCGGTGTGGGGTAGGAAAGTGTTTAAAGATGCTTGTTTAACGCTTAAATTAGATTGCCTCGGCGGACCCAATCAACGGACGGGATGATGAGATTTGTGGTTCGGCTGAGCTCCGGTCCGGGTCGGTTGGCCATCGCGCACGAACCGCGGTTATGGCTAACCCCCTTCGGCATCGATGGGGCGTGCGCGGGTTTATTGAAACGTTAGTACCATCTGGCGTATCCGAAAATGTGTCAAAACTTTGGCCCATTCGGTGGTCAAAACATCAACAATTCATTCGTGGATTCGTGGGTTGTGTGTGTCACGACGATTGGGGGATTTCCCACTGGGGCACAGTGGGATTGGCTCCGGGAAAGCTACCAGCTGTCCGCCAGCTGGGGGATCGGTCCCGGACCGATCCCGGACGGCGGCCGACCGAAAGCATATTTCAACAAGCCGCGTGACATAATTAAATTATATGTTTCCGCACCGCACCGGTCGCGGGCGAAACCTCTCCCGGACTTCCCCGAAAGACCGATGATTATGCGCTCTACCCCGTCACTCTGCATTATAAATTGATGGGCTTTGTGCGCCGTGCCAACCGTGCCGTGGTGGGACGCTGCGCGAATCTCGAGAAATGCCGAGCCACCGCCCGCCCGTCGAACGGAGGCCGCCAACCGCACACCACATGCTTAGGGATTGTGGTTTTTCGGCGGATCCCCTTTCTCCTCGCGTGCTGTGAAGCGCCAGCAGCATCCTTCTTGCGTGAGAAGCGTTGCCAAAAGTTACGTCATTGTCTAAAATTTGCGGCTCTTGCGATCCGGCCCGTTGGTATGTTCCGTTTGATGCTGCATGTTTCGTGCGCTTTGGATTTTTTCCAGCTCATCGTGGAGCCTGGCGAAAGGAGCAGAGTGCCATACGCTGCCGGGAGGACGACATGAGCTCTCTCGGGTGTTTTATCACCCCGGGTATGTCGTCGGCGGCCACCATCGTTTGGTCGTTTGCTTTATGTTTCGCCGTTTTTATGGCGATTGTGCGGTGGCAAGGAAAAGCTGCCGGGAAAGCAGCTTTTCTTTTCGGGGTCGACAAATATCTATTTCTCCGAACAGCAGGACGCGACATGTTGCCAATGCAAACATGCCGTTGGCCCATAAAACGGCGGCGGCGCGCATTCGTTGTTCGGTAAAAATGTACAACGCAGCATTTGAAGAGCATTTGTAGAATGTTTTTTAATGGCGACGGTTTTGCTAACGTCGATCAAACATACAGCTTCGCCCTTCGTGGGAATCGCGAAAGAAATCGCCATTACCGATGGCCGTGGCCGGCCAATCGGTGCGGGTTTATTGCTCGATGTGTTGCGATCGAACTTCATTAAGGGCACACGCACGCGGTTTGACGATGTTAAGCCGGGAACTCAATTAATGAGACAGAATGAAAAGTTTTGGCATCGCTGCGGTGGCCACGAATTCCATGCATAATTACGCCCTGATCGATTGGATCATGCCGCATATCCATCAGGCCACATTTCCGGCTCCATTTATAATGCAACCGCGGAATGGAATTGCGTTGTGCTTTGGGGATTTCTGGGGACGGCGAAACGGGGATAATTATTGACCGCCGTCACCGGCTGTTGGTGCAGATGCGCTGACACGGTGTCCGGATTCCACTCTAGTTTGTTGGCCATCTCTCTGCACATCGTTACCGTGGATAGTTTGACATCCGAAGCCATTCTTTTCGCCGTCTTCCCATCCCCAGCGTATGTAACGATCCTTCTTCAGCAATAAATCAATGAGGATGAAGATCACTGAGGGTCGATTCGGGCAATATCGATCAACGAATGTTGCAGGATCAACGATGCTCTTGTTGCATTTTATGGAGCCATAAGACATCTCGAAGTGATTGTTATGCTTCCACCGTTTGGCCAATGCCAATCATTTGAATGCTTTCGGACCTGCGAACGGCCCTCGCGTGGCCCTCGATCGATTAGCAATCAATCGTCGTCGGAATGCTAATCAGTTGCTGCTGCTGCAATGTTCGGCCCCGGGTTAATCCTCCATTCCATGGAACGACGGAAACGTCTAGCGTCGGGGTGACGTACGTGGCAATTCTACGACCTCTTTCGACCGAGTCACCGAGTCTAGGTAGCAGCCTGAAGAAGGTTGGAGCACGGCCTTTCGCTGGCTGGCGCATACTGATCATCCTGCCTGCTGGCCGCCGCCATCATCACCATGATTGGTGGCGGTTTGTTTGGGGTCGACCGCCGGCCGAATTGTGCCCCTAATTTGCCTGCGGTCCCAAGTCCCAAAACGCACCGCCCCGTCCGTGTTCCGGGGTTGAAAATGAACCGGAAACCGAGGCGGAGGCGGCTTCGAGTATCCTGACGAAGCGGAAGCAGACTGGGTGCACTGGGCGGTCGCGTGGTGAGATAAACAACAAGAGGTGGTTTGGTGGTATGTTTGTCGGTGCGGCTCTCGATGTTGCGCATACAATTTGCATAATATTAATTTAGCAACGTGGCTGCCGTCGGTTGCTGCTGCACTCGGGCGGCGAAAGGCGGCGCGGCGCCCGAACCGAATGACGTATTTTAACCCTCGTCGGACGGGTGTCTCCATTGATTGACACGGGCGACGAAATGTGTCGGTGTGCGCCTTTTTTGGGGCCCCTTCTTGACGCAGCCGGTTTGAGAATAATAATTTCTTCCGCCTGCCTGCCATTTGTGGGGGCCGATGGAGTAGACAACCCTTCTCCGGGGTTAAGAAACGTTGTATGCGCTTTGCATGAATTAAATTGCCATCTCTATCCTGCTTCCTATTGGCCTCCGCTCCGGTCGGTAGCAACATGTTGGCAGCGTGTCGCAGTTTAATTGAAAAATGTCGCCAAACAGCCCCTGCTGAGATATGACCTAAATTTCCAAAATATTGATTCCTTGCCGAGCCGGAAGGCTTCCAGGAAGAGGGCTCCTTCCTTAATCTTAACTTATTTTCCCAAAACTACGTTTATTCACCCGTTCTACGAAGGACACACAAACTGGCACGATCGCGCTTTCCAGAGGACCCCCGTCTGGAATTGCGGCGACTCCGTGGCCCCGGTCAAGGCAAACTCCAGGGTGACAGAATGTCTGAAAACGGTGAAACCACTGCCAAAAACGCAGCACCGCGCAGCAGTCCTGGCACCAAACAACGCATAAACGGAGTCCGGCGCCGGTACCGGAGGTCCACTTCCTTCCATCCATTGATTGGTATTTTTTTCGCAGCACACACGCCACTTCTAGCTTTCTCTCTTTCGCTCTGACCCCACGGGTCAAGGTTTCGTTCTATGGTGGTTAAAGTTCGAAAATAAGGCGCCAACCAAGCTTTCGCCAGCGCCCACCTGTTTCGGTCACATACAGAAAAAAACCCAATCCACACCACCAGGAAGTCCTAAACCTTCGCCCCGGCGAGCGGCTGGCGAAGGTCATGAACGTGGGGATTTAATTCTGTGGGAGGGCGTTGATAAATGGAAATTTCTGGCCCATGAATTTCACCATTTTCACGTCCGTGTTTTGTTGTTCTCTTTTTTTTTGTGTGGCAGCCCAGGCCGCTGGCGCCACACATCGGTGGCGCGGGGCCGCAATGACGCGTTGAAGGTCCTTCGGGCGGCGCTTCGGGGAAGATCGATCGCCTGGCGGCGTATGTGTGTGCAAAATTAAAAGAAATGTAAGTGGGAAAACTCAACGCAACGCAGCTGGAAACTTTTCCAACGCCCTCGAGACTCGTTTCATAATTCAAACAGCACGTGGCCCTGGGAAAGACCACGTCTTGTGGGGCCCGGCAACATGTGCTGACGTCCATTATCGGGGACCCCCCCAAAAAGCCCTTTGAAATGCGAAAGAAAACTGGACGACGGTAGAATCGAACCCGGAACTGAGGCCCCTGGTACCGAGTGCACCGGTATTAAGTGCAATATATCCCCCCTTTGTGGCGCGGTGGGTTGTGTTTCCAGACGCCCATTAGTTGTTTGTTACACGCCAACATCTGAGGTGGTTCCCTGCCTGCACCGAGCAGCGTATCGTGTCACCAGCGTCACCCGACCGGTGAGTAAACAGTCGGCCGGCGATAAGAGGTATCCACTTCCTTAAGTGGCTCACCGGTGGTTCCGCGAAGAGTCGCGAGTTTTATTTAAATTTACGATACGAAGGCCTTTCCTGCGGCGGACGTGGCCCGTCTTCCAATTGGCGGGCAATACATGATATCCGGCGAACGTCCGGAAACACTTCACTGTCGGCGCAGTTTGATTTGAGGGTCACCCGAGGACCACGTGTGCCAACGGCCTCGGTGTAGAGGTCGGCCGGCGTTGCGGTGCTGCTAATTACCGTGACGTATGGGTGGTCCAGGACACACCGGCAACGAGGAAGATGCGCCCGTGGTGCCCTTCGCGTGCCACGGCGTCTGAGAAAGTGCACCAACTGCCGTAACAATGTTGCTGATTTATGCATGGCTGGCGCCTTTCGCGCCCTTCCAACCCGACCGGCGAGTAATCAATGCAAATTTTATGCCAACCAGGCACCCCCGGGGGGGTAAGCGAGATCACCATCATGGCGCGCGCGTTCCCAAAAACCCCGATCATCATTTTATCACCATCATCACCGACAATGCCGCGCGGCCTCTCGCGGGGTTTGTGTGTTAAGGTCGGGTCGGTTTGCTTTTGTTTTCCTTCTGTCGCTCGAAAGCGACCTTGAAACGCGGGTTTGGCGCGGGTTTCGTGATTCCCCGCTACCCCCCGGCCCTGGCCCTGGCAATGGGCGGACAATTAATGTGCATTAACGATGACTCCGCGTGAAAGTGCATCTAGGGCTCGGTTCTCACGGAACGCGGAACGAGCCGTTCAAAGCTAGTGGAGGTGCTATTGTTGGAGGTGGCGCCCGCAGCAGGAAACAATTGGCCCCGTTTCGGGGCGTTTTTTTGCCACGTAGCACATGGGCTGAAAAGTCCGGGGCTAGGAAAGATCACGAGTTCTAGATTGGAGTCGTCGTATCGTCCATTACACCAGGCACATCCCAAAATACCGAGGCCATAACTCAGATCTCAGATCAGATCCACTCAGATGTTGCTCGTTTAGATTCCTGAGTGAAATGATGGATCCTGCTCAAAATCATCAATACGTTATTTGGATTTTGTGGATTTGTTTTATGATGCCTGGTGTTACCGCTTCATTTGGACGTCCATTGCGTTATGCATCAACTGTGTCCTTACGACCACGTTTCATGTCTGCGAACCAACCGTTTTATTGTTGTTTCTGATGGAGCGAAGTCCTTATAACACTTTTCAAACCATTGCTTCGTTTAAGTGGTACTTTTTCCCATAAAAAAGCAGTGTAAAATTGAATAAACGATATTTTTGTTAATCCATTGTTTTGAAAATAATAAAAGTAGCGTCACAAATGCACAATCACTCACAAACTTATGAGTAGAAATAGAAGCGGTGAATGCAATAAGATTACCAGCATTTATGCATTAGGCTAGGGACTTTTCAGCCCATGTGACCATTCAGCCGAGTATGGTACGGTTTTTATGGGCGCGTTTATGAGTGGCGCAATCATCGGCATATGATGATAAGTCCCACCTCTTACCCCTGCATAGGTTTGAGAAGGACGGATTTATCTATCGATAATTACAAAATTTAAAATAAATCAACGAGAGGGGGCATGGGGGCAAACTTCCCAGAACCATGGCATCTAGCTTCTCTCCTTTTACAACGGTCGCCATCCCTTAAAGTGTTAGACAATGCATGATGTCCCCACTTAAAAGGGAGGGTCCACTCTCCGGAGCGCAGAAGATTTCTCTTGCTCTGTTTATAGTGCACACCTCCAGTTACCATTGGTTGATAATGTGGTGCGACCGTTAAGCATGAGCCTTATCATCTGCTTTTCGCTAATTGACACCAACGATTCTATTACAGAATGCCCACCACTTCCTCATTTCCGCGCGCGTGTCTCAAATCTATCTAGTCTCTTTCATTATAATTATTATTAATATTTTTGTATTTTCATTTTCTCAATGTTTTTTAATCTTATCATCACCATAATCAAAGCGAACGACGACAAGCACAGTTTCGACAGATTGCTCCACAAGATACAAGATTTCACATATACAACATGTAACATATAACGTAACTACTGGTCTGTTGAGCCAGACGCAAGTTAAACGACCTCTCTTATATATGCGGAGCACAAACGCTTGAATTCCCTCAGATGTGCGGCTTGGGTGATGTGCCTCGGCATAGCATCGGTGTGTTGTTTTTCTGTTCGGGTCTGGGTCGAAGCGCACACGCAAAAAAGCCATCGGTGCATTGATAAGTGCACTGCCGCCTGGGTTTAAATTTTCATTGCCCTCAAATGGCCATTCATGTCCTCGATTTGCCGCACCCGGCGCGTCAAGGGTTGGCCTGTGTCCATAAGCTATCTTGATCCATTTTTCATAAGCCCAAATTGCATTGACATTAGTGGATCGGTCGGACACCGTCACCGAAAACAAGTTTCCCGCTCGGTTACTTTGCGTAATTGCAATCCAATTATCAAAATCAACGACACGCGGCTGGCCGAAAGGGTGGCCACAACACAATCAAGCGAGAAATTGGAGATGTTGGCCAACGAATGCGGGGAGATGGGCGCCCCCCGTGTAAGTGGCTCGGCACGTGGCCGTCTGGTGTCCGCGGGTGTGCTGCTACGCGACGAACAAACCCACTCCGATTCCGTTCTAAATGCAGTTTTGTGTTGTTCCTGTCCGCCTTGGCCGATGGATCACGATAGGGCGGTGGGGGGCCCGGTACTTACACGACGGCTCCAGACTTCCTGCGGAGCAGCAGGACACGGCTCCGGCAGCGCAGATAATCCCGGAGTCGCCGTTGTTGTTTAAAACAAGACCATTCTTGACCCCCGCGAGTGCTGTAAGAAGGACGACAACAGTGTCCTTTTATTTGTCCGGACAACAGCGGGACCAATCGCCCCACGCGTCCTGGTAAGTGCGGGGCCAAGTGTTTGCTGTGGTCCGGAAAGTCGTCTACCGTGAAAGGCGAAGAAAAGCTGTGGATTTCTTCCCAGTTTTCTAGACGCGTGGTCCGATAGTGTCCGTGGCAGTGGTCTTTTATCACTTCGTCGCGTCGTTGAAGTGGCCGCGCTCAAGAGGACCACAGACGGAGATATGGTGAGAGCAAGAGAATAAGATGATGGAGCAGCAGCTTACGATAAAACACACTCCAACTGGAAGCCTACTTTGCTGCTCAGTGTTATGTTGCTTAGCTTTCTGACTCGTGTTTTGACAGCCTCGTTACCGTTAACGTCAGTTGCAGCCAGTGACACTTTAATGCTTAAACTTCCTTGAAGATAGTTGGAAAAAGCAATGGGCGGCATCGCAGTAGCCATTGCGTTGTGGAGAGAACGGGTTCGAAAGCATTTTAAAACTGCATCCTATTTCCGTTGAAGTCATCGAGGCAGAGGGGTAACCATTTCTTTATAATTCATATGCGCCAGGTCACCGCCAGGAGTGGGACCTCAATTAGAAATTTACCCCAGTCTATCGTCTGCACGAAAACAATGGATGACGGAAGCCGTTTTGAACCCCCTCTGGCGTGTGTGTGTGTGTGATGGCAATAGAAATAAAAAATCATTATCATTCTCGCGACGCCCGTCTGTCTGATGGCGGCGGGGTCGAGACTCACCTGCCGTCCTGGGCTATGGAACAGTAAAAAATCGAGTTCCATATCGGACCCTCGCGACCACCGGATGTGTGCCGGGAGGTGGCCGGGGTTAGGACGGGCGAGCGCACAATTGTGAGCGACCCCCGCCCCGTCATAACTGGCCACCGATCGGAAGTCTTCGCCGTCGTCGTAGGGCACGCAACAAGACAAGGCGCGCCAGTCAGCGGGGGGTGCGTCAATTATGTGCTGTTTATGCATCTATGTCGCCGCGGCGGTGTTCGCCATTGTGTGCATTGGGGTCCCTCCGCGTCCCCGTCCTTCCAGGGGATTGATAAGGGGCGCAGCATAAGGGATGCAGCTAAATACTGGTTGTCGAATAATTGCCGGGTATCGGCGGGTAGTAATTACTGGCACGTCCCTCGCCGGTTTCGAGTGCAACCATCTTCTGGAACCGAGGCTCCGGCTCCGGTTGTGTGTCCGGATAATCACCCCGCATCGATTTGTTGGTTTTGTGGTAGTAAAAATGCATATTGTTTAACGTACCCACGGCCGTAGATCATCCGGCTACCGACGCTGTACCGGTTTATCGGTTCCTATGCGACAAGCGTCAGTTGAGAACCCCCATCGACTTAAAAGTTGAAGTTGCTGACGTTCTGATAGAAAATATGCAAAAAAAAATGGAATAATCCAGCGTATTGGGAGCATATTCCATCGGAGTAAATGCGAATAGCTCACCCGAGACGATTGAACGACAATAAACATCGTCTTCATCAGTGCAAACGGTCCGCATAAGGCCTTCCGCTGTGCGATGTTGTTGGACGCATAAATATGAACTGCAACCGGGTGTGCCACACAGAGTTCCCTCCCCTCCCCCGGGGCTGACCCACTCCGATTGGCCCGCGTCCCGTGAGATGGAATAATTGCTGCGGGTTCAATTAAGTAATTGCCGTGGGGACGTTTTCCTTTGGTTTTTCCGGTCCTGAGGTCTGGACCGCCTGAAGCGCCAGGAATGAGGTCACTTCCTTTTTTCTTTCACTTCCCTCTCAGGCGCCCTCCCAAACGGGGAGAAAGGAAAGCACACGTCGGGCCCGGAACGTAGCAAAAATCGTTCCGGATGTTTCTGACGACGTGTTTCTATTGTTTGCACTTTGGAAATAGCAGGAGTTGCGCTGGTTGCGATATGTCATCCGTCGAGTCGGGGGTCTAGGGACGACGCATTGCTCGACGCTGCATGCGCCGGGATGCTGACGGGGGGATCCTTTGGCAATGGATCCCGCGGAGGACACGGTATACACGGCCGACAATGGGCACTGCATATGGATGACGTTGGATATGTAACCTCAGCCATCGATCGGCGCTGGCATCGGTTGCAGCGTAGAAGGACTTGCGATGGTTCCGCTGAGTAGCGAGAGATTCCACTGTTGGCGTAGCAGATTTTGAATTTCTCATTAATTAACTGCGATTAGTGTTTGAAATGAGCTGGATGATAATGATTCTCCGACAGCTATCCGACGCTTCTTATCCCGATTATCCCGATTGTTGAACCGCAATGAACGAACGTGAGTGCTAATGCCGACCTTTTTTCGTTATAGGATTTACCAATCATGCGAACCCTACGACGACGCTGATCCTGCGATCATGTTCGAGCGTCGTCCCGTGTGGGGAGTCCTGATACTGCTGACGCTCGTGCTGACGGTATGGCAGATGGCGCCGCACGACGCTACCGTCTACCGGGAAGTGATGTCGGCACGTGACTATCCTCCGTCGGCGCTGCCGTCGTCGTTGGCGTTCGCGCTGCCCTACGAGCAGGCCGATCAGCAGCAACAGTATTCGGCCCATCCCGTCCTAACACCGCCATTCGGTGGCGAGGATAACGTGATCGGCGAGGACGAACAGGAAGTGGGCGCAGTGCGCCGTGGCACATATCTGAACATCACCTCGCCACCGTGGCTAGTGGCTGCAGTAGCCGCAGGAGCACTCTGGGAACCAGCAGTCAGCAGTAGCGCTAGTTTAGTCCAAACGAGGGAAGTCACCGGGGGTGAAGGGCGTACGACGGCCACCAGCAGTAACACCGCCGTTAGCAGTACACAGTCGACAGCGTCGTTAACATTAGTCAGTCCGTTCGAGGAATTGCTGCCAAATGAGGATTACACCAGTCTAATAGATTTAAAGGATTTTAAGTTCACCATCAACCACGACTACTGCGGCGTCGGTGGCGGAACCAGTAGTAGTAGCGACCGGAGTAATGCCAGCGGCAGCATAGTTAACCGAAGTACGCTCCCTTCCGGTGGGCCACCGTGGAGCAGCAGGAAGCGTCGAAGGAGAAGCAGCGCCGACGACGGGAGCCTTATGCGGGACGGAGTGGCCGTGCGATCGGCGCCGTCGGCGGCACCGCTGGTGTTGGTGCTGGTCCACTCGGCACCGGACAACGTTTTCAAGCGCAATACGATCCGCTCGACCTGGGGCCGACCCGACGGTCGGGCGCGTTTGATCTTCCTGCTCGGGGCAGTCAACACGAGTGCGGCCCAGCGGGCCATCGAAGAGGAGAGCCGCACGTACGACGATATCGTGCAGGGCAGCTTCGTCGATGCGTACCGCAACATGACGTACAAGCATGTGATGGCGCTCAAGTGGTACACTTACCACTGTCCCGGCGCCCGCTATGTTCTGAAAACGGACGACGACGTGTTCATCAACGCACCGGTCCTGTACGACGTGCTGGAGCGGGTTGCGCCCCAGCGGAAGCTGCTGCTCTGCCAGCTGGTTACGAAGTTGAGCGTCAAGCGGACGCACCGCTCCAAATGGTACGTGAGCTGGCGCGAGTACCCGACCCGCTACTACCCGCCCCACTGTCCCGGCTACTCGATACTCTACTCGCGCGACGTGGCCCGGGAGCTGTACCGGGAGGCGCAGCGTCAACCGTTCTTCTGGATCGACGACGTGCACATCACCGGAACGGTGGCACAGAACGTGAACGTTACCATCACGCCGATGGACTCGCTGTATCTGGACGAGGAGCAAAAGGGCGAGCTGCTCAGCCGGAAGCTCAGCGCTGCGGGCCTGGTGTTTTTCTTCACCAACCCCAACCTGCCGATGGACGAGATCCGGCGGCTCTGGTACGCGGTCACAGAACCGGCCCACCGGTGAACCGGATAGCAATCGGGCAGTGAATCTGATTGAAAGCTGCGGCTACATTCTTTGAATGTTTCGTTTTGTTAGCGTGTCGCTGGTTGGTTATGTAAAATAGGTTTTCGAAAGCATTAGCTCAATACTCATCTGATATTCTTGTATGTCTCATTGTGAATCTTACCTGAGCACTACATTCTTTCGTCCTGTGTTCGGATTGTATATTTTAGGAGCGTTAGCCCTTTTTGTATATTTTGAAAGTATCTGTTTGCGTCCAGCAGACTCATTGGCAATCTGCTAGATTTCTTCACCTTACACAACTGTATGAAGCGGTGGCTGGTATACCCCGTAGGGATTGATGAGGCGTCGTAACCAAACCCAATCTCTAAGAGAGAGAGAATACGAAAAGGTCTTGCGAAAGTGATGCAATCAAAAGCTCAAACTGTATCGATTTATGTAGGTAATAATAAATGCGAATTGAAACCGAGACGTAGAAAGCCATATATACACGAATATTATTGAAAAGTTGTATAACTATGTAGAGTCACCGCGGCGTTGGTGGGATGCTAGAGCAAACGTAGCTAGAAAGAGACTGTGCCGGTGTGAACGTAAAATAGTGAACAAAACAAATGCATGCAAATAACTAGGTTTTTGAAAATACGTGCAAAAGTTCGACTGTTTTAAATAAAAAAAAACAACCAAAAGAACGAAAGTATGATCTAGAATTCATCACAAATCTTATGCAGTGTTCGAATATGAACTCTTTATCCTAGTTCAAAAAACATATGATACAATGTTTTCGGTGAATGAAACACAAAAATTCAAACAAAGATTAAAATAATGTTAACACCTAACAACCGGTAGAAGGAAAGGTGCAACACAATAGAACAGATTCTAATTGCGTGTGGCAGATACCGGGGGTAGTATCTTCGATTACAATTTAGCGAGTGGAACTACCTATGAACTTTGAAGCACTTCAAAACCATTCTGTTTAACAATTTGTGATAGGCATTGAACGGATGTCGGAGAAATGTTTAGACGGCGGTGAACCGTGAATTTTATGCTTTGTACCTAAAGAATTCGAATAGTTTTATTTCCCCGCCTTTTGTCTCATTTACCGTACTATTTTCGTACTATTTCTCAAACCTGTTTAGTGAAGGCACTCCGCTCATAAACATATTAGTAGCTGGTCCAACAAGAAGTGTTTTCAAAGTAATTCTATAAAGCACCGTATGGCTCAATGTAGCTCACCTTGTAGCGCTTTCTTCGTACGGTCAGTTTACGGCATGTTCTCTGCCTTTGGTCTATGAACCCGAACACACGGTGGCGCATGAGGTACTGTAGGTTTCCATCCCATTTTTTATTCCATTTCCTTCTTTCCTGCGTCAATTAAGTACAATCTCGCAATTCTACAAACCAACCGATTAGCCGGCGTCGCCACGGCCGCGGGAATGCGTCGTGTGGGCTCTCATTCTAGTAGCACCGTAAGGAATTAGCGCGTAGAAAGAAAGTTGTAAATAGTTGGTACCGAAGCGTAAGCGAATCTTCCACAGTTCACCTATCGTTCGATTTCGAAAGCGGAAAGCGGAATTGGAGTCAGGATCTAGTTGAAGTACTAAACTTAGCCCTCGCAAGGTGGCGAGTGAGCCTAGCGAAATTAACACGACGTTTGCGTGTTACACTAAAGTAGTTGGGAAAGGTAATGGTACCTTTTTCCAGGTGATACAATTATTCCTAGCGATAGCATCACCAGTAGCTGCAAAAGAAACGAAGTGGGAACAACAGGAGTAGCAGGAATTTGAGCATTACATGCCAACCGATCAGATAGCGAGAAAGTTTACCACGTGCCGGGTCAACGATGGCAAGTTAGTATTATACCGAAGAGCGCACGTGCGCGTCCGAGAGAGAGGGAGAACAAGAGGAAGATAGTTAACTTTGAATAGATCAAATAAGTAACTAAACGTTAATGTAGCTAGCAAAATCCTCTATTTCTTGTTAGTGTAGAAAGAGAGAAACAAAAACGAATGTAAGGAAGAACATATTTCAATCGAGCGATTACTGAAATGATATTACTGTTAAGCCAGGACGATAGTGTAGTCGGTAGGCAAATGAACTCAGTAATTGCAACTTAGTGAGATTCTTCATGAACGATGCGTATGCGTAGTACCAGTCTTAGATCTTCACGGGAGAACGGAGCATTATGTCCTAGACATTGACGAATTCGCACCGGTTGCAGCGGATCCATAGGTCGTGGCCGGATCTGTAAACGGTGGTGAACACAAACCAAACGATGGTAAAGGAACACTGTTTACAAAAAGCTAAAAAACAAAGAGAGAAACCCTCGCGCACAGTCGTGAACTAGGAATTATGTAGTTTGTGGTGGGGAGAGAGGAAGAAAATAACACACCGAGAAAGATAACACATGTGAAGAGTTGCTATTTCTTTCGAGACAAACGATGACAGACATGACTTTCAATTGATTTAAACGATATTTATTTCCCAATCTTACAGTCCATCAAGCGTGTGGCGGAACGGTGTGCTTTATTTCCTCAAAGTTTTTGAACTGAAATAGAATGACGATGTACGTTATGATGGCAGCGAAGACCTATGATCGATCGAGAGAGAGAGAGTTTTGTTTCATTTCGCTCGATCATGCCATGGGCTGAACAAGAACTTACGCACGTTGTAAAAAATTTGCAAATTCATTTCGAACAATCCACAGGCCGTTATTTTCGGTGAGTCCATCATCAGCTTGAGATTGATCAGATCGTAGCAATCCTGCGGTGATTAATGCTCAAGCTGAGTCGCTTACAACTGTGACTCTTCACCGACCAATTACCTTTTGAGTGTCCGTTTGTTCGTTCATATTTATGTACTGCATCGATCTTAGACCTGTTTTAAAGTCCACTTCCTGTAAAGAAGCGAAAGGAGCGATTTAAGGAGTTTCTATGTTTTATCGGAAGGCCTACTGTTTGACTCACCTTCGTTTCAATCGAACTATAAAAGTATACCATACTGTAGAACAACGTCATGTGCACCGTCAACAGTGTAGCATTGAGATAGAGCGTCGTGTTAAGAGTATCAGTCTGATACAAAACGATTACCAAATATGCGTGAATTGAACAAGCGGCGAAATTTTCCGCCGTAAGCACAAGCAACAGAAGCCCGAGGGATTGGGTGAGGCGACGCTTGAAAGCGAACATCCTATCAAGAACCTCAAATATGGTAAACGGTACCTCTGAGGAACTGTAGAGACCACCCTGGCCAACTAGCAACGTTCGCAAGTGTCCATAGCTCTGTGAAATGTGCATGCCGAAGAATATAACGAACATTTTATGCAAATCTATCGCCAAGGTTACTATGCCGTTACCCAGCAATATTAGCGCGGTGTCCAGGGTTTGAATATCGTAGTACCAATGGGCCACCATAAAATAAGTTAGAAGCAGCACTTGCCACAGAACAATCACCCCAAGCGATACCTTGAATAGGCTGTACTGGTACGCAAACTTAGTTGTGCTCCTAATGTCGCGAATGGCCTTCGACAGAGGAACGAGTGCATTGCAAACAGCCAAAACACGGCTTCCGTAACGAACCATCCAGTACAGGACTATGTACATGACCACTTTGTTCACAAAGTACTTTGTAAGGCCTAAGGTTATCATTATGGAGCTAGTGGAGGTTTCGAAGTTTTCAACCACGTACTTCACCTCGTACCACGTTGCGGTGGCGACGATGGCAGCGATGACTGCTATGTTGCGCTTGCTATTTTTTCTACGCACTATCACTTCATCCTGCGAGATGTCCACGTGGATGGGCGACACCAGCAGAAGGTTGAAAAAATTAAGGATCCGCAGTTCCTTCATTGATGAAATTGTTATAAAATAGTGATGTCAAACCCACCGGCACACTAACTACAAGCTGCATACTGATTTAGAGCTTGGGATCAGAGCTTTTGGCACCGTTTACCGCTCGATGTTTGATTTCGATAAAAGTATTTTAATAATTCGAAAGGCTAGCATTTGTTATGAAAACGTTTTCAGTGTTACGTGTGTACACACGTACAATGGTTATCGTAAACCAGTTGCCACGTCTAACATCGAATCTATCGTTAGGATCGATTGTTGGATTGTATCATGCAGCGATGGCCTAACTTCTTTCAATTAATAATTTAAAAGGTGGTGAAAGTATGGTTAATGTAATAGCGTGCTATTAGGTTGCATATTCATTTGTAATCGACTCATATCCTAGCCGTGACGTCAGGCTAGTGGAGCAGATATTGGTTCCAGGAGTGCCCGACATGTCGTTGAATCCTATCCGGCGTGCTAGGGGATCCCAATGGTATCCACCGTTTCGCCGCACCCGCATCAGCCCGTGCCGCGTTTAAAGCATTCCGTAGAGCAAACAACACCACAATCGCCATGTTTACCGCTGGCTCACCAGTTGCTTTCGACCGCTGGACGCCAGTAGGATTAATAGTGTTCTGTAGTAATCGTATTCGGAAGTCAATCGGTATATCTTGGGCTCCCGGTGGTCGATAGTGCCAGGAGCGGTTAGTGAGCAGTGCCCCGGTATGCGGTTCGTAAACGAGGGCCTCAGTCAAGTACAGTCCAACGCCCATCATGAAAGCGCCCTCGATTTGACCAATTTCGATGTCCGGGTTCAGCGTTATGCCGGCGTCCTCCAGTATGTCGACACGGCGCAGCAGCACGTTTCCGGTCAGCACATCCAGTTCCACTTCGGCACAGCTCGTCGCCCACACACTGTACGGTGGAAGCTCCACACCGTTGTACATGGCTGTGGCGCAAAGGTCGACACCTTGCCGGTGACATTCGGTCGTAAGCTCTTCCCACCGAGCATTTGGATTCCGCAGCCGAACCGGTTCCATTCGTTGCAGAAGCGTTTCACAGGCGATCAGTACTGACTGCAAGGGACGTGGCTTAAGGGCACTATTGCAAGAATTGAGTGTTTTGCGATGTACTTACATGAGCCACCGCTTCGCTGGTGATACTGGCCTGGGTGCAGAAATCGTTCGGGGCGGTCAGATTGGAAGTCGGTTTGATGGTGATTTTCTCCAGCGGCAGGCGCAGTATGTTCGCCGCAACCTGGACCGCCCTCGTGTTGATGCCCTGTCCCATCTCGATCCCACCGTGCGTGATGGCGACGGTTCCATCGGTGTGGTATATGGACACCAGCGCATGGAGCGTTCCAAAGTACGCAATCGGATACTTGAGCGGAACGATAGCAATTCCCCTCTTGCGCCAACGGTGTTCGGAGTTAAATTGTAGTATTTCTTCCCGCCGTCGATCGTACTCGGTGCTCGTGCGGAAGTCTTGAAGCAACGAACGCATCGCGGAGTCTGCGGGCATATTCCGAAGCCGCACTTCCAAAGGATCTTCGCCCGTCACGAACGCGATGTGCTCCATGATCGTCTCTATCATTCCGTACGCTTCCGTCGTCCCGGGGGCACGGCACCAAGTATTGCTGGCGGAGTCCGTAATGGCCGTTTTGGACACCACCTTCCAGCAGTCCTTGTTGTAGCAGTTCCCATAGTACGGTTGTACGAAATCCGGTGCCTCGTTAGAGTTGCATCCTGCGTCGTGTAGAAACTCGTTTCGCAGATTCAAAACCGTTCCGTGTTTGTCCGTAACAACCCGATACGATGAGACGATTCCATACCGCTTCCCGACGGTGCACATATTCGATTCCATTATCATCACGAGACGAACCGGTCTGCCCAGCACATGGCAAGCCAAGGCACACGCACACGCAATCTGTACCGCGCGAGACGCCTTCCCTCCGTAGCCCCCACCGATACGTCGAACTGACAACTGAAGACTGTTTTCAGGCACACCCAGCATCCGGGCGATGGCTATTTGCGTGAGAGTGACCGCTTGCGTTGCAGAATGTACCACCATTCCATCCTCCAGCGGAACACAGCCACAGGTTTGTGTTTCCATCGTGTAGTGGTACTGACCCGCAGACTCGAATATCCCCATTACTTCCAATAGCTCGGTGCCTTTCGCTCCAAGTTGATCACTATAATCTGTACCAGTAAACCCATAATCGATTTGCTTGATCCGATCCTCGGCCTGGGCGTCGGAAACTTCTTTAACGGTGGGATAGACAGGACCGGAGCTGCTTTCCGAGTAGTTGATCGCTACTCTTTTGGCACCCATTTGAGCTATGTCGAAGCTTGTTGCTACGATGATCCCCACCGGTTGACCGTGGAACAGGATACGCTGGCTACAGAATATTTCCTCCACATTGGGACTAAACTCCGACTTGAGTGGCATAAAATCGTTCGCGCCGGGTATGTCGTTCGCCGCGTAGAACGCCACCACACCTGGTAGTAGCTGTAAATTAGAAAGATTGTTAGCTTGGTTCACTAGAATCCAAGGACCTCTTACCAATGCAGCCGAAGGATCGATGGAAATAATTTTCGCGCCCACTTTGGTCCCGTGAACGAAGGCAGCATATAGCTCGCCCGGTAAGTGTGGCATGTCGTTGGTGTACTTGGCCTCACCGGATGCTTGCAGTAGGCCTTCAAGCTTCGGACATTGTTTGATGAAGCTGTCATACTTTTGTGATCCGCTAGAAACAGGTCTTTTGGAAAAGGTTCCACCTGATCTGAACTCTTTTCTGACCGAACCAGGGGCGATGCTGAGCACGAACTTATAGAACAAGGATAAGGCTACGTTCTTTCGATACTCGGGGTCCGTATCAGGCAACACCCAGTCGGGCTTCAACTCTTCCGCCAGGATCTTCAGGGCGCCTTGCAAGGTTTCGTTGGTAAGTAGATTCTTCCCTTTCAGGAAGTCTTCCGTCCTCGATGCATGCGTAAACTGGGGGTTGATGCCACCGAAACAAACGTTGCTTGTTACGATACTACGGGAACCGTCCGTTTGAACCAAGAAAGCACCGTTGACGTAAGCGTGAGCATTTTGGGCTCGAGGCATAACTTTGAACGATCGATAAACGACGGCATTCGGATCTAGTGGAGGAAGCACAACGTTCAGTAGCACTTTCTTGCCCATATCCAGTGAAACGTATTCCGATGGCTTGATGGTCGAAGTTATGCCTTCTGACGCCACTGAAAAAAACGCCCAAATTGCTCGATATTTGATGTCAGGCCACTTGCCACTTTCCATTCCTTTACTCACCGATAGTCAATTTGGCGTTGGCTGCTTCCAGAATTAAATACAAGTCCGACGGGAACTCGTTGTGTTGGTGTTTGATACTTAGATTTCCTGCGATAGTACCAGTGTTCCGAACGGGTACGTTTGCAATCTGGCCAACGTGACTGGCTAAGCGCTCCAGATAGGAAAAGTGTGAATGTTGCTTCGCTGTAACCGCCATCAATTCCTTGAGCTCTGTTAGAGATGTTCCTGCTCCGACGGTGAGTGAGCTGTCTACCGAATGTGACCTCAGCTCGTGAACAGCATTGATATCGATAAACACTTCCAGCGCATCGCTTCGACGGTACACTCCGTGGCCGGTGTTCCCACCAACGAGCGTATACGGCCGATCACCGATGGTCTCGAAGATGGCGAAAATATCGCTCACGTTGTACACTCTCACACTCTCGATCGCACCTCCGGGCAGATCGGTTCGTTCTTTACCTCTCCTCCGCTCCTTTTTGCCCAGTCAAAAAGAAAGAAGTGACAAGCGACTCCGGGTGCGGAAAAAGGTGCCGCCTTCCTCCGCGCGTTGAATCCGGGGTGTAAGTTTTATCTTTTAGGGAACCTTTCTCGTGACTGGGTCCCGCGAAACCTTGTTTTTCAAAAGCAGACCATAGTGCGAAAAGCGGGAATAGTGACCATAGCGTAAACAGTGTGTGACCCCAAAAAATTAGGGACCAGTAGGCTTAGCGCCAAAAAGGAAAAACTCTTTCTTCGCCGTCAAAAAAAGATACAAACCTTTTCTGCGTGAAGGATCATAAGGTCCCTAGCAGCACAGCTGCCCAAATGTGAAAGCGCGTGCGCGTGGGTTTGCGTGTCTGCGCGTGTGGAAGCGGCAGACCATAGTGCGAAAAGTGGGAATAGGGACAATAGCGTAAACAGTGTGTGACCTCAAAATTTAGTGACCAGCAGGCTTAGTGCCAAAAAGGAAAACTTTTCGCCGTCAAAAAAGATACAAACCTTTTTCCGCGTGACGGTTCATAAGCTCCCTAGCAGCATAGCTGCCCGGGAGTGAAAGTGCGTGCGCGTGAGTTTGCGAATCTGCGCGCATGGAAGTGGTGCGTGTGGGCGTGTGTGTGTGTGCGTGGGTGTACGCGTGGGTGCGGTCCTGTGTGCCTTCTGCATTTTTTTTTTTTCCGCGGTTCCCTCAGCCGCCAGTCATTACATCAACCCGGACAGTTAGCCCGTCCTTCTGACACAGACACCCTCCTTACACACTTTCTTCCGCATTTCCTCAGCCGCCGGATATTAAAATCACACCGGTCAGGTAGCCAGATCTCTGGCACGGACACCTTTACGGTTTTACGGTTTTTCCCCCTCGCCCGATAAGAAAAAAGCACTTTTTCAGCCTGCTCTTAAAAAAACACGGGCGCACAAAACTTACCCCGAGCTTCCGGTCAGACAACATAGTTTCTACGCATTCTGGTCTTTTCCCAATCACCTCTCCTTTCCACTGGTCCAAACCAGGACATTAAAGTGCCGGGTACCGCTAACGGCGACCGTGCCGGTGATACCCGTCGAGGGACCCTTTTTCAGCCGTTTCGCTACGATCACGCCGTCGAAACTACCTGCGGACCCGAGCGACGTTCAAGCCAGCGGGGTGCGGATGGTTTTTCGTCAAATCACCCGTATACCCGCCCGAAAAAAGGGTGAATGAATATCGCGTGTGTGCAGTGAAGTGATGTGCCAGCGGCAGTGAAAGTGCAAGTGTATTAAAGTGCCAGGGCACCGCAAGCGGGTACAGGGCCGGAGCACCCGTATAAGGCGTCGGTGAAACGGCTGTCGGAACATACAAAACAATAAGCTAAGTACTTTCTTCCTTCTTCCTGTCCTGTCCACCCAAATAAAGAAAGGAAACTTTTAAATTTCCTTAAAAGAACAGGCCTTTTCCCCAAAATATAACCCAAACGAAAATCTTTTCTGCCGCACCTTCTGCCTTCTCTTTTCATTTTATTCTCCCGATTATTTACCTATTTATTCAATTTTTTGTTCTTATTATTTATTTAACTAAATAAAAACACCTAAATTAAGGCATGCAATAATAGTTTTGGATTTGATGAAGTGGAGGCAGAAGCGGGCAAAATCAGATATTTTTGGGAAAAATCCCAAATTCGTAGTGGAAAATCCCTCTGTAGGGTTACGGATTCTCACCACAAAATATCTAGATCGACCTAAACTAGACCCCACTGGAATCAATCTAAATAGACGATTAAGATAGAAATAAGTTAGAGTTAATAGTAGTTAGTCTAGTATATAAGGGAGATAAATGACAAGCTATTGCAGGTCAAAGTCCCTAAAAGTCATCAAACAACAACCAGTTTACGTCTCTCGGAAAGGCCAGGGCTTCAAACACCCAGGAACCCTGATTGACAACTGGTAGTTGAATGAAATTAAATTTAAAAAGAGACGAATGCTAGGCTATTACAGCTCAAAGGCTCTTTAATACAAAAGAAAAAAAAAAACGTTGTACACTCTGTACCAGTCGCGGTTCTCTTGGAAGCGCAGATGAAGAAGATCTCGATTAGTTCTGCCTGCCACGGAACATCGTCCCTCACAAGCCGACCCCGTTTTGGAACACTTCCCGGTGAGATCCTCGATGTCTGGACATTTTCGCTGCAGCTTCTCGTCAGCATCCACCGCCAAGGCTTTAAAAGCATCCAGAATGGGCCGGTAACCGGTGCAACGGCAAATGTTTCCGCCGAACGATTGCTCGATCTCCTCCTTGCTGACCTTGGCGTTCTTGGCCTCGAGCAAACTGTACATACTCATTACCATACCGGAGGAGCAATATCCGCACTGGGATCCGTTGAAATGGGCCAGCAGCTTTTGCGCTGCATGGTATCCGGTTCGCTTGCTTCCAATGCCCTCGACCGTCGTAACGTGCAATCCGTGACAAGCGAGTATTGGGAACAGACACTGCCGAGGAAATTAGGCAAAATCTCATTTATCGTATTTGTAATTACGCTTTACGACTCACCGAGTTGACCGCACACGAAAACGGTTGCCCAGTGACGGGATGGATTCCACTGAGATTCACAACACACACACCACATCCTCCCTCGAGGCACATGAACTTGGTCCCGGTCAGATGGGCATGATCCCGGATGAAAGTGTTCAACGTTGTTTCTGTGCTCACATCGTTCGGCGTAACTATCGAGTAGGCTTAGTTTGAGAACAAATAACGCATACTGTACTCCAAAGTCAAACATACCCTCAAATTGCTGTCCATTTATGGTGAAATGAGCTGCCATATTGGCCGCGATATTCCAGATAAACCGTGCGTTGGTACAACTATAAATAAACGGAACGCCTCGTGGCTAGCTGCGAAGTTAGTACAACGTTACGAAATGGCTTTCACTTTCAGACTGACTGTGGGTTTTTGCGTTCGCTCGCGGACACCGTGATCAAAACGCGGCCTCGGATGCCACAGTCTCGGATGTGGTGGGCTCGTAGTGGAGAGCTAATTGCTGGCGTTTTAGCCTAGATGCGCTTGGCCGCAGTGTGAAAGAGAAATAAAAGTGAACGCATCATTTGTTCTTTTCTTGTGTGATGGAAATAAATCATATGGCGAACTTTATTGACTGGAATGACGACTGTTATTGTTATAAACTATCAAATCTAACAAGAGCTATAGCATACGAAGGCTACTATTCCTTAACGTAACAACTGACTCTTCAATTTATCTTTTTGGACGAGTTTTTGCTTTTGGGCTTAATCGCATAGAAGAACAGTTTCTTCAAACCGTAACCTATGAGAACCAGGATCGCTCCCGCTACCGCAATAATAAATGCGTAAACGTCTAGATTGTTGTACTCCACAAAGTTTAGGTCCTGCGCCGCCGATATCAGGTGCTTCGCTCCATCGTGCCGCAACACATACTCGACCCAAAACTTGGCCAAATCCATCGGCGCTAGTGGTTGGTCGCGCAAACGTCGTGAGATTGTCGCTATTTTCTCGGAGTACCTGTAGAAACAGAAAGAGTGTTAGTAACCGCGGGTCTTTAAACGTGCCCCACGTGTAGTGTACTTTTCGTTGTTCAACACTTCGTTGACAGCTTTCTCGAAGGAAGCTTCGTTTAGCTTGGTGTACGCCACTCCAATGCCCCATCCGGTGAGTTCCGCTCGAGCCATGTTGAGCAGCTGATCGCCAAAGATCGGTATTCCGACGACCGGTACGCCATGGTAGATCGATTCCGTGCAGCTCAGTAGGCCTCCGTGCGTGATAAACAGCTTCACATTCGGGTGAGCCAAGATGTCATCCTGCGGGAACCACTTCCCGAGCAGGAACTTCTGTTTGTCCAGCACCAGCGTATCATCGTCCCATTTCCAGATAATGTTCTGCTTCAGGCTCGACAGCACTCGTATCACATCATCGCGCTTCTGTTTGTCCATTTTCGACGGCTTCAGATTGGAGCCCATCGAGAAGAACACAACGCCGTGCTCTGATTGTTCGATGAACGTTCTGATGTCCTAGACCAAGAAGAGTAACACGATATTACAGTTTTGACCACGAAGAACATGAGCTTACGATACTCACTTCCGGCAGCGGATTAACTTTCCGATTGATGTGAAACCCGCCGACCTCTACCAGGTTGGGCAAATAAGGTCGGGGGAAGCTTAAGCTGAAGTGACTGTTGACCAGAATCACCGACACTCCGTGGCGACGCATTTCGCTCAACGATCGGGTCGCATTGGGGAAGAACTGATCATAGTAGCGTTGCTGGATCGAAAGACCCACGAACCCCATCAGTCCCTCGTCAAATGCAGTGATCAGTACATTGCCAAGTCGCTGCCAGAAGTTCATCCGGTCCGTGAAGCTCGATATCGGGTGCGGCACGTACGAGAGCGGCTGCGGTGATCCCGTGAGCGCGTTCACCCATGTCGAGGCACCGAAGGTGGACATTCCCACCACCGGGCAGTTAAACCGATCGGCAAACCCGAGAAACACATCGTCAAGGAAGACCTCCAGCACCAACAGGTCGAACGTTTCGTCGGAACGCAGCAGACTTTGCACCGCCGGCGATGTAAGCGTGCTGTTTGCAATGTGCTCAATGAAGGCCGTCAACTCCGACATCTTTTGCACGATATTGTCGTCGGTGCGTTCGAACACCCGATCCATGAGGTCTGCAAGTGTCAAACGGTAAGTAGTCCGTAATGGAAGCAAATAAGGCACGGATAATTCGAGACTCACCGTCAAATATTCGGCTGTTGAAAGTAACGTCCAAGTGGCGATAGGTTTTCGGGGCATTCTTCAAAGGAAACGGACTGATGACGGTTACCTGCACAGAGCGGAGGGGCGATCAGCAAACCGGGCTAAGCCATTAAGACCCAAACGTAGTCACGGGACACTCCACATTACACCATACCTCGTGGCCATCCAGAGCGAGCTCCTTCATCAGGGCGGACCCTAGTATCCAGTGTGACTTGGAGGTGGTCGGAAAGATGCTGAGAATCTTGGCCGATTCTGCCACCGCGAGGGCGTACAGAACGACGGCCAACACTTTACACCCGCTGTGTGCCATGACGGAAACCCGGAAACGTACACCACCGAGCAGCTGATCAATCTATCTAATCTCGCGGTCAGAAGCGAACTGACTTCCAGCGCCGGATGACTTGTTTGTTGGCCGTGACGGTGCTTTTCGCTTCGTAACTGTGACGTTGAGGTTCGTGGCCGAAAGCTGCCAACTCATGCTCAATACCGGCACTGCCGCCAAGCACGCGATAGATCTGGTGGTGATATATGGTGTGGGGGTGTGAGAGAATGGAATCTTTATCTTGAAAGGTCTCTATCTCCGAGATATCGGTGGATGAAGTGGTCAAGACTGGAGCAGCGATAAGGTAAGAGTTTCACGTGTATTTTATTTATTATGTACCGTGTATATAATTAACCCAGATCCCATTCACCTGTTGAAAAATAAAGGTTTATGTACTTCGAGCGTGGCTTAGATGAGTTTAAATTGATCGATCGCCGTGCCGGCCTTGAAAAAGACTTGATCGGGTGTCGAAGCAGACCCCAGCGGGATCCAGTCGTCCGGGCGTCCGGCATCTTTTTGCGCCGACCGCAAAGCATTTCGTAGAGCAAACAGGGCCACAACGCTCATCGTCAACGCCGGCTCTCCGGTTGCCTTTGACCGAAGAACTCCGAACTGATTGTCGCCGGTCTGTAGCAATCGGATACGGAAATCGACGGGAATGTCCTTCGCACCGGGCGGTTTGTAGTTCCAGGTGCGGTTCGTCAGCAGGGCACCGTTGGACATATCGTACACCAGCGCCTCGGATAGCCAGTAGCCAATGCCCATAATGAAGGCACCCTCGATCTGGCCCACGTCCACCCCGGGGCTGATACTTTCACCCGTATCCTCAAGGATGTCGACACGGCGCAGCTGAACGTTTCCGGTCAGAATGTCTACTTCGACTTCTGCGCTGGCCACACCCAGGATTGTGTACGCCTTGAGGTCCGACTGTTTGTATTGAAACATGGCGCTCAAGTCGACGTCCCTGGAATAACAGATTTGGGTGATCTGATCCCACGAGGCCGTCTTGAACTCCGCCTGGATTGGTTTGATGCGGGCGTTGAGCATCTCACACGCCCGTTTAACGGCCTGTAAAGCATGAAGGGAAGGGACACTCGACTGTCGGAAGGACACTCCATTCGTCTTCGACTCGAAACCCGTACTCACGTAACAAACCACCTCGCTGGTCCCACTGCCACCGCTCATTGCCCCGTTCGGAGACGTCAGGCTACTCATCGGCTTCATCGCAATCTTTTCCAGTGGCACGCCGAGAGTGTACGCCGCCACCTGTGCCGCCTTGGTGTTGATGCCCTGTCCGATCTCGATTCCCCCGTGCGTGATGGCGACCGACCCATCCTTGGCGTAGATGGACACCACGACGTGCAGGGCTCCGAAGGGGACCATCGGAAACTGCATCGTGGTCATCGCAATGCCTCGCTTCCGCCAGCGGTTGGCTGCGTTAAACTCGTCGATCGACTTCCGTCGCCCGTCGAACGAAATATCCTGCCGGAACAGGGGCATCAGCTGGCGCAGCTTGTTGTCGCCCTTCATGTTGAGCGCACGCACCACCATCGGATCGGCCCCCGTCTCCCAGGCGATGTGCTCCATAATGGTTTCGACCATCGCGATACCCTCGGTGCTGGCGGGAGCGCGCGTCCAGGTGTTGGCGGGCGCATCGGTCACCAGCGGCCTACCGAACACCTTCCACGCGGCCGAGTTGTACGACAACCCAAAAACGATCGTGGCATCGTCAACAACATTTTCGTTCAGATTACACCCGTAGTCCTGCAGGAAGTTGTTGGTCAGCTGCAGAATCTTGCCCTTCTCGTCCACGTCCACCTCGTAGTTGCTGATGCAACCGTACCGCTTTCCGATCGAGCCCATGTTTGCCTCGATGGTCATCACGAACCGGACCGGACGGCGCGTAAGATACGCGGCCAGGGCACAGGCGCACGCAATCTGTGAGGCGCGCGTCAGCTTCGCCCCGTATCCACCGCCCAAGCGACGCACCACAAAGTTGAGACTGTTCTCCGGCACCTTCAGCATCGCAGCGATGGCCACCTGGCACAGGTCGACCCACTGCGTCGAGCTGTACACATCCATCCCGTCGTCCTCGATCGGCACACAGATGCAGGTCTGTGGTTCCATCGTGAAGTGATACTGCCCCTGGAGTTCCAGGCGTCCACGGATTTTCTTCGCCGCAGTCACTTCAACCCTGGTTGGTTGGTCCACGAAGCGTTCCTTCGGTTGACTCTGCAGTAGTGCCTTGATGGTCGGATAGACGGGATCACCTGAGACGCGCTCGTACAGTATCTTAACCAGCTTCGCGACACGGTTCGCTAGGGGGGAATTTTCCGCCACGATCACACCGACCGGTTGGCCGTGGAACAGCACTCGGCCACTGCAGAACACTTCTTCCACGTCCGGGAAGGAGAAGTTCATCTCGCTCGACATGAAGTTGTTCTTCCCGGGGATATCTTTCGCAGAGTAGAAGGCAACCACGCCCGGAACTTTCTGTCGGTGAAGCGGGACACGGCTAAGTGACGGAAACCTTTCACGGTCTACCGGGCAAACTTACCAGCGCTTCCGATGGGTCGATCTTGCCGATCATGCTGTGCGGTTTGGTTGCCACGACGAACGCGGCGTGCAGTTCTCCGGGGAGCGGTGCCATATCGTTCATGTACTTGGCCTCCCCAGACGATTGCACTAGCCCCTCCAGCTTGGGGATGTTCTTCGTGAGTGGCCAATTTTTCTCGATCGTCTCGAACGTTTGCTGACCGGATGAGAGGGCTCTCTTCATAATGGTCGCACCGGACGTGAAGCGTGCGTTGAGGGTGACGTTATGCTTTGCCGCCACACTCAACACAGCCTTGTAGAAGAGTGCGATGGCCAAGTTCTTCCGGTACTCGGCCGAAGCGTCCGGTAGAACCCAGTCCGGATCCAGCTCGCCAGCCAGCTGCCCAAGTGCTTCCCGAAAGATCACCGAATCGAACAGCCGCTTGCCGGCGAGGAACTGTTCCGTTCGGGTCGCATGTGTAAACTACGAAGTGGGAAAAGCTCGGTAAGAATGTAATCGAGCCGGTGTGGAGTCTGTCTCACCTTGGGACTGATGCCACCGAAGCAGATGGAGGCCGATTTCACCGTCGTCTTGTCGCTCTTGAACCGCAACAGGATGCAAGCGTTCACGTAGGCGGGCGCGTTCTGGGCACGAGGCATTATTTTGTACGACCGAAACGCGTTCACCGTCGATCCGATCGGTGGCAGCGAAATGCTTTTCAGCACCTTTTTGGCCATACTCGTCTGGAGAAACTGCTGGGCGCTCATCTGAACGGTTTTGATGCGCGATTCGGCTAGAGGATGGTTTGGTTGAAAGATCGCGTGTTAAAGGCGGTTTTGGGGGGTTGAAACTCCGCAGAACACCTTACCGACGCTCAGTTTGGCACCGACGGCTTCCAGCATCAGGTACACGTCGGACGGGAACTCGGGATGCTGATTTTTTATCATCAAGTTCCCAGCGATCGTTCCGACACTGCGGATCGCAGGGCTAGCGACCAGATCGAGATGCTGTGCCAACTCGCGACAATAGTTGAAGCTCGGGCGACTGTTGGCTGTCTTGTTGAGGAGGTCCAGAAACTCGGCCAGATTCACGTTTCCGCCGACCAGCAGTTCGTTTGCACTGACGTAGTAGCTGCGCAGCTCCTCCACGGAATTTACATCGATAAACACCTCCAGTGACTCGTTCCGACGGTAAACACCTGAATGGCGATCAAGGATACTAGTGTCGACGTGGCAAATCTTACCGGGGTCTTACCGTGGGCGGTGTTTCCAGCCAGCAGCATATAGGGCCGGGTGCCGATTTTGTCGAAGATCGCAAACACATCGTCCAACGCGAACACCTTATGCCACTCGCGGTTTTCCGCAAACACGAGCTGAACCGGACGTTGGGGTTCGATTAGGCTAGCCGCGATCGGGCATGGTCCCGAGCATACGGCGCCCGTTTTCGGGCACACCTTCAGCTCCTCGATGTCCATGATGTCGCTGGGGGCCTCCGTTGTGAGCGACTTGAACGCATCGAGGATCGGACGGTACCCGGTGCAACGGCAGATGTTACCACCGAGCGCATTTTCGACCTCCGTCATCGAGACGTTACCGTTCTTCGCTTCCATCAGACTGTACATGGTCATTACCATGCCGGGCGAGCAGAATCCGCACTGGCTACCGTTCATCTGCGCCAAACGCTCCTGCACCGGGTGATATCCGTCCCGCTTATTTCCCAGCGCCTCCACGGTCTTGATGTCCAGCCCATGGCAAGCGAACACTGGAAACAGACACTGAGCGACGGAAGCGAACAGAGTTAATTGTGGCGGTGTGCAGGACGCGAATGATCGCGGTACTAACCGAGTTCACCGACCAGGTCCGGGTGTCCTTCGTGACGGGATGCACACCGGACACGCTCACAATACACGCACCGCAGCCTCCCTCCAGGCACATGAACTTCGTCCCGGTCAGGTGAGCATGGTTCCGGATGAAGGCGTTCAGCGAGGTGCCCAGCGGCACGCTTTCTGCTTTGGCTAGTGACGGATTGGACGGTAAGCGGTTGTGGTGATCTTTCGTGATCTCCACAAAACCCCCTAAAATTGGTCGCTACTCACCTGTGTACGTTTTGTCGTTAATGGTGAAGGTAACTTCGGAAAGTGGACTTTGGAAAGCAAGAACAATGAATTATAAAGTTGATGGAAAAATAATTATTTCTGTTTTTTATTATAGTTTTTTTGAAAAACGTTAAAATACCAGAAAAACAAAACAAAAACAACCCATTTTGGTTTATCTCACTAAGCCATCCCATCCCCAGGGCAAAACGAGTTTCGAACGAAAAAATAAACCGCAGAACGCGACATGGCAAGGATAAATCTCATCCTGCTTTTGGTGGAATGGTTTGGCGCAAGAAACTGCCCTTGGCAACACTGAATCGTCTCGACAGACCAGCTGAGGGGCCATTGGCCGCTACGTCTGCGGATCTGTCTCGTGCGAAATGTATCGCAGCGGTTTTGGGGACTTCTCATCAACCAATACTTTGGGTAATAAAACCAAAGCAGAGACCGAAGAGGATGCGTAAAAAAACGAATAAGAACCTTTTCTTGAAAACCCGTTTTGGATGAATGTATGTACAGCAGAGAAGACATGTTTTAAATCGCACATACTGTATGTTTTTTTTTATAAAGCGTTAGAACTTGCTTTAATTTAAAATAATGAATTGTAAATTAGTAAATCCAATAAGTTGGTTCAAGTGTCTTTCGAGTGGAAGCCAAATTTGCAATCGTTGAACTATTCTGTAATGTATACAACATTTTATATTTACTTTAATTTTACATTATGTGTGAAATGCACAAAATGTAAGAAAAATGTAAATGTTTGAACCTTTGGGGTATTGTAGAACGATCTTGAGCACCGCTATGAACGTATCGTTTGTTTCGGGTTGTTTTTTTTATAATTCTTTGGTCACCAATTCGGTTATTAAATAATTACCTCTCATAGCTTGAGCTACCCCAAATGTACGATCCAAGCGATGATAACATCTCGATAACCCACTGTACTGTACCAATGTACTAAGAAACACTTGCGAAAACCACCGTAAACCAATTTCTTTTCCTAAAAGTTGTGAACGATTTAACGCTTAAGTTAGACCACGGCAAACCGTGCAGGTCAAGCCTCCGAGACAGAATGGTCCACGTTTTGGCGACCAGTCTTCGCGAGATGAGCAAACCGTTCTTAGCATGTCCCTCTTGAAGAAAGTCGCAAACGTATGCAGTTCACCGAACATGTGTCTCTTTCCCGCGCATGGTGGCCGGCGCTCGTTGTTTGATTTTCCGAACGTAACAAAACATCCAAACAAGTTTTTTGTCGAAAAAGAGATACAGTGTGCTGGTGTTTGTTTGCACATTACATAAAACGGAACAGAAAGGGTAAAACCGGTTGTGTTACTACTTATGTTTTATTACTGCCAAAGAAGATGTTGAGAAGTAATCGCAGTATGCGTCGAGAAAAAGGAGACCATTTTTTGTCGATGGAGACGCTTGGTCTTCTTCTGATCGGAAGCCTAAATGAGAAATAAACCACGAGATTGAGTTATTTAAAAAATGCACTATGAATATGTTTACTTTATTGAATCGTTTTGCTATAATCAAATGGATGGAAAAAACATAATACCAGCACCAGGTAAAATTGAAGTGATTTTTTAGAGCTCGCATGTCCATTCATGTCAACTTGTACTGTTCGGTGGCATTTCCCGCCAGCATAAAGACCTGATCCGGCGTGGATGCCGGCCCCATCGGTATCCAATCGTCCGCCAGTCCCGCATCCTTTCGCGCCGCACGGAGCGCATTCCGAAGGGCGAACAACACCACGATCGACATGTTGAGCGCCGGTTCGCCGGTGGCCTTCGAACGCAGCACTCCGGCCGAATTAGAGCTTTTCTGTAGGAAGCGCACGCGAAAATCGACCGGAATGTCCTTGGCGCCCGGTGGCTTGTACGTCCAGGTGCGGTTCGTGAGAAGTGCCCCATCTTCCATGTTGTAGACGAGCGATTCGGTCAGCCAGTAGCCGACGCCCATAACGAATGCTCCCTCGATCTGCCCTACGTCGATACCGGGGCTCATACTTTCGCCCGTGTCCTCAAGGATGTCAACACGCCGCAGCTGAACGTTGCCCGTCAACACGTCAACCTCAACCTCGGCACAGCTCAGACCCCAGATAATGTACGGTTGCAGGTCCGTCGCTTTGTACTGGTACGAGGCGCACAGATCCACGTTCCCACCGTAACACAGCTGAGTGATGGTCTCCCACGGCAGATTCGGGTGTGCGTCGCGGACCGGCTTCACTCGTTCGAGCAGTATTTCGCACGCTTTCTTCACCGCCTAAAAGAATCGAGAGTTAGGGTAGCCCCTGGGCAAACCGAACTCTCTCCCATATACTCACGTAGCAGACGGCTTCGCTCGTCATGCTGCCACCGGTAACGATGGCGTTCGGCGACGTCAGACTGGTGGTCGGTTTGATGGAGATTTTCTCCAGCGGCAACCCCAGCACGAAGGCCGCCACCTGGGCCGCCTTGGTGTTCATGCCCTGGCCCATCTCGATTCCGCCGTGCGTCACCGAGACGGTTCCATCACCGGCGTGGATGGCCACCAGGGCATGGAGCCCCCCAAAGTACCCCAATGGGTAACGCATGAGCGAGATGGCGATGCCACGCTTACGCCACCGATTGCTGTCGTTGAACTGGCCGATCGCCACCTTACGCTGCTCGTACTCTACATCCGTCCGGAACTGTGGCAACAGTTCGTGCATTTTGCTCCCCGGCGGCATGTTGGTGAGCCGCAGCTCCAGCGGGTCCAGTCCCGTTTCCCACGCGATGTGCTCCATTATGTTCTCGATCATCGCGATACCCTCGGTGGTGCCGGGGGCCCGGCACCACGTGTTGCTGGGTGCGTCCGTTTTGACCTCCTTTCCAACGACCTTCCACGTGCGTGTATCGTAGCAGTTGTTGAAGAACTCCGTCGTCGCCGCGCTGACCGACTCGTTCAGCGATGACCCGTAGTCCTGCATGTAGGTGTTAGTCAGCTTCACAATGCGGCCACCCGCTTCCAGTTCCACCTCGTAATCGCTGATGCAACCGTAACGCTTCCCGATTGAGCCCATGTTCGACTCGATCGTCAGCACGAACCGTACCGGTCGGTTTTGCAAGTGGGCTGCCAGGGCACAGGCACACGCAACCTGAGTGGCCCGCGATATCTTTGCCCCGTATCCACCACCCAACCGGCGGACGGTAAAGTTGAGACTGTTCTCCGGCACCTTCAGCATCGCAGCCATGGCCACCTGGCACAGGTCGACCCATTGCGTCGAGCTGTAGACATCCATTCCGTCTTCGATCGGCACACAGACACACGTTTGCGTCTCCATCGTGTAGTGGTATTGGCCGGCCATCTCGAAACGTCCCGCGACCTTCTTGGTAGCGCTCACATTGACCCGATAGGCCGAACCACGCTTGCTGGCACCCGGCGTGAAGACACGATCTTCCGATCGACGCGCCTCGACGAGTGACTTCAGTGTCGGGTAGATCGGTTTCGAAGCTGGCTTTTCGTAGATCACATTGACCAGTGGGGCCGCCAGATACGCTTGCTCGAACGTTTCGGCCACAATCACCCCGACTGGCTGGCCGTGGTACAGGACCTGGCCGCTGCAGAAGATCTCCTCCACCTCCGTGTTGCCGAGGCTGGCCGGCATGAAGTTGTTCGTGCCCGGAATGTCCTTCGCCGAGTAGAAGGCGACAACTCCGGGAGATTTCTGGGGGTGAAGTCGACCAATCAGTATCCGCTAACGAATGGGCAGCGGCTTCACTTACCAGCGCGTCGGCTGCTTCGATCTTGGCAATCCGTGAGTGTGGCCGAGTGGCGATCACGAACGCCGCGTACAGCTCACCGGGCAGAGGCGGAAGATCGTTGGTAAACTTCGCCTCACCAGTCGTCTGGGCCAGGGCTTCGACTTTCGGGATGTTCTTCGTCAGTGGCCAGTATTTCTCGTAAGTGTCGAATGTCTGGTGACCGGAGGACAGCGGTCTCTCGAGAACTGTACCGCCCGAGCGATAGGAAGGGTTCATCCGTACCGTTCCCTCGGGGGCGATGCAGAGCAAAAATTTGTAGAACAGTGCCATCGCCAGGTTCCGGCGGTACTCCTCGGATGCATCCGGCAGAACCCAGTCCGGTTTCAGCTCGCTGCCGAGCTGGGTCATCGCGGCCTGGATTGTGTCCTCGTCGAACAGCTTCTTTCCCGCGAGCAGCGTTTCGGTTTGGGTGGCATGTGTAAACTGTCAAGAGAGAGAGGGGGGAAAATACGTAAGTCTCACGATCAGCGATCGCCCGTGGACGATGCTTACGTCGGGATTGATGCCTCCGAAGCAAATCCTGATCGACTCCACGGTCAGCTGATCGGTGGACAGCTTGGCAAGGAACGCACCATTGACGTACGCGTGAGCGTTCTGCGATCGGGGCATGATTTTGAACGATCGGAAGCAGTACCGCGACGGATCAAGCGCCGGTAGTGTGACCGTCTTTAGCACCTTCTTCTGCATGTCCATGCGAACGAACTCGGCCGGCGTTGTCTGAGTAACTTTGCCACCGGTTTCAGCTGTAAAACGAGACAAAAACGGTTACCAAACACGGCCCGAATTTTTGTGCGCCTATCGTTCTCTTACCGATCGTTAGCTGCGCTCCAATGGCCTCCAGCAGCAGATACATATCGGACGGAAACTCGTGGTGCTGATTCTTGATACTCAAATTACCGGCAATAGTTCCCGCGCTGCGAACCGGCACATTGGCGATCAGATCGATGTGACGTTCCAGGTGTTTGCAGTACGAAAAGTTCGGCTGATGGGTGGCGGTGGTGTCCAGAATTTGCATAAACTCCCCAAGTGAAACGTTCCCACCGACCGCCAGTTCGTTGGCGGCCAGCGTGTGCGCGTGCAGCTCTTCGACGGCGTTAATGTCGATGAACGCCTGCAGCTCTTTGCTGCGACGATAAACACCTACGAGTGGGAGGGGACGCGTGTTAACGAGCTAATCATGCGGCGCCGGAGCGCACCTTCCTACCGTGGGCCGTGTTTCCCGCCACCAGCATGTACGGTTTAGTGCCGATCGTGTCCAAGATGGCGAAAATATCGTCCATTCGCGACACTTTGTGCCACTCGCGGTCGTCCTCGAACAGCAACCGAACCGGGCGCTTCAGGTCGGCCGCCGCCGAAGGACATTTGCCGCCGGAGCACGCGTTACCCGTACGCGGGCAGCGCTTCGGTAGGTCTTCGATGTCCTTGCACGCGTCCAGCAGCCGCTCGTCGGCATCAACCGTGAGCGACTTGAACGCGTCCAGAATGGGGCGGTAGCCGGTGCAGCGGCAGATGTTGCCACCGAACGCGTTCTCCACATCGTCCATCGAGACCGCTCCGTGGTTCGCTTCCATCAGGCTGTACATGTTCATGACCATACCGGGCGAGCAGTAGCCACACTGCGTCCCATTGAATTGGGCCAACCGCTGCTGGATCGGGTGGTAGCCGTCCTTCTTGTTGCCAATCCCTTCGACCGTTTTCACGTCCAACCCGTGGCAGGCAAACACCGGAAAAAGGCACTACGGAAATGGAAAAGGGTTAGCGGTGGTGCGCTCTCTCCAGGTCCAGCAGTGCCGCGTCGACGTACCGAGTTGACCGCCCATGTTTTCTTCTCCTTCGACACCGGGTGAAGCCCACTCAGATTCACGACACAAGCACCGCAGCCACCTTCCAAGCACATAAACTTGGTGCCGGTCAAATGGGCCTGGTTGCGGATGAAGCTGTTGAGCGACGTACCGACGGGGACGGTTTTTGCGGCGACTGCCAGGGGGAAGACGTAGGGTAGAAGTCAAGATGTGCTGTTTGGAGAGCCTCACACCGGAACACTCACCCGTGTACGGTTTGCCATTGATCGTAAAGCTAACTTCCGTCAAGGGGCTGCAAAATGATAATTATACAAACACTTGTAATTATTTGCCCATTACTAGCCTCCCCGCAAGTAGTGGAGCTGATGACGACGCCGACAACGACCGCGATTTTTTTGCCGATAATGCCTTGTGCGAAAAAGAATTACATTTGAGCCTCATTTGGCATGCAGCTAGTAACGGATGCGACAGGTTCTGCATCTCTATGATCTTTGCCTTTCGAGCGATCGGATCTCCTTGACTGATGCCAATCTGTGCATTGCTTAGGTGCTATATTGTTTAAGAAAACGATTGTGATTACAAACTATGTATATAGTAAAACTATAAATGAAAAAGTTTCCAATCTAAACCTACGAAGATTTATCTTAAAATTTCTCTACGCACTGCGAATAAAGTGCCAAAATTGCGCAGCACTTTTAATAGCAAGATCCCAGAGGGCAAATAACCTTGATCTCTTCGTTTGCCGTTCGTCCGTTCCGCCGACCGACACTATTAAATGCCGAAACAACGCGTACCCGAAACGGCCAACCGTTCGTGGTACGCGGTTGCTGTGGTTTTGTCCGTGTTGGGCCAATGGCGTGCGAGAGAGTTTTTGGATTGCGAAGCGGACACATAGATGATTGGGCATAACGGCGAAGAACCGGTCATGACAATTGCTTTTTTGCGAGGGACGGTTGCCCAGCAGCTTGCTGAGACGAGCAAGAGCATCGGATCCAGCAACCAGATTTACGGCTAGACGTGAACCGGTCCTTGGCCCGCGCTGGTTGCCTGGCAACCATCACTAACTGAGGTAATGGTTTAGGTATTTGGCTTGAAATTTACACAACTGAAAGAAAAGGGTTAGTGAATAAAAAAGATAACGGCTACTTACTTGTCGCTTTCCGAGCTTCCCCAAATGTAGCTTCCCAGGGTTGACAGCATTTTGCGCCCTGTGCCTGTCGTTTATCTGCGTGCTTTATTGCGGAACTGGCAAAACTGCAACCAACAAGTAGTGCACCGTTTCAAGGTCAGCTCCTTAACCCGTTTACAGAAGACAGCCGAACCACCAAAACACTAGAACCACCGTACACACCAACAGCAGCACAAACAAACCACGATACGAGATCCGGCCGTCCTCTCACTACGACTGATCGCGAGCGAGTGTCCGCGGACCACTCAGTCTGCGCCATCGCGGTGGTGGCTCTCACGATCCGGTCGTTTAACTTTTTTCAACGATAACCGGTTATCAACGGCGCCGCGTCACGGTAAAAGTGACCCAGACCAGCTATCAGCTGTTTTGGCCCCATTAACAACATACATTATGCACCACCACCACCTTTTTGATCGACAGCTGATGAGATTGGTGTGTACGATCGTTCTGCAAAGCCGATTCGAGTAATGATGGTGGCGCTATGACCTAGCAAACATACTCGGTAGGCCACAATTTGGCAATTTTTTGCCCCGTCGGCGACAGTTCAATCATCAAATGGCGCTTTTGCTGTATAATGATAGTTAAAGGCGATGACCGTGCCCGGTTCGTCATTTCTTTGATGGGCCCGCCCTTATGGCTTCACCCGGTGGCCGGTGTTTGAGTCGCCAAACCGCTGATTCGGAACGATAATAAACGGGCAATTACGTTACGTTTCCCAGCTTTTCCAGACACCTTCCCGTCCAGTGTTTGGAGGTTTGAGCCTGGGTTTGGGTTGAGTTTATTTTTCACATGCAAAAAGTTTGTTTCATAGGTTCATTTGTTTTCCTCTTACTAAACACTACTGCACGCGCTCCCCCGTTCGGCGTTCTCTAGTCCCATAAAAATGCTGCCGACCGCGCCAGATTCCTAGCGAGTGAACCTAAAAATCCATCGCCGGCCCAATTCCGTGCGTTAAATCGCTCTCTCTGTGGTGCGCTACTATTTGACCCATTCCGGGCTGGTTGTGGTTCTCTTCCTGCGCTATGTTTGATATTTAAATTGTTCTCTTGCTTTTATCGCACCTCTCCTCCACTCCTTTGCCGGATTTCCTTTTGTTTCTATTGGGCGTGTTCAAAAATGCCTTATTCTGAGCTTATTCGGTAAGATGGTACGGAATTATCGATGACTTTGACACTGGGTGCTGCGGGGGCCACCGTTTTTTCGGACACCGTGTTAAAAAGCTGGGCACTGCGCGGCAGCTGTGGCCACCATCACCAGCACCTAGTTCGCTGCGTAATACTTTTAAAACCCTTTTACTTATAAATACACACACCCTCCGGTCGGTGTGGTTGTGTTTGGAATACGGTTTCAGTGGCCACCCTTTCTGTTAACATCCTTCATGGCGAACGGTCGCTTCCTGAACGGTGAATTAATTTATCTATCTCCACCACCAGATGACCAGGTGATCGATGTGGGGCGGGCAGTTAAAATGGTTTCCTTACGGGCCGCGCAGCAATAGCCACACTCGGCGATTGTAATTGTTCGTGTACAACTAAAGACGATCGGGCTATCGGAAATAAATAATCGGAGCCCACGGAAGGGCCTGGCCTCGGGAGTAAAGTAAGCAAGGGGGGTTAAAAAATAATAACTACTAATCACTGAGCGCATTGGGTTTGAGTATTGACTTAGTTGACTAATCCTACGAGCTACGCAGTCCTCGCTTGAGATCAAACTTTCTGAGTGGAGAAATGCGGGCCGGTGAACGCAGAATTCTGGCCCCGGTGACTTCCAACTGACACACAGGCGGCCTGCGTCCGGAGCGAAGAGTCGAGCCGTTTGCTTAGTCACATTAGCTTAGTCTAGGTGATGAGAAAGGAGCTGGCGACCGGCCATCTAGCCTTCGTGGTACGATGACTGCATGAGGCCGAGGCCGACGGGTTCGGCTGGCCCCGACGGGATGATGCCGTTGCCGATCGAGTGTACGGTTGGCGAGGGTGAGCTGAAACCGGGTTGAAAGGAACCGCCGCCCGGAACGCCGGCGCACTGTTCACTGGCATTGCTGGCCACACTGAGGATGCTGCCGCTATGGCTCGGTTTGCGGCCACCGCCCGCCACCAGCGACTGTGTGCTGTGCTTGGGCGCGACCAGTTGCTGTGCCTGGCGGTCAAACTCGGTGCCGAGGTCCGCGCCACTGCCGGGCAGCGAAGATATGGAGCTACCGACGGCGTTCGAGGCGTTCCCTATCGCGTCGATGCGACTTCTGCTCCGTCCCGACCCATGGTGGTGGTGATGGTGGTGATGGTGACGGTGCGGGTCCTTCGGTGGCCGCCGGGTCGCCTCGCCGGGTCGCCCGACACCACCACCGGCCACCGGGTAGCCCGGACTGTTGGTGAGCCCCGTCAGCTCGGTACCGGAATCGAGCCCATACTCGAGCCCACTGTCGACGCTCTTCCGAGGTAGACTGAAGTTCTTGTAGCCCTGCGGGTGGCCTCCCATTGCGTGCGGATGCTGGTGCTGCTGGTGCGGTTGATGCTGCACGTGACCGTGCTGGTGCTGATGCTGATGCTGGTGTTGCTCCTGCATCGAGTGTATGCTTTTGTTGCTCCGGCTGGCACTGGCGTTGTGGTAGAAGCTGCGGTTGCTCTGCGTCTCGCACTGATCGCCGTTAGACGGGTCGTCCATCAGCTGGCCACTGTTGGTACGATCCAGCGAGTGGTGGTGCTGGTGATGCTGATGACGCGAGGCCACCGGATTCGGAGGGGCTTGCTGTTGCAGCAGTGCCTGCTGCTGTAGCTGCTGGTTCGTCCTGAGGATCTTCTCCCGCTCCAGCGAATGGTGATGCTTGCGAGGTTGCGATTGTGCCATAACCGGTTGTTGTTGCTGCTGCTGCTGGTCACAGCGACCCGAATCGCCGTTCCGTTCCCGGCTGAGCGAATGGTGGCTCGACGAGGACGATGGTGTGGCAACGTTGAGGTTACCCTGGGAGGACATGCGCTGCGTGTTTACGCTCAGCATCGAACCCTTCCGATTGAAACCACTCTGTTCGTTCTGTTCGGCTACAAAGAAGGTAATGGACACGATGGTGAATACTTGTCTACTACTTCTCCATCACTCCTACTTACTTCGCTTCTGCGCCTGATACCATATCTTGAGCCGGTGGCCGATTTCCGGGAAGGTGGGCCGTCGTACCGCTTGCTCGTGCCAGCACTCCACCATCAGCGAGTAGACGGCACTGGGACACGACTCGGGACACGGTAGAAGCTGCCGGGCGCGCACCATATTGATCACCTCCTGGTTGCTGTAACCGTAGTACGGCTGCAGCCCGTAGCTGTAGATCTCCCAGAGGACCACACCGAACGACCAGACGTCACTTTCCGTCGTGAACTTGCCGTACAGGATCGACTCGGACGGCATCCAGCGTACGGGGAGTAGTGACTTCGATTGGACCCTGCAGAGGAGAGAGAGAGCGCAAGGTGATCGAGCTGGACCTGCGGGAATTCCGGCACCTCCAGAACCCTTACCGATAGTAGTCGGAGCTGTAGATGTCACGCGAGAGTCCAAAGTCCGAGATCTTCACCGTCAGACTGTCGCCCACCAGACAGTTGCGGGCCGCCAGATCCCGGTGGACGTAGTGGTGGCTGGCCAGATACTCCATACCGTCGCAGATCTGCTGCGCGATCAGTAGAAACTGGAGCTGGCTGAGCGATTTGCCCTCGTTGGGCGAATTGGCGATCAGGAACTCGTGTAGATCGCCCTGCGCCATGTACTCGAACAGCATGCACAGTGGCTCCTCCTTCAGCACCACCCCGAGGATGCACACGATGTTGTCGTGCTTCAGGTCCGAGATCAGCTCGATTTCGCGCTTAAAGTCCGCCTGCGTCTTGGCGCTCGCGTTCTCCTTCAGTGCCTTCACCGCCACGAAGATCTTGTCGCCCGTCTTCTGCGTCAGCTCGCCCTTGTACACCTTGCCGAATGCGCCCTCGCCCAGCTCCTCGACGAAGCGGACGTCCTGCAGTGTGTACTGTGGGACCCGCGAGATGCCGTTGTTGCGCGACTGTGACGGCTGCCCGCCGGTGCTGCCCGGTTGCCCACTTAACAGTCCCTGGATGCCACCGTTCTCCGCGTTTCGGCTGGCCGCCCCACCGGCCGACGACGCCTGGTTCGCTATCAGCGACGTCATCTCGATGGGCGAGTTGAGCCGCGAGTTGCCGTAAATGTTCTTGTCCGCGTTCGGCAAATTGATCTGCAATTCGAGAGAGAGAGAGCGTGCGTGTATGAGTGGAACGGAACGGAACCGGAAGACGGTGCGCTTACGTTCTGGATGTTGGAGACACCGTGTTTGCGGTACTTGCGGCAACAGAACACGGCCACGCCGATGAACAGCGGCGAGATGACGGCAACGAACCCGATGATGATGTACATCCACATCCGGTCGGAGCACCGGGGGATGTCACAGTACTCGATCGTCTTCTGCATGTCCACGTAGCACCACGGTGCGTCCATCGGTCCGGCGTGCGGTGGGTTGCTGTGGAAAACCAGTCAATCGTTAGAAGCTGCCGATGATGGTACCGATTCTTCAACGAAACCCTACCGGCAGTAGTTGTGACCGGCCAGGTGCGGGAACTCCGACATGGTGTGCATCAGCTTCGACCAGCGCATGCAGATCTTCGCCGACGTGGTCCGATCGGTGATGCCCCGGTAGCTGGCCCCGTTCTCCCAGTAGCAGTCGTCGTCCGGCCGGATGTCCAGGTCGATCCCGAGCCGCATACACTCGCTATCGCCCGAGCTACCCAGCCCACCGATGCCGTTCAGAATCGTACCGTCGACGCTCGTCTGGAGCGGCAGATCGTCGCACTCCTCGAGCGGCAGCTTCTGGCCGATCGTCGGATGCCGCTTCGCGATGGCGTACTCCTGCTGGCACAGTTCGTTCTCGAGCAGCTCGCAATCGTTGCGGCAGATCCGGCGCAGATTCTCGGTGTTCCGCGTCGGTGGGTAGGACTTCTTGGGCGTGCCAGACGAGGTGTACGACAGGACGGACACTTCGTCCTGCTGCTGGACGAAACGACTCCGACTCAGGGAGTCACCGGCCGCACGTCGCTCACGGCGTTGGTACCGGGGAAGGGCGTTCTCGATCACGATGTCACCATCGAAGGAGTGTTCGCCGGGGTCGGGAGTCACGCCTCCACTGAAGTAAACCCGCAACCGTTCCGTGGTGGTGGTGCTGGGTGTGCTCTGGGTCACGTGCTCCGGGACTTCGGTAGACTGGGCCGCCTTGAGCAACTGTTTGCGGTTGTTCTTTTTCTCGTGTGACCTTACCTTTGCCCTCCCGGCTGCGGCCGGCCGGCGGGCCGATGCTTCGGCGGTCGCCTTATTGGCGAAGTACTGATGGTTGGTCAGCTCGGGCGTGCGGCAGAGTGGCAGGATGCTGTAGCAAAGGCTGGGCAGGGCGTAGACCCGGCAGTTGGCGTTCATGTCCTTCGACTCACGGATCACACCGTACGCGGACTTGAGGCGCTCCTCCAGCACCTCCATCGTGATGTCCGGCGTCACGAATACGGTCTGGTTGCGCAGGAACTGCTCGCACGTCGTCCCGGTGTACACCTGGCAGACGCCCGGCTCGATCGTGTCCTCCTCATCGCGGTACAGTGGGTCACCGGTGGGGGGCTGTAGCTTCTCCGTCTTCTTGCGTCGGCTAAACCGGGCCCCGGTGGCTGCCTGGTTCCGTGGCACGTGACTGCCGCCACCACCACCGGACGGTGTAAATGTCAGTCTGCAAAAAACGGAAGAGTGAGTCATTAGCAAAGGTCCAAGCAGAATGAAAAGTTATCGCTCGCCGAGGGGGAGGGTCGGTGAATCGTAAAGCGTAAGCAGAATGTGCCTCGTGAACCCTTTTCGACGGCAAAGCGGGCAGCGGAAAGTGGCCGACGTTATTAAAAAGTCGAGTGCCGCTGCCGCCATAGCCATCTGGCTTTTATTTAGTTGTTGAACAGGAGGAGAAAAGTTTCCTGTTTAACGGTGGCAAACAACCGAAGGAGCACACACACACACACCGGGTGGGAATGCAGCCGCTCAACTTTCGGCCGATCCCCGGAACAGATGGGGCAGCAACCAAAGGCGGAAGGCGAAGGAAACAGGATGTGTGTATTATGCAAACAGCACACGGGCGCGCGGACCCCTCCGTGGGTCTTCGGCACTCGGCGGGGGGAGAGTGAAATTAACTTCCAATATGGGGTTTTATGACTCACGTGGGGCGGCGTGTGGCGAGTTGTGAAAAGAGCCACTTTCTTTGTCAACCCGCTGGCCACCTCCGGGGGCCACAGCGGACCACGGTGAGTGGTGACAGGACAGGGCGATTTCTTATGCAGCCAGTTCAGTCATTTTTTATGTAACAAATTAACAAATTAAGGACAACACTTAACCAGCGCCAGTTGTGCGCTGGGAGATTGTTTTACGGGCGTTCGGATGCCCAAAAGTGGCTGAGGTACTTTTGAAACTGCTCAACTCCATTCAATATACTGCCATTCTCTTTGAGGAATAAAACGAATAAAAAAGGCCAAAAAGTTATTTAATTGAATGCAAACGACTAAAAAAAGATATTAAAACAAGGACTTGATAGAAATTGTTGATACATAAAATAAAAAAATAGCGAAGAATATGGGACAAATGGCGAGGTAGAAATAAAGAATATAAGAATAAAGAAATAGAAACAGAATGAAACAATAGTTTGATTAAATTAATAGCAAACTATAGAATAGCAAACGAAATGAGGCAGACTTCTCAAAACTAGCTATTAAATAACGAAAAGGAAGAAACAGTTAAATAAAACAAAAGTTGACTTAATTAGAACAAAATTAATCTTAGCAATAAAAAAAGAGCATAAGGTAAGACAATTGTTAAAAGTATTCAATGAGATGACTGAAGTCGCAATAAAAGGGAATTCAACAAAACTAGCAGAAGATTAAATAAAATACACCAAAAGAAAGAAAAAAAGTAGCAACAGAACATTCAATTGAATCAGTTCCAAAGGCCCACAGACCCACAGCGGTTGCTGGCTGCGAAGTAAACACAATTTAATTCTGCATCCGGCCAGAAACACAAACACATCCACCGGCCGGATCGAGGACATCGTCCGACAGAGATCGAGTCCGAGGCATTAATGTCGCCGTTGTGCTGCATTCTCGACAGCAGCTCAACGCCGCTGTGTCTCGGAAGCTCCAAGGAACAATCAATCTCCCGATCTGCGATCTGCCGCCACGGGTGGAACTTGGATTGGATTCCTTCGCCGTCTGCGCTGTTCGTCCCTGCGGCAACGGAAACACAACGAGCAGCGGGATTGAAATGCCACCAACACTGGAAGCTACTAGAAGCCGAGGGCAGATCGTAAAATGGAACAGCCAACAGTCGCCGACCATCGGTGGGAAAATGATGCAGAACCGCCCGGCAGCGCATTAATTATCCAGCTCCACTCTTCGAGGATGCTGCCGCTCGGCAAGGATATCGGGACCCTCGAGTGGATCTGGAGCATTGCCGGTATCGTAAATGTTATGCCATTGCTCGGCCGTCGCGATATGGAGTGTCGGATGGAGTGTTGCCTAGCCGCCGCCAGCACCGACGGTCATTAAAAATGAAATGACAAATTCGTTCCCATTGATGGATGGGCATCGGGCACATCGTAAACTCGAAACGACTCCGATGCTGGGCCACTGACGAGTGGGCCACTTTGTACCGTTTGATGGCTAATTACGTTGCCTTTAACGCTGAGGGATTCGCTCTCCCTCTCTCTACTAATACTGAAGAATTGTTTTAAGGCACTCTCGGAAGTGCCCTTTTATGGCCCTAAGTAGATTTTGTTTTGCCATATCTTAATCGGATCAGGAAGGACCAAGGCCTAACTTTTGCTTGGGATTTAGTTTTTAGAATCCCAATAGTTCTAATTCTTTTCGCTCACAATCTGTTGGCTTCCATTCTAGATTCTAGATCCTCGTTTATTAGGTCACAGTGGATTAGATCTAATTTTTCATAAATCGCATCAAATCCGACTCCGTTCATCATCAAACTTGCAATGCGAACCGTGCGAATATTAATAATTCATTCACACACGCACACACCGAGTCGGGGATTAGGAAGTTTCAGAGGCCGGTGTGGTACGCCCCAAACCCCCGGAAACAAATCAATTCTCATCATCCAATCGTATCGCTCCGAAACTTCGGTCCCCCGAACGCCGGTTCGTCCGTTCGTTAGTGTGGTCAGTGCTTCTAATGGCTTAATCTTGTCTGCTCTATTTGTGATGAGCATCATAAAACGTTCGGTAGCGCTCTGCTCCAGATGCTGCGTCCTGCTGCCGGACCGTGCCGTGCCGTGCCGTATCCGTAACATAAACAAGGATTATTAATGTCGCTCCCGTCCGGAGCGGAGAATCCCTGGGACTCCGGAAACCGGGAATAAGGTCAGACTCTAGCTTCGTCTCGAAGATTAGGCACGGGGCCAACGAACGATTGTGTGACGCGCGCCATTGTGGGCGCCCATTATTTTTTTACCGGCTTCCCGCCATCAGGAGCTTGAAAAGGGTTCTTGGCGGAGGGTTGCGGCTGTCAGAGCATTAGTGCGACAAATATTTGCATGTATTAAAAACATTCATCCGCCCGTGCCGGTCCGGTCCGGGTGTCCGTTCTTGGAGTTAATTTTCAATTCCACTCAACGCACCGCCAAAGACCGGAACAGGACGGTGTACCAGACGCTCGGGGTGTGTTGCGACCTGGTTTTTCGTGTCTTTTCGCTGCGTTCCGACGCTGTCCACACAGGGTACGCGGGAGCCGGAAGAGATACTCATCTACATACCAAATCGCAGCCCATAAATTACCGTAACCGGAGAGGCCGGTGGTGGTGGTGGAATTGAACTAAATGGTTGGGACGGGGCAGAGGAACCCGAAACCCGGCGACTGTGCGACGACGATACGCAGCATCCTTCGGGAGGTGGTCGCCCCCGAAAAAGTCAGTCGTTCCGGTGGTTCGGTTTGCGGAAAGTTTAATATCCTCGGCCAGACCGGAATTGGATTAGAGCCAAACCCCGCTTCGTGCTCCCCGAACCGGGTTCGGGTCGCTCGGTCATTGGGTTATGGCAGCGCGTGCGGCGGTGCGGTCCCCGGCGCTAGCTAGGTCACTGACTTCCGGTCCGGGCAGTGGCAGCGGAAACGCGCTGTGATTCCTTGCCGTCGCCGTCGTAAGGATTTTTCTGGTTCATCGATACCACACTTTGGGCCCCTTTGTTTTCCTAAGACCCCCGGCCAAAGGACCCCCATTGCCGGAACCATAATAATGGGCTTTGGTCGTTGCGGGCGATCCGTGAGTGGAATAACATTAAACGGCAGTGCTCGTCCTGGCCGGCCATAAACTCCTAATCTGCGCTCAAGCATCATCACGCCATCACCCGGCACGTAATTGTGAGTAGCCAGGACCAGAATGGCAACCCGATTTTGTGGGCCGCTTCGAAGGGTGGCTAATTTTTTATTCACAACCCCGCTCTTCGGCCGATTGGCCACCGTCCCGGCGAAGCTTTAAAATCGTCCACCCCGTGGCCGGGTTCGTAAAACATTCGTAAAAATTAATAGCAGGTCCCACCGAAAAGCACTTACCCGTTGAGTTCCTCGGCGGCCGCACTCGGACCATGGTGTTGCTCGCGGCCACAAGTCACTGGCGTGTGTAAACAACCGGCAATCGTGAGGATGTAAATCACGCTTAACATAATTTGGCCACCGCAAGGGCGAGCGCTCCGGGAGCTATTAATGGAGTTCGGCTCGGTCGCGGGCGCCACCTAATCGAAAGTATTGGCCCCGACTGGCCCCCACTGGCAGCACTTTACTTCTGGTTAATAAAAAGTAAAATAAATACACACTTTGCCGGGGGGGTTGGCGGGAGTGAAATTAGAATTTATGCCGGAAATGATCGCCCGTTCCCTAGCACGGCCTCCTTGGCCACGATTTCACTTCCGAGCGGCGCGTTGATGACAGTTTCACGATATTCGTTGTGCGCTCTCTTTCACTCTCTCATATGCACCCGCCGCCTTTTCGGTGCATTTTGATGCAACAGATGACACTTTGGTGGACCCGGGAGGCCCACAGTTATGCTCGGTGGGGGGGCCTTTTTAATGAATTTCTTATGCGCGCGATGTTGTCACTTCAACGGCCAGAAAAAAAAGCGAACACTGACCCCACACGCTACAGCCGTGGTGCCCACTCTGCCGCCTGCTTTATGCTTTCAGATTTTATGCTGGAAAATGGAGGAAGAGAGAAAGAGAGAGGTAACAATCAACTGTGGTTGCTTTGATGGTTTCAAATTTATGTTATTTGATGACCATCAGCGCGCGCGTAGGAAGTCGAGTCGGGCGAATGGAGCCGCAGCTCTGGAGGGTGGCACGCACTCGAGAAAGCATAATTTTGTAATGCGTACACACACACACACACACACACACACACGGGTATGCTGATGGAGAAAGGTTCTTATAATGGGCCACCACCATTCCGGGAGCGATGGACTGCCGAGAATACCCGAGTTGAGGCGATGCAACTGCCGCCGCAGCATTAGCCGGGAGAGACGAGGGAGAGATGGACCGAGCATAAGGACGCGATCGAGGAGTGGAGTGTGTGGTGCTTCCGTTGAACGGCAGCTGAACGGATGCACCCCCTCTAGAATGTTATGCGTTTATGCTGTCGATGCGGCTGTGTATTTTCAAACAGCATGCCGCATACCGTGTTCGAAATATCGCACCTACCAACACCACCACGCCGACCCACGCACGCACACACACACTGTGAAGGTACGCACTGCTTTTCGCTCTCCCCTTTCTCGAATGCACTGCGTTACATGGCGAATGCAGCACGGAGAAGCACGAAAAAATTCACGGATCGAAATGTACGGCAGGCGAAGCGACGGGCAAATCGCTTGGTTTGTTTGTTTAATTATGCTGGTCCGTTGGATTGGCCAATCCTGTCTCTTGCGAAAGACCACACAATTTATGCTCTACGCTACATATTTATGCTGCCCAACGTCCGCGAACTCTGAATTGACAACTGAAACTGACAACCGAAAAAAACGACGGCACTGCTCTTGGTGCGTTACTGTGCGGCCACACGGCGCATAACTGTAACACGTAACACGTAACTTAGTGTCAAATCTGTTATGCGCCCTGTATAACGTCGTATTATAGGGTCTGCTGAGCCACAACGCTTTTGACACCTGGTCGCTGTACTGTCAAAATTGTTATAAGCGGCTGTTATATCTGCTGTTATGCGCCGTGTGGCCTCACAGTTAGGCGCACACACTTCATACACTCTCTCTTGCTTCTGTCTGCTTTTTCTGAGCGGAGAGCGAAACAGTCGCTTGCTCTCGCATTGTTTTGAGCGGACCGGTGAATCAACTCTGGCATAACATTAATCCGTGTTCGAAGTAATTCTAAACCGTGAGTTAAAACATGTAATTCATATTATTTGATTTGGAATGAATATCTGGACTCAACATTTGCATCTTGTTTGAACAAAACACAAAAAAAATCAGTTACATTCGAGAGCTCGAGATCCGAGAACAGTTACTAAGAATTTTCGACAACCGTCACTTTTATGTTGCAGATATTTGATTGGAATACTTAACAAACACCGCGCAAATAGGCATTATCAAAACCAACATTCTATCATGTGGAACTTCCGCTCCGTGTTGCAGATTCTCTGAACGAAATATTTGCACAATTCTGACAGGCACGTGAAACGTGAGCAAACATATTTCGCCCAACAAGAGTTGTATCGTTTCCATTTATCAGTTTTATCAATCTGTCACTTATACCGTTGTTCAATGTCGAAATCGGTGACGACCTTAGACAGTTCCGCAAACTCGATCGAGCTTCTTCTAGCCACAAGAGAATGTAAATGTTAGATTAGATCGACAACGTGAAGGCGCTCATGCGATGCGGACAAAGAAATCAACGAAAAGAAACTCGAAATACTGACAGACCGACAGACCGACAGACCGTCAAAAAGTCTGTTTTTCTAATAAAAATTGATGGTAATTAATCACAGGACCAACGGCGCAAATCAGAAGTGAGGAGCGAGTGAATAAGAATAGTTTGTTGATAGAGTCGTGGCTCGCGCGGCTAGGGACCTTTCAAAACAGCCATTTTTTACACTCTTCACGTTGACCCGCATTCGATCCCAGTTTAACTAACGATGTTGTTGAACCACCGTTCTCTTCACTGAGCTCACGTTCGTTTAACTTTACGCAAGACGCGCAAGGCGAGTCGGAATCGGTGTTATTTTTACGACTTTCATCATCAAACTTCGTTCAGGGGGCCCATTGATCCACTCGTTAAGATGGATAAGCACCATCGATATAAAGCATTGTCTAGTGCTTCTGATTGACATTCTCGTTACGCTGGAAGCTCCTGTTTTCCCTCTTGCTCACACACAGCGTAGATACCGGACGGATAATGCAACATAATCCAGGCGCCACTCTTACAGCCACAGAACACAAAGTAGCCTTTTACGTGTGGTGTGTAGAACGCTGGAAAATGCGTACACTTATCAGCGTTTCAGCGAGTACAAAGAAGCGAGAGGCAACTACAAGCGGTACACAGGCTTCATTCACCAACACACGCGAACACTTCTCAAGAAGGTGGGGATTTTTTCCCATTTTCCATCCACAATGCCCGACCGATGGCAGCGTTTTCCTTTCAGGCGTTCCGGCTTTCCCATTGTTTGCTTGCGCTCGAGCCTCAACACACACACACGCACGATATTACACAGCGAAACAATGGAACCCTCGAAGGCGTTTGTTAATCCTTCCGTCGTTTTCAGTACCGTTTTTTGTTGTTTTCGGTCGGTCGGAAAAACTACGTACACCCACGGCGGAGTGACTAACGAGAATGACAGAACAGCGAGTCGCGTTTTCCGTGAGTTCCGCCTGAACTCCTTCCGTTGGGGGTGTGAAGCGTTTTCCCGGAGATGGGAAAACCCGCTGGCCGCTCACGGTTTGAATTTTCCGAGTTCGTTGAGCGCTCGTTCGATCAACTGTGGCAACTGTGATTTGAAACACAAAATTCAAACTCAACGGCCGGCACGTGGTTGATGAGATTCAAACATTTGCCACCGTTTTCTATTTGAGCTCCGTGACAGATACGAAAAAATGCTTTGCGAAACTGTTTTAGGTTATTTCCAGAGTCCGTGCCGTTGTTGGGCAGCAGCACAATCAAAACCCAATAAACCGCTGACTTTTAGGGTGCGAAAATTATCACATCAGTTATACCTTTTCGGTGGCTTATCTCCGTTGCCCGGAGACGAGTGCTGCCGTTCTCGGGTGAGCGTTTAGGACTTGGAAGTCAAGCGACTATTAGTATATCATCTGTCCGAATCGGGGCTATTTATGTTCGTATCGTCTGCATGGCCTTACAGATAGCATAGAAAAATCGGATGCGGAGCATAGTTCAGCATAAAATCCCAAGAAATAAATGAGAATGATTAAAGCATGGCTCGTAAGGTGATGATTTATGGGAAATAAGCTTTAAGCCAATCGGTTGTAGGCCTAATATGCTCTGAAACAAAAACTTCGTCAACTTCAGCAATATCGGAAATGGGATTAGACCTACGACAGTTTTATGTCCATCAACCAGATCTGGCCACCGGCATCGTTTGCCGGCGACATTAATCCGCGGAAGATCACGCGAATCAGTCTGAAACGCGAATTAACACTTTCAGCGGCGATTACAACGTCGCGACCGAGACCAATCAACCGGATGCCGGCCACGGCAGTGTTTGTTTGGCTTCGGCACGCCGTATCAACACCAATACAGGCGCGCCCGAATTTGCAACGCCGTGTCGTTGTTGTGTCCGCATCGATTGGAAAGCGAATTGAAATAGACTACGATCCGCGGGACCGCGGAAGGGCTCAGTTCGTTTCGGACGCTCGGCGCGCTTGGTTTGGTATCGGATTCACAATTGTCGCGTCGTTGTTGCGGTTGGCGCCGTGCAGATTTGTGTGTGCGTTACACGGCGATCGCGAAACCTGTTTCCCGTCGAGCCACGCGTTCAGCTCGACGGCAGACAATAATGTTTGGGGTGGATCGCCAGGAGCCACATTCGATCAAGTGTGTATGTGCGCGCGTGTGTGGCTGTGTTGTTTAAGGCATTTTAATCATCGCAGAGTCTTGCGTTTTTGTACTGCCGGCCGAAGTTTCCGCGATCGACAGTCGGTGGCGCGTGTTGAAACGGAAGACGAGGCGAGACCAGGAATTTCCGGGATCGGACCCGATTGAGCGGAGGCTCGTGGTGGCGGATTTCCCACAGGAACCGAAACCCGAAGGCGTTGGCACGTTCGTTGTGATTTGTGTGGTACGTGGACGTTTCGGTTTCGCGCCAATCGCGCCTCCCGCAGGCTGTTCCCTCGTGGGGTTCGTGGTTTTGTTCCTCGCCCAGAAGAGAGACGATAACTGCCACGTGCGAGACGAATCGCGTAATCTCGCCGTCAAACTCAAACGCTCCGCGGGCTGAACCGGAATATTAGTTATTCAACCGTTGGATAGGTAGGTTGCATATGATTACGAATGTGGGTTAAGTTTCTCGGGTGGCCCCAGGGCCCGGAATTCGATGTTGTCATTGTTAAAAAAAAATATTGTAATCTTGCTTAACTACTTTACATCGGTTCTTGAGCTGCCTCTGTTTCGGATCGCCGTCGGGAAGGTCAAAGTGAAAATGAACGTTTCGACACCGGCCGCAGGGCAATTAAGTTCCCCTTGTTATCCTTTCCATTTATCGGTGATACTTCTATCGGCCACTTGCCTCTAGCGGTGCGAGTAGAATTTATTGGCAAGGATAAGCCCCGAAATTCGTCATTCTGTGCGGCAACCACATTTCGCGATAGCCGGATCGGATGATTTAGTGAAAAAAGACGCGACTACCGGATACGGCAGTGGTGTCGTTTAAGCAACGTAAACCTTCGGTTGGCTGGTTTAAGTAGAACGCGAGACCGAAGGCGCCCCGATAAGATATGATTCGTTATCAAAATCACGAAAAGGAGGAATCGTCCGAAAGGGTTGGACGACGACGACGACGTCTTTTAAACGCTTTTTGAAGGGTGTCGCGTCGCGTAGTCGCGTATGCGTTTAGGCCGCCTGCTATCAGCGGCGGAATCCGAACGCGAGCGTGTTTTTCTTCCATTTGCCATGGCCGAATTCGCCATGCTCAGCCGTAGGCGTGAAACGAGATATCTTTGTTTACAATATCAAACCTATGTACATTGGTGTTAAGCGGCCAAAGTTTGTTATTTGAGCATTAATTTGAAGGCATTATTAATAAACGATGGTAGGCATGAATTCGAAATATTCGGGAGTTTTTAGATGAAGTGAAGCTAATGCGAACAAATGCAACTGGTGAAAATTGAACCAACCTTTTTGGATAGCGATGAAGCGCAGTTTTTAAAACATTGTCCCACTTTCTACAGGTTGTGATTGGTTATTCAACACACAAGCACATTTTGCTGAATGACGAGACGGCCCACGCACTGTACAGAATTCAACTTTCGACTGTAAAAAATCCCACCAATATGATACGACGTCTAAGAAACTTTAAACGCTTACACCATCCTCGGGTTGGAAGCTGCGTGGCGAAATCCAAGTTTTATTGCAAAACCGGTATTTTCAAAAGTGATACGAAAACAAATAACGCGTCTGTCTGCGGACACTAGCCCGGTTGTTGTCGTCCGAGGGTTTGACACTGAAGCTGGAAGTTGTATTTTATCGTTTGTTGTTACTTTTTCGAATATAAGAGTCTTAAGATGTTTTTTGCTTGCTTTCGGATCATGCCACATTGGCATTTGGACTTTTCCGGTTCGTGGCGGTGTCATTGGGTTTGTTTCAAAAAGTTTATCCTTCACGAGGGCTTTTAGAACGGGTGAGCACGTACGCCTAAACGCTACAGAGATGCTGATCGTTAATTGCTTTTCGAATGATAAATCGGTGATATCATGTTTGGGACGAGAAGAACCACCGAAGAGGTCGTCCGTCTGCATCAGAAACTCAAGACAGATCCAACGACCTTTTCAAGGAAACGTCTAAGCTAAGATAGATGAACCACGGACACTGTCAGAGCAATCAGGTTGATGAGGGACCAGGAAGGAGCCATCTCGTCGGTTGCCGTCAAAACGGAAACTGAGAATTGTAATCGCGGAAAAGGACCATTAAGTTTTGACACTGTCGGAGGCTGTCGGATCCCACTGACTTGCGATCGTACACTAAACCGAACGTTTGAACGCTGTCGGTTGAGTGCTGAATCGGTTATGTTTTTGAATCGGTTTACCATAAAAGCAACGTGTGGCTGAAACCCATCAACATAACTTTAAAACCCTGTAAAACAACAGCAATTTGCTCGTAACGAAAAACAATGATAAGGAACTAATGGCTTTTAAAAAGTTCTTACAATCACTTGCTACAAAATAAGTACACTGGCCTAATATGAATAAATGAAGAAAACAAAGTCTTGGGTAATTCCACGGGAGTTCCATTTGAACATGTTTCCTATCGTACCATTTTGCATAACATTACACTCACCAACCCTCGTCATAAAAAGCCCGACATGGCAATTTTACATATTGCCCCCGTGTTCGTTTAATGACCGTCGTTTGGAGTGACTAACACCGGTGTGCGGTGCGCCAAAGGAAGAACCGTTATAATTAACATTCATCATGCACAACGGCATGTATTCAAGGAACTGCTCCCGTTTGAGCTAACGGATCGTGTTGGAAGTGGAATGTTTTTTTGCACAAATAATAACCGATATTTTATTCACACCCTTTCGCCCTGCTGGGTGTATTAGTTTGGCTAAAACCTCCTCATTTTCCATTTGGTGTCCTTTTAGGTGAATGAAAAAGGTGTCCGACCGATGTCCACGTGATAGAAAATTTGCGATCATCATTGCGACTGCTGCACCGCAAACCGGTGATCAGCGATCGTGATCAGCCCTTCGTGGGGTGCCCTGCGCCTCCACTTGATCCGGTTTCAGGGGGGAACACAATTTTAGCATAAACAATTCCCGGAGAGCGCACGGAGGTTCACGGAACGAGCCGACCGAGAGAGCAGGATCGTGACCCGGCACCTGCGATCCATCTCCTAACAACCGCGTTGTTTGCTCCGAAGCAAACAGCCCGGTTTTTCCCGCTACCAAGCACCGTGGGCTAAATAGGACCATCAGCGGCGCCCATTCAATCATCTCTCGCCACCTAGAGGCGGCGCGTCCTGGAGGCGGCAATTTCTTTCCAGCTGAACCTCGTCATCGTTTTCGACGAACGGCTCGGTTCGACCACTTCCCGGGCGATACGTATTGCGGGGGATGTTTTGCGAATGGAACGGTTCCCAAAACAACCCCCGAAACAGCCGGAAAAGTGCGATTCCAGGGAGCAGTACAGTAAAACGGGGGGAAACACGACCCGGCGCCCATTTGACCTTCTCCCCGAAATAGCACCGAACCGGAAATCGAACTTGTCAAGTGGTGTACCCCCGTCCGGTTTATACGTGGGCTAGTGAGTCCCGTTGTTGACCAAGGACACTGTTTGATTCCGGTATCGGGTTCGGTTCGGGCCTGGTTGGTGGGCAAGTTCTCCAATAACCCACCCCGGAGCTCGGATGCTGAGACAACTGGTGTCAGCTTGCTGTTGGCGCCCGTTGGTCGATGAGTAGAACTCCAATTAGCAACTTTGTTTGCTATGCTTTGTGGGTCTTTTATGGGATCGTGTGACACACTGTCCTGAGGCGACAATTGCTGGGCTTCTAAAAAACGTTTAGCAAATATTGCAAAGAGCTGGTTGTTGGACTTTTTGATCATTACGCTAAGTTAATTATGTGTTGGTCACATTGAAATGTGATTACTGTGCTCAGCTAACGGATGTTTGCATTTTTGGCGTATTCCAACTCTCCTCAATTTCTGTTTGTTTATGTGATTAATTTATGTTAACTTCATATTTTTGCAATCAATGACATAATTCCTTACGGTCCGCGCAAACATTTAAATAATGATTCAAACATTGTTTGATTGTTTTGCGATTTATCGTCGTGGCGGCCCATTAGGTGCGCTAATCGCAAAGCCGTCTGGTAGGGATGACCTTTTTCCTTTAGCTTCTTTTCGCCCACCTTCGTCAATGGGCTACACCTTCCGTCAAAATTGAGGTACTTTATCGTTACACTTGGTCATCGTCGTCGTCGTAGCCGTCGTCTGGCCCAATAGTAGTCCAATTATGCCCAAAGGTGACGGTCCACTCCCAAATCCATTAATCTTACCGTACAGCGGGAAGCGTTTCGAAGGAGGCTCCTGAATTATGGCCCGGTTCTTATATTAGCTTTTCTTCCGTTCTATTTGCAGACGAACCGCCCGAAACCAGTCACCGGAGCAGTCTGGCAGCCCCACCAGCGAAGGCAAGGCGCGGGTTAAACACTTTCCCGTTCTGCTCAGAAATTCCGCTGGAACTGGTTTTTTGGGCCTATCGGTACGCGCGAGCTTCGAAGGATGTGTCTCGACGCGCCAGTCTGTAGGTAGCCAGCTGTGCGGGAGCGTCCATCGGCCAACGCCGGCCGGTCAGTGTTTACTCCGTGACGAACTGCGCCGGAAGTGAGGATGAGTGGCAGGATATTCGCTGCGCTGCTGGTGCTGTTCGGGGCCCGGTTCAGTGCGTGCAACAGCTTGCCGTGTGACTTCACCGACTCGGTCAACATAACGGCCGGCGAGCGGCTAGCGAACGGGGACATCCGGCACGATGGGGTGGTGTACAACTCCACCTTCTACCGGACGATCGACTACGATTACGTGGACTTTGCAACACGGAAGTACGTCCCGCCCTACGTCCGGGGCTGCCTGTGCGCGGTGCGGATCTGCGTGCGCTTGTGCTGCGCCACCGAGAACGAATACCTGACACGGGTATGTGTGTCGTCGAACGCGTCCTTGCCGCTGATGGTGAACGTGAGTTCGACGGAAACAATTGACCTGCGGAACAGCACCCACGGGTACGGGTTCCTGCGTGGTAAGCCCTGCGCGCATGTGTACGAGCTGACGCCACAGGAGCGCCCTGAGGATGAGTGGATCGTCGCAAGGGTAAGTTTTTGGCCCACCAAGTTGGCCAGTAGATGGCCTCGGATTGTTTGAAACATTCTGGAGGCACCAGAAGAATGAAGATCTCCATCGGCAACGGTTCTGTGCTATTTTTGACTCGCTATACGACTGGGAACATGTGTTGGCCAAGCACAAAATCTAAGTCTCTCAACATATGGTTTTGCGGATCACATTGACCTGCGATCTCTTTTAGTCTTCAGCGCAAAATTTCGTTCTCAACCCGTCTGTTTCTGGATCGTTCCTAGTACCCAAAAAAGTCACAATCGATCTTGATGCCCGAGATTGCCGAGTTCTGTTGATGGATTACGGATAACAAGTTTACGGAAGAAGATCATAGCGATGATTCAGACGAAGTACGATTAGATAGATTAATAACCGTTAATTAATATACCCGTCGCACTGCTTCGATAGATCCCCAGATTTGCACCACGTCATCGGCACGAATGATTGATGGCCGTCTTCATCCCGAGTTTATTATTTATTTAGAAAAATAACAGGTTTATCCCAACATACTCGCGTTGCTGATTGGCAAGCCCCTTCTAAACACAAACGCATAATGCTGGCGATGCTGAAGAACTCATCTTCGCCTTAGCGGCCAACGCCGGTGTCGGTGTATGTTTCTTCCACGGCCCGGGGCAAATATTATTTTTTCCGTGCCCGTTTCCCGACATAAATCATTTCGTGCAGAGCACCACGCCACGCGATTGTTTATCGCCACGCGTATGTACCGATGATAAGTGGCCCAGGCGGCCCACGGTCTCGGCAATTAGCCACACCGGGGCCGTGCACTGTTTTGATAAGGACCAATCCTGTTCCCGGTGATTGGATTTGTTTCATAATTTAAACATCCAACCTGGAGTCGGCTGCGCTCTCTGCAAGTCACTCGATCTGATTTGTTTGAACTGCTGCATCGGCTGAAGTGGCTGATTGCAGGTGCATATGTCAACAATCGCGCAAGGTGTTCGCACTTGCTCAAGGCTGGCACGTTGGCCACGATTGGCAAATGTTTGAAGGGACCGGTGTAACACTTGCGAAATACCGCAGGGCCCCGCCAGGGCCAGGGTCGGTGGTTGTCTGGTCAGATGTGCGATAAAACTCCGACAGGTGTTTGCACCGATCGGTATTGCGTCTGCCCAAAGAATCGGCGAGACGAACCCTCCACTTTTCCCAAAGAACCGGGACTTTCCATGTAAAATTTGCAAATAGTTCACGAGTCGTTAAATACTCGATGGACTTTCCCAAAAACTGGTGCGGCTCTCATCCCAACACGCCGGTCATCTTGTGCCGGGAAAAAGACAGGTTCTTGTAGCGACTGAGACGGGCGGGTCATGCCTCCGATGTTTGAAATATGGTCCCGGGGCGAACCTGCGCTATTCTTATTTTTAGGGGATTACGTTCCAAATGGTGCAAGACCACCGGATTGTCCGCTAGAGATCGTTTTCACACACGCGGCGAGTCTACTCCATCTTCTGGTGATGAATGTTTATAATGTCAGAACGATCACGAGTCTCTCTACGATCTCTTGCGCGATGCTGATCTTTGGCCGCGCTGGCGTGTGTGGCGTGATGAGTCATGTGCAGAGTTCGCGCACGTTGCGTGCTGCACGCTCGACTCGGTTGACGTAAAAAGCGAATTCCCAGCGTTTGTTCGATTATTCGAGATTCCGCGGTCGACTCCTCGGCGTTGGTAACTGGTCAGCAACGGGAACAAGGTGCCATCACAGTGTTCTGCTATGCTAATCGCAGCCGGCGCTTGTGGGCAGCTTATGTCAACAGCTCTTAAGAATACAGGCAGCTGATTGTTGCGATGTTGTCGTGAGCTAACAGCTTCTTGTCGGCTTCAGTTAACAGCATATTAAATGCTTTCTTCGTCAGCTACTAAAACTTCTGCGCGAAGCAACGACGATCGTTGGCTCTTTCCACTGCAAAAATAAAACATTTTCTTTAAGATCAGTCATGCTAACTACTAATTCGTTTCATTTCTTTTCTCAGAATGGCAGTATTATCATTGCGGATATGATGCTTGTGCCGCGGAACGAGTACTGCATAGCGCCCCGGAAGGACGATTTTTACGTCTCCGGGCTGGTCTGCTTCGAGTCGAATGAGGAGTTTAAGTACCATCTCTATCCAGTCGGTAAGTAGCAGGCGGCGGACAGTAGAATAAACACCACAATTAGTCCAATAGAGTCCACTTGCCAGGCTACAATTTAAGGAATTAACGCGTGTCGCCCGTGCGTTGGTTGCCTTTTGCTTTCGACGGCAAGGCATCTTATTGGATTGCGCGAATAAGCGCGATAAGCCTCACTTTATGACCCTCCGTGACAGCATAAGGCATCGAAATCGTGCAAATATTGCGCGCTAGGATCGCCTGAATATGCTCTGTGGATGCAAATCAATGTTGACCGACCGGGTCTAACGACTTCCGACGGCAATTAGCCCGCTGGGGTCGCCGGGAACACACAAAAGTCAAGCGCTCATTACGCAGCGATAGCGACGGCGGCTAGATTTTACGACCCGTTCCGGGGCTGGGCCCACGCGGGCAAGGTCAACCATTTCAGCTCCGTACCGATCGCGCACTTATCACCACATTGGCTGGGAAGATCATCGTGTCGGTTTGCATTGTAGCGGGATTGTGACAAACGGCCAAGGCTGATGGCCACTCTGTGAAGCTCTGTTTGCCTCACGCCTACCGGAGTTATGAATATGATGATTAATATTTTTTTTGGCCCACGGCTGGCACGTCGGCGGGCCTGTCAGTGGGGTATTCCCCAGTGCAGAGTATGAAAATTGACATGACAAGCATATTGATGTGTGCGCCTCCTACCGAATATGACACGGTAGAAGTCAGGTGAAATCCAAGATGAGCTTGTTTGGGGCACTCCTTGAACGCGAAGTTTATTCAACTCGGGCTAGAGTTTCTCCAGCTCGGCCCTCTGACATTTTGGACCAAAAGCTCGTGGTGATCTAATACATCACTTGCCCTTTCTACGAATTGGGTTGAGCTACGCGTTTTGAGTATATTTTAAAGGATAATCGCCATTAGAATAAATACACAACTCAGTAGAAGTCCTCGAAAGAATGGTATTTAAAGGACTTTAGTTGGAAAAACTTTAAACAGTTTGGGTTTGCATTTGGATTTACACTTAGTAAGATGTAACCTGAAGAAACAATTCCAGACGCGTTTAATGAACTCTCGTTCAAAGTCGAGTTCAATGACGAGAAGTTTATTGACGAATGAGAAGTTCACATAATGACAAGAAGCTCTGCTGTAAAGCTAAGCAAATGAATCTGGCACTCTTGTAGACGTCGAACAGATTCCTTAACGCCTCGCTGATGTTGATCACCGCATAAACCCGTCTTATCTGACAGTCAAAGAAGGGCAAAGAGTTTTAAGTGAGCCATTGGACTATCCAAACCCCGACCGGAACGGAACTGCGTTCATCATCCTGCCGGTTGATAACGCAGCCGCTTATTTGCTTTCGCCAACTGTTAACCTCTGGCACCAATCCGCTGATTGATGCACATTTCCATTCGGTGTCCACTCCGCAGCACGAAAGCCACGGCCGCGAATCAGATATGCGAACGAACGCCTCCCGGTGGGCCATATGCTGGTGATGAGTTTTCCGCATCAACGATTCATTAGCTCGGCCACTATCAGCCAAGCGTACCAACTCAATGATTGCGATTCCCTGCAGAGAGTGTCCCGGGTGTGCCGCCCGCGAGGCACGTTTTACTGACGCACGCATTGTGCGATTTCGTGAATATTACGCTACATCGGAAACCAACCGATAAACGTTGGCGTAGTGTACTCGGGCTGCAAGGACACGAAAAAAAGGAACCGGAGCAGGGATTACGATCTCAGCCGATGGCTACCGAAATTTACATTGCTAATATCGGTAGGAATGGAAATAGAAACACAAAACTCGCGCCGGTTATTAATTAGTGGCGTCGCCATTGGGGAATCGTATCTGGGTGGGTGCCGCCACGACGGTGGAGTATCGTTTTACTATCTCTGCGTGGCGCCAAAAGATAGTGGCCCGGCAATCACAGGGGTACCGTTTTGACAGCTTGACATGTGGTCCCATATGGCGCCCACAGATCATCCGCAAAACAAGGGAATTCAGTTAATTTTGTTAATGTGTTTACCGATGATGTGCGGCGATGAGGCGTCAGGCGGTCGGGGGGATTGACCGTGCCGAATTACATCGTCGGCTGGTTGGGGCGGCCCCCCCAATCTGCTCGTCACCCGCAGCGCCAGGCTGTCGGCGTTGTTTCGGTGTCCTGATTAATCACGTCACGTCTGCGATCGTTTCAGGCATGCTGATTTCGGTGCCGTTCCTGCTGATGACATTCTTCGTGTACGCCTGCATCCCGGAGCTGCGGAACATGCACGGCAAGTCGCTGATGTGCTACGTCCTGGGGCTGAGCGTCGGCTACACCGTCCTCTCGCTGGTGCAGCTGCAAGCCTTCCCCGGCACGAGCATCTCGTGCGTCATCTCCGGCTACATCGTCTACTTCTCGTTCATGGTTAGCTTCTTCTGGCTGAACGTGATGTCTTTCGACATCTACTGGACGTTCAAGTAGGTCCCCCACTGTGCTCACTCGACGGGTGTCCGCCCGCCCGGTAGCCCGCTAGTAGCCCCCCTCCGTGCGCGCCCAGTTACTAATGTCCCACCGCTTTACCACCCCCAGAGGCGTGACGGGAGTTCGCAGCACGGAAACGAAGAAGTTTATGCTGTACTCGCTGTACGCGTGGGGATGCCCGACCCTGATGGTGGTGGTCGCCATCGTTGCCGATCACACCGAGCTGCTGCCGATCTACCTTCGCCCGCAGTTTGGCACGACCAGATGTCTGTTTGTCGGTAAGCTGGATTTGAGAGCGCTATCCTTTTGGGATCCTTCGTCGACAATAATGGCCCGTTTCTTGTTTTAGGAAATAAACTCATCGAGTTTCTCTACCTTTACCTGCCGCTGCTGATTCTGGTGTTTATGAACGTGCTGTTCTTCGTGATAACTGCACTGCGGATCTACAAGATCCAGTGCGAGACGTCGGTCGTTCGCCGTGGAGACTCGAAGCGCCATACCAAACTGGACAACGATCGTGATAGGTATGAGCCTAGGCTGGACTGGAGCAGATTTCTTCTCTGATCAGATCAATTTGGTCATGGCCGTTAGTCGGAAATAGGCTCTTTCACGGGGTTACTCCAGGTGTCGTTAGGCACCACCAGCAACTTATATTGGACTCCTTGAGTGCCTTATACTAACATTGAACGGAAACCACTTGAAATGGCATCCGTTGTCACAATGGTCACGATGACGATATCGGAGCGCTTCAGGTTGTTAGTAACAGGGCAGAGTTAGTAACCGTAAAGGAGGTCTCACTTTCAAAGCTTGAATGAATGTAAATATCTATGAATTGAAGCTAATGTTGAGTTTTTGCCTCCGTCAGATTCGGACTGTACTTGCGGCTGTTCATCGTCATGGGTGTCACCTGGTCGCTGGAAATCATATCTTGGGCGGTGGGCAACAATGCGTGGATATTCTACGTCTCGGACGTGTGCAACTGCATCCAAGGATTTCTCATATTTGCGCTGTTCGTGTTGAAGCAGAAAATTAAACGATTAATTTACAGAAGGTGAGTGACGCTGCCCGACACGCTTCGGAGGCCACCTCGGCGAACGAGAGCGCTTGAGCCCCGTGCTATTGCTTGTACATACATGTAGAGCCGTCTGTTGTTGTCAGTGTTGTCATTGTTGGTCAAATTTGCTCTCATTGTGCATATCTGTGCGTCTGTTGTTCGTCTTCCTTTCTTCCCTTTTTGTTTGCTGTCCGTAGGAAGGGAGACAGTACTACGTGAGCGGGTGTAGTAGCTCCTGTTGGTGATTCCCTTAGGCTGTGATTGTTTCGCTTCCGGTGTATTGCTCGTTGAGGTGTCCCTGTGTCCCTGGAGTGTGCGATCGCCTTGAAGAAGCCATGTTAGAGGTAAACGCAACCGCAACCGGTTGGTGTGATCTTCGGGTACTTTCGGTGATCTTGACGTGACTTGGGGTAGCCCAATTCGTGTCTCTGGACAGTGGCTTCTGGTTGGTTGGTTGGTTGGTTGTAACATACTGTTAAGTGTTCACTAATGTCTTCACGCTAAACACCGGTGTTGGTTTGGTTTTGTTCGCTAAGACTTCGCCACTTTACTCTACCCCTTTCTCGATTCAAAGATTGGCACTAAAGATCCCAACCGTGTATTATTTGCGCAGGTTTGGTATCAAAGAGACCAGACAGGAGCAAACGATGTCTACGTGCAGCTCGCGTACCACGGCCACCACGACTTCATCCTACAACGGTTCCAAATCGGAAAAACCGTTGGTCATGCAGACCAACACCAGCTTCGGATCGGTGGCACCACGGCGTCTGTAGGCGACTATACCTACTACGGAGAAACTATTCTACAAAATCTCACTAAGCGTTCGTAGTTCCGTCACGAGGATCAGCTTGAAAAACTGGGAGCTGCATCGCGGATCCTTGAGCACGAAAAAGGGGCCGGAGGGCATAACGAAACGGAGTTCGGGGCATCGTATAGTGGATACAGGAACCGGTGCATGACAGGTACGGCAGGCAGAAATCAGTATTTTACTTAGTGTATCGTCCAAATAGAAGGCATAGCTTAGTGACACCCGCACACACACACACGCACGTTCACGCATCAAGCTACGGCCACCAAAAATCTACCTCGAGGGAAGCTGGGTTGGGCGCCAGATGAAATTCATCCTTTCGACTTTGAGCGCGCTGTAGTCATCCTCAAGAAGTAACCAAATGTATTGGTGTTGTGTAAATGTAAATCACAGGCGCTGCACCCGTCAGCTCGGTGTCCCATAAATGCCATTTGTATCGCAAAACCTGCTTAAACGTAGCCGCGTAAGTTGTTTGAGTACATTCCATGCATTTGTAGATCAGCTTAGAGTAAGATACGTGATCAGACACCACAACCGCTGCGATGTTCGTCTTGCGAAGCACAAGAATAGCAATCCGTTAATAAAAGTATAATATTTGGATGGATAAATGTAGACAAGAAATAACCAGACTTTGATTAAGACTTTGAAGACGATAACGATAAATTGAGAAATCGTACGCATCGTTTTGTGAGTTCCAATCTATCTAATCCGGATTAATGTTCGTGACTGGCATTTAATCGTCATTGATAAAAGTGTACGCGTACGCGGTGCAGATAGTGTTAATCAACTTACAATTTTGAGACCGCATTCAACCGTATCAAAGATCGTCTTTCTCACTCGAATTCATCGATTGCAAGTCGTATTTATTTCGGTAAACATTCAAACTTGAAAGGAAGCGTCTTGAAAAGGGGAAAAGGTTCTTAAAAAGAGTTTCTTTTAGTGCACTTTATATCGCTCCCGGATATTGGCCCTCGGCGTCTATTGTTTCTAAAGGAACAGAAATAGCGGCCAATAACGCCCGTTTGTTTATTGCCCGCGTGCACAAAGCGCACCGATCGTGTAACACTTCGGAACCTCGATCGAGTTTATCGAGCCGCCGCCGAAACCGTGCCGCGCCTCGGTGTGCGAGAAATTGTTTATTGGTTCTCAAATCAAACGTTTATGTTTGAAACATAAACATCCCATATAACCGCACCGCACGCCGTCGGATCGACTGCGGCGGCCGCGGCCAAAGTACCTATTGCCGTTTAATTGGACTTGAAACAAAAAGGGCGGAGATCGAAACGGCGACATCGTAAACGCGACGCGACCAGTCGGCGAGTGAGTCCGCGAACTTTGCGGTCCTTTCGCGGATCCGTGGTGACCAGCGTGTTTGATTATGGGCTGCCTCCTGATGACAGTGATGATAATAGAGCGATGGTTGGCGGTCAGGCGAAACATAAACCCCACCCCCGGGCCCAACCGTGGCCATTAGTTAATAGTGCGCGTCGAAATGAATCATCATCCGGCATTCTCCGGCGTCCGGGACGTCCACTTCGTAGCTCTCGAAGCTTACTGGTGGGGTTAGCGGGTCCCGGTGGCGCAATACGATAAGAATTCCGCGGAAATTGAAATACACCGCACAGCTGGTGGTGGTGGTGGTTGGGTGGTGATCCGCACGCATCGCGCAAGGGGGGTTGTTTATGAAAAGTGTAGAGCCGCGCGTCGGGGGTTGGTGTTGAAAATAGCATCACACCGGTTGCCAGTGCGCGCTTGGCCGTGGTCGCGAATTGTTCGCTCTGTATCAGCCCGACTAGCCGTGTCATAGGATATGAGTGCGCTTTAAGCTTTCGGCGGCCCAGTGTGGCGGATCGTGAATCGTGAATGAATCTGGTGCAGGTGTTTCGTGTCACTGTTCGTGGAGTGTGCGTGGAGTGGCCACCGCCCCAGATCGGCGGGACCTCGTGTTAGTCGTGCGGAAACGCTACATTGTCCAAATGAATTCGAAAAAAATGATGCAACGTGGGTCTTATCGCGGCCCCACGATAAGGGCGGCCCGTCGGTGTTGGTGGCGATGGCACTGGTTGCTGGCCGTCGTGGTGTTGGTGTGGTTGGCCGGCACCGCCACCGCCGGGCAACCGTGCCCGGTGCGTGAGTCGGTGGATATCACGAACGGCACCGAGGACACTGCCGGAAGGATCGACCACGAGGGTGTTCTGTATGGTCCTTCGCAGCACTTCTGGGACGGAGGCGTCCGGCGGGGATGTGTTTGCCTGGTGCGTCAGTGTATTCATATTTGCTGTCCCGGCAAGCCCTGTACCGTGCAGGAACTGAATGTAAACGTCTCGGAACCGCTCGACGGTGCCTCGTATCGGACGGTGGACCTCGCGCAACATCCGGATCGCTTTCATATGCTCTACTCGCTGCCCGAGTGCGACGGAACGCTGCTGTCGCTCGATTGGAACGAATATGTGCTGAGACCGGTAAACGGAGAATTATGAGACTATGGCCGCAGGGCTAGCCACTCACTCACTGTGCCTCTGAAACGTTGCAGGACAGCACACTGGCCTACGGATCGTCGGTGTACGAGTACCGTCAGTACTGCCTCCAGACGGAAGGTCCCGAGGGTCTGGTCAACGCCGGGTACTGTGAAACGGTCGACGCGCTGGCGTTCCATCGGATGTACTCGATCGGTGAGTAAGCGATCGCTGGTGCTGCTTGCCATTCCCATTAAACCGAGGCTACTAACTAACGAGCGCACGGCGGGCGCACCGCACGGCTCCCGCGGCTATGACGCAGGCTCGTTGCCCGATGGAGCGATTCGCGCGATGCGATCTCTATTTCGCCCGGTTTCGCCGGCTCCGCCGGTGCAACGAATTATGTGCATAATGTGCTAGGCACGTGCGCTCCATTAGTGTCCATGTGCGATCGGATTCGGTGAACGGGAGTTTCGGTTCGCACCGCGCGATCAGCGGCACGAAAAGTCACAATTGGGGCGCCTTTGTGTCGGGTAGCGTAAATTCTAGCGCCATTGCACAATGGCCTCAAAATAGCACCCTGTGAGTGCTCATGAATGACTTTCTTTTGCTGAACGTCCTCCATGGAGTCGTTTGCACTCTGCTCTGGAATTTCGCGTCGTTGCGCCCATAACCCTCGGTCCAGTGTAAATACTGGTTCCAGCTGGAACGGCTAGCAGCGCACCGGAGCATCTGCCCAACCGTGTTTACTTCGCAAAGAAATATGAACCGGAACTCGGCCCCATGTTTGACGTCCTTGAATTTACAATCTTCCCCCCCGTGCGAACCCCGCAGGCATCTTAGTGTCGATTCCGTTTCTGCTGGCCACCTTCCTGGTGTATGCGATCCTACCGGAAATGCGCAACGTCCCGGGGAAGTCGCTGATGTGCTACGTTGGCGCCCTCATCGTTTCCTACGTGCTGCTGGCCTTGATGCGATTCAACGTTTACGGGTACCGGTCGACGCTCTGCTTCGTGACCGGCTACGTGGTGTACTTTTCCCTGCTGGCCAGCTTCTTCTGGCTCAACGTGATGTCGTTCGACATCTACTGGACGTTCGGCGGGAGTCGCGGCCGGACGAGCGAACGGCGCCGGTTCCTGTACTACTGTCTGTACGCCTGGGGCGCTCCCCTGGTGATCCTGTCCTTTGTCCTGCTGGCCGACAACACGGACTTTCTGCACGAAGCGATACGGCCCCAGATCGGCACTAGCCGGTGCTTCGTCAAGGGTATGTAGCCGCGATGTACTGGTGGCGGGAATGACCTAATTGGCGGTCCCGGTATCGTTCCCAGAGGAGATGCTGATTGGCTTCCTGTACATGTACCTGCCGCTGCTGGTGCTCGTCGGTGCCAACGTACTGTTCTTCGCCATCACGGCCATCCGCATCTTTCGCATGGAACAGGCCACGGCCGCCGCCCTATCGGGTGATTCGCGGCGCCACGCCAAGTACGAGAAGGATCGCAATCGGTATGTGTGGGAATTCCCGAATGGCCGGAAACGAAGACCGGCACCGCTAATGGCACGTCGTTGACACGTTTCGCACATCCGGCTCCCCCGCAGGTTTAGCCTCTATTTGCGCCTGTTCACCATCATGGGTGTGACCTGGACGGTGGAGATAGTCACCTGGCTCGTCGGCGGCGAATCGTGGCTGGTTTACGCGCTCGACATCTGCAACCTTTTCACCGGCATCGTCATATTCGTGCTGTTTGTTTGGAAGCAGAAAGTGAAGACCCTGTTGCTGCAGCGGTACGTATAACGGGTACGGGTGGTGGTGGTCGGGAGTGAGTGGTGCTTGGTACGGAGAGGTGGCACAACGCTGGCCGGTCCCGATCGCGAGGTGATCCTCGATGCTCTCATACGATGCTTGTGTTTACCGGCACAGATTCACCAACCGGGAGGAGTCGAGGGCACGCGGTGAGCACCAGACGAACACCAGCACTATCAGCACGACACGATCGACGGAAGTGAAATTCGGCCCTAACCTCACCGACGTTCCCCTAACCGACATGACTCACGCAAATTGATGTGTTTACGCTACTACTCACGACGACGGCGCGACCATGCACCGTGGTGCGGAGCTCGGCCGGCCACGCTTAACGTCTCTAGTCGTTTGCACGTGCGGAACGACGCACCAAATTGGGACGCACATTGTCTACTTAAGAGCGAGCCCGTTTTGTCTACACTCACGCTTCACTCGCTACGCTTGGTGTCATAAATCTTCCCAGTGGTTCCGGAGCAGGAACTAATATTTTATCAGAGATATTATCGCTTCAGATCAAGCTGACGTAAGGCTGGCTGATGGTTAAAAAGCAGCAGATTGAAGGTCGCCAGCGGATGGACTATTTTGCGCCCGAAAACTCACGTTCGCATCCAAAACCGTTCCATTGTTCGCGTTCCTTTTAAAAATGCTTCCCCAGATCTGCCGTGAAATGTTCTTTCGGTGAAATATTTCACCGACCGCGAATCGGCGGTTGGTTTGCGTCCGTGCTGAGGCGCACAGTATTCAAATACTTTTAAGACTATTGATGTTTTTTGTAATGTAAACATATTCTTATTGTGCCATTAACAACTTGTATTGTGTACATTTAATATACAATAATGTTCTTAAAACGTATCATAGCTGCCGTAAAAGTAAGAAACCCTAACAGCAGGATAAGTGAATGTGGCACATACGAAGGTGTAAGATTTTTAATTGTAAGTTCGCCAGCGGATGGACTATCGGTTTGCAAGGCCGCGCCAGATAACATCCAGCTGGTGCGTTACGCATTGGCAATGGTAAATTTATGGGTCTAAACCCGTTTTTTATTTGACCTTCTTCAACGCCATGAGGCATAAGAAACCTACTTTCTACCTCGATTGAATTCAGAAAGTATTTGTGTTAAGTGTAATAATATAACCTCATAATGTTCTCTAATAAAACATACTTTAAGTGTGCTTATCGCAACTGTCGTCACTCAATGTTGGTAGCTTATTTCTTAAAACCCCACACAACTTGGCATTCGAACAATGGAAACGGCGCGCCACTGTTTTGATTGCGCTTTGATGTTTTCCTGGAAAAAGGCGGATCTGATTATCGAACGCCGTCGCATGAGTAAGCCGTTCGCCTCTGGAGTCTGCCTGCTGGCGGCGAGAGCAACATGATAACTCCCACAACTTCGTTCAGTACTTCGTGGCCGGTGGCTGCCCCATGCGATGGGGTAATTCGAGAATCGAGAAACTCAAAATAGAACAACAGAACGGCGGCGGCGGCGGCAGCGGCGGTGGCGAAGAATCTCCATTCAGTCCCGGAGAGTAGCTCCCGATTTTTCTTCTTCGCCAGCGCAAACCCGTTGTTCGGAGTCGCGTCTGAGGTGCTAAGTATTTCCGCGGGCATCCTGGAGCAGAGCGTCTGGCGGGTGGTGGCGGCGGCGGCGGCGAAACTTGTTAGTATTCTTTTGCGCGCGTATAAACAAAACCGAACCGTTTCTTAAACATGGATGCGCGATCCGCGGCGTTCGGCTTACCCAGTGCACGCGTGCCATTCAGATATTTATTCTTCGTTCGATTTCCTCGTCGATTGCAGTAACTGCGGATCTTAAGACTCGCCCAGGTGAGCAACTCGCTCCAGTACGAGTCAGAGCGTCGTCCCCGTTTGAGCTGCAGGTTGTTGCCGAAAAAGAACTTCGAACACCCTTCACGATGCGGTGGACGTTACTCTCCCCTGTGTTAGTGATTTTGTTGATTGTTGTGACGAGAGAAGGAATCGCCGGTGACGGATGTCCCACGGAGGACAGGATCGACATCTCGGAAGGGATCATGGATCGGAGCGGTGCGATCCGATACGCGGCAGGTGTCTATCAGCCGGACGACTACAACGTAACTGACGGCCAGCAGCAGTATTACAGCTGCGTTTGCTCACGGCGGCTCTGTATCTACGTGTGCTGTTACCACATCGACCGGACCAGCTGTGAAGAGTCAGATCTACCCCTGAACCGAAGCTGGACACCGACCAGCCGTGAGGTGAACGTGAAAGGAAGCGCCGGCTATTGGTTGATCTACGCGACGCCACCCGCTTGGAATTATACTCCCGGATTCGCGTTGCGCATCTCGGGCTACGAAGGCGAACTGAACGATGTAAGGTGGCTTGTTTGAAGCGACTTCCGGTGCGTGATCTTCACAAGTGTCCGATCGTTGCAGGATGGTAGCTTCGCGTACGGCTCGAACGTGTACGCCCGTCGAACGTTCTGTGTTAATCCGGGCTCAGAGGCGACCCCCTTCGTGTGGATAAAGGAAGCACCGGAACAGATCGATGTGCATCATTGGCATTCGTTGGGTACGTTGCGTAATCGATGCGGCTTACAATTGAACCGCCTAATTATCCGGGTATCCCTTTCAGGTATGATCATATCGGTACCGTTCCTGGTGGCCACACTGCTCGTTTATCTAGCGATACCGGATCTTCGCAACATCCCCGGGAAATCGTTGATGTGTTATGTGGTTGCTCTTACCAGCAGCTACGTGACCTTGATCCTCATCAAGCGCAGCATAATCGACCGATCGCCCGAATGGTGCACAGCCATCGGTTATCTCTGCTACTACTTCCTCATGACCAGCTTTTTCTGGCTCAACCTGATGGCATTTGACATCTACTGGACGTTCGGGGGACGACGACGGTCTACGACTGACCGTGGCAAGTTCTCCCTTTACTGCTGCTACGCGTACGGTTTGCCTTTGGTATTCTTGGCCCTCGCCCTGGTGGCCGACAACACTGAGCTACTGCACTCCAGGATTCGTCCAGGGTTTGGCGATGGCCAATGTTTGTTTCGGGGTAAGCCATGCTGGTGCGTTCACCGAATTGAGGACACCCTTTATAAACTCTTTCCTATTGTGTGCAGCTGAGACGTTGATCTCTTTGCTGTACCTTTACCTACCACTAGGGTTCGTGGTCAGCAGCAACCTTTTCTTCTTCATCAGCACCGCCGCCAAGATTAACCACATCGAGCGCTCGACCGCAGCCGCCCTACAGGGAGACTCCGGGCGCCACAGCAAATATACAAACGAACGGAATCGGTAGGCGGCATGGAATGTGTGTCAGGCGCGGGACTGTTATGACTAACTGCTCGTTGTTCGATTTTTTAAGCTACGGACTGTACGTTCGATTGTTTGTGGTGATGGGTGTCACTTGGATGTTTGAGCTCATCACCTGGGCGGCCGATTCCCACAACTGGTTGGTTTACGCGACGGACATTTGCAACTGCATCAGCGGGGTGTTCATATTCTTCTTGTTCGTCTGGAAGCGCAAAGTGTTGATGCTGCTGCAAGAGAGGTTAAGTAGAGTGGCGGCGGCTGTTGACCGAAGGGCCGCTGGGGCTAATCGGTATTGGTTTTCACCTTGCAGGCTTAAGGGAAAGCAGGTCCGGAAGCAGGTTCAACCACTGTTTTCCGTGACTGCCACCAAAACGACCAGCTTAACGCAGACTGCCTCCGCACCGAAGTTGGAAAGCTCCAGTAACTAAAACGATGTCGCGATGAAACGAAGCAATTAGAGCCTTAGCAAAATGGTAACACGTAGAGGCTTTCCGATTTATTATTTAGCTGAATGTTTACGGGTAATAAATAAAGCACTTTTCGTTGTCGTGTCGATTTATTGAAGTTTAATTTCAAATCTACCATCAATTATAACGGGCGATAAACAAAATGATGTGAGCCGAGGCAGCAGAAAACGCTTCTGGGAACACCAGAAACGCTTCATGCTGCTGGAAGCGTTTCGTAATCTACTAAGCAATATTGCGTACAACTTTAACGGTCTACGCGACTTGTTTCGAATTATTTTCCCAAAACGTTAGGAAAAAACACATTTTCTCCATTCCTCACACACATTCCAGGGTCTTACGAGCTAAACAGTGACAGAATTCGCTACGTTTTATAACAAAATGCAACGAATTAGCCCAGCCAAATAAAGAATACATTTTCGGTGACGAGCAACAAGAATGGAATCACATTAATCTCCTAGAAACGGTGTCCATCGCAGCGGCACGCAAAACTGGACACCGCCAACAGCACTCTTGAGCCACGGCTTGAGCTAATATCAATCACCGTCGGTGGAACGTATTTCTCGCTGGTGTCACTCTGAATGGCGAATATTTCGTCTGTGTGGCCGTAAAACAGCGCTCGGACCAACAGTGATCGGTGGCAACCGAAAACACCAACCAACCAATCCTACGATCCGACAAAGAAGTGGACCGGGAAAAAAGGGCTAAACAGATGAACGATTCCTTGCTCGCAGCGTGACGCGGAATCTCATAAATGCCGTGCCGTGTGAAAATGTGCGGCATAAATCATGCAGACGCAGAAATAAAGAAACCGCCAAACCGTGGTACGCGACACGTCCGTTCCTTCCGCCTGACGGAGATGCATTCCGCTTGATTAGATCCAAGGGTTCCCTCGCTTTCGGTGCGATCCGTAAACGATTCCCCGGGCCGGCCGGGTAGCCGGGCAACAACATCCATATTCATCAGGCTGCCCGGGGTGTCCTTTGCAAAACTATTCGTTTGAATTAAACTGATTAAGATTTCGCCGGCTGGTGAAAGAAGCGTTTCCCTCCGATCCTTTCCCGCTCGGAGAGGTCTTCGGTGTCGCGCGCGCCGTGCGAAGGTAAGAGTCACCCATGTGGCTAATTAAATTCCATTACCGTTGAAGGACCGGAATTACCGGTGTTCCCGTTGGCCTTAAAGCCGCTGCACTGTCCGCGTGCCGGTGGTGGTGTTTTCTTCTGCGTTCTGTTGGTAGAATAAGTTGCAGCCAGCCGCTATGTGTTCAAGGACCGTCAAGGTCTGGTGGGTATGCTGCGCCACCATCACGTGTGTGTGTGTGTGGTACGCGGAGACTCGCGGAGAATGAGCTTTCGCCTGGCTTAGCAAGCATGAGCCAGCCACTTTCGTGCAGGATTTTCGCGACCTCGACGACGGGAATTAGCCGTCGAGGGAACTCTTTTTCTTTCCTTCTCCGGTCCGGAAGCGAAAGCTGGTTCTGCCAAAACACGGCGATGTTTAATTTGTCGCACCCCAACATGAAACAACATTATGGGTGGGTTCCGTGGCTGCCGGGGTTTCGTCCGTAGCTTGGTGCACCCCTAGAAATTAGGTTAAGCCGCGGTGCAAACCGGGGACACAGTCCATGATTTCTTTTATTAATAATTATGAGTGTACGTGTGGCGTGGAGCACACGTTAAACAGAGGGTCCTATTATGTGTTGTAAACTGGCTTCGTGAGTGGAATGTTCAAAACCGCACCGACTCTGTGAACCGTTTCAGAGACAGCATGGGAAACATGGGCGAAACATAAAAATGGCGATTTAATGGAACATCCTCGACAATGGGACGGAGCATTAACATCAAGAAACCAATTTTCGAGACCTCACTTTGGGACTCAAGGTGGCGGTCGCTTCCTCCAAGCGTTATTTAAATCGCACGCAACTCGATCGGTTTTCCCCGGGTGGCATTGATAATGATTTTCCTCCCATTCGGCCGAAGGTTACACACCTCGGAGATCGGTCTCCGGCGTCGGTGCCGACGGCGCCGCAAGAAACAGACCTTCCACCGATTGGTTCCACCGGCCACTGCCGGTAACCCCTCCGTGCGGAGGGCGTTGGTGCGTGAAGTAGGCAAATCGAATCGACTAGCTCGGTGGCGCCGCTGGCTGGTATAAGATATGCGCGTGCCACCTGTCCACCGAGTAGTGGCTTCTGATCGATTGGGGTGTTCGTAGCTCAAGCAAGTAAGCGATTTGATCGAAAACAACATGCAGCGTGTTGTGGTGGCCATAGTGCTGAGTCTGGTCGGGCTGGTGCTCGGAGCGCCGGCGAGCCGACTCACAAGATCCAGCGACGAGGGAACCGCGTCCAGTTACGTCTACTTCAGCCGGTCCCCGGGACATTCGCTCGAGCTAGGGACACCCGGACTCACAGGAGTTTCGCACCTGCTGACGGATGCGAAGTTCTTCCCGGTGGTCAAGAGCGTGGAGCTCGAGCTGGAGAGCGACGAGGAGGTGGAACACGATCTAAAGGCGATCCCTGGCGATGAGCACGAAGATGATCACCAGGCGTACCGGGTGGTGGAACAGGAAGAAGATGATGGGTCCTCGCACGAAGAAGACCACCACTCGAAGAAGGGTGAAAGCGCCTCGAAAGGCTACGACTCGAAGCACGTGCTCGAAAAGGGCAGCAAAGGAAGCTACGATAAGGAAGGCCACGAGCATCGGTACGAGAATGGGGGTGACCGGAAGCACTCACACCACGATGAGGGTTCCCACTACAAAGACCACAACGAGGCGGCCAAGCACACGAAGGGGGGCAAGCATCACGAGAAAAAGCACCACAAGAAGGGCTCGAAGACGACGGGCTACCATAATGTGTACCATAAGGACGAGTACAAAAAGGAGCACATCTTCTACGATACCAGTGACCACACGGGGCACTTCAAGAAGTACGGATCGGCGCACGAACACCACTCAGACGAGCAGGGTAAGCACGCCCACGGAAGTCACGAGGATCGGGCACACCACGAGAGCGGCCACAAGAACGCGGGCGGACACGACCGGGGAAAGTACGACGAACAGCACGCGCAGCATAAACATCGCCACGGGCAGGATCAGTACGATCGGCACGGATCGAGCTACGGGCAGAACCACGGCCACCAGGGCGCTGGCGAGCGGGGCTATAAAATCATTCACCACTAATCTGGCCACGCTGGTGCGCCATTACGTGAGGGCGTTGCGAGGCGGTTCTGCGTGGTCGAAATTGCATTTATGTAAAGTGAAACTTGCCGCGCTGCCGACGGTATTTGCGTAATAAATTATGGCTGCCGCGGCGAAAGTCGGGGCCGCAAGTTTGGACCCGGCAGGGCTGCGTTCTGTGGAAGGGAAGAAAATTGGATTCTCGTAAAAATGTGGTGAGTCCGAGTCTCGAGTCGAGTGCGCAGACAATAAACATGTTTCCATATTTCATGGCGCAAAATATTTCCTAATCATAATAATTCATGATTTATTGCACCGAACCGAACCCGTGCAAGGTGGCGCTGTGCCGGGCCACATCTTCCGCCGGCCCGGGAGAGGATATATTTTCATTAGGCCATTAGGCCACAGGTTACGGCCTTGTTTTGAGTTAATCTTTACCGAACGGCCATCCGCCCACCGGAGTGGAGCTTTCGAAGGTGCAGATATGAAGTAATGTGGGCAGCTAATGGTGCCGCTTTGAGGTTGTGAAGGAGCGGGCAGTTTATTTTGGTCCAAGATATTCATCATGCTACGCGATGAACCTCCAAACCGGGATGCCAATGACAGGCTCGATGCTGCTTTACCTGGAAGTAGTAAAAATTTTTTTTGGACATTAAATTACTGTATCAAATCGATGACCATTTGGTTCCAACAGTTGATGCTGGAAAATAATAATTATAGTTTAGAAGAGCATAAAAGTTAATCGTTTAAAACGTATCAATTCGAATTAAAAGTGGTAAAGGTTTACATACCGGATCGTGTAGAGCTTCCCAAGAAGTCAATCAATCTGACCGCATACGATTGGCAATAGAATGTTATTTGCAACTTCTATAATTTTCATTTTGTACCGTTTAGAGTCAGAAAGGCGAACTTTCTAAGCTATCTTACTCATGTCGTCATAAACGTGAAGGTCCATTGGAGTTTCGCGGCCTGATCGAAAGCGTGCATTAAATATAGCCCCGAACTATTCCCATTATCATACGATATCGCTAAGCGCTAATTGGCATGTGCATTCATTAAAACTGATTCTTAATCCGGTGGCGTCCAATCCTTCAGGTGCATCCTGCCCAGTGCCATCTTAGAACCGGTGTAATCGCTATGCAGCGAGTCGGTGAAATCCGCTCCGATCCGATTTGCCATGGCCGCGGACAAGACTCGCCGGTGCAGCGGCAATCCCGCATTGACGGTGATGAACTTTACCGGCCACCGGGTCCGTAGTTCCATAATTAAACGCTCGATTACCGCCGCTGCCCAATTGACAAAATTATTAAAAGCTGTTAGCTACCTCAATGGCAAATGGCCACTGGGCTTGTCCGGAGGGGCCTGCAGGAGTTTAAATTAAAATTAAACATTCATCATATTAGAAATATGCATTCCGCCGGGGTTCTCTAGGAGCTGCATGTTAGGGGCCGCATAGAGTGGCCAGCCGTAGACTGGTCTAGTGGGGTCGGGAATAATTTTTGGGTTTTAGCCTTATCCATTAGCCAGGTATCCAGATCATCCTAGTCTCTTCCCGTGCTGCTCCAGTGGTCAGTGGTCAGCCTATGGGGTGTTTCTACCCTCTGCTGTCGGGTGGCTAAAAGTCAAGCGTCTAGTTAGCATAAACCGGAACACTGCTTGTTTGATCCTTACGACCAGCCCAGCGACCTGCAACCCAAGACACCGCAAGTGTGAAGGTCAGCATGGCCAGTACACGGCCGGTGTGTGTAAAGTCTCGTCGGGACCGTACTTCAGTTTGAAATTCCTGGGGATAGAAAGGTGATTATAAATTCTGCTCTACCGAGTCTCCCCTTGTTCGAGCCCAATCAAACGAGGCCTGGGGACCAACACTTCCTCACCTGCGCGGCCCGAAGCTGTGAAGTTGTAAAGCCGCAACAAAAGCTTAAAATCACATTAGAACCATGTAATGTCTCCCCCGGTGGATGTGGACAAATCCTCCGGTTAACCTTTTCATCGTCAACGTCTGGGCCGGGCCGGGAGATAAACGTTCGAAGCGACTTCTGCTTCACGTAACCGCAACCACCTTCCGGACGCCGGAAACTTGGCACCAGTTCGCACCACCATGCGGTGTGCGGTGCGATTTAATGGGCATCAAAAATAACCCTCCCCGAGTTGGGCTACCTGTCAATTACGACGGAGCCGACATTCCGGAGCCTGGGCCAACACATCTTCTGCGCTGCGAGGAAGGCACGTGGTTGACGAAATTTAATTTGTATCCAGTTTCGGAAGGACCAGAAATTAGAAAATCGAAAACACTGTGCGACCGCATCCTTGCGGCACGTGGTACCCGTAAGTGGTTTAGATGTTAGGAGCTCTTCTCTCTTTCAATTATCACAATTATGCTTATGACTGTCGGATGCACTCCTGTTTTTATTTTCGTCCTTCGCCGAGCCAGTCCTCTAATTACATTCCACTTTTGGCTCCGGACCTGGCGGACGGTTCTCGGAATGGCGCATAGCCCCCGGGCTGCGTGGCTGCGCCTGGGTTTCTGGGTTAGGAGGGCTCACGGGCTGCCGTAGCAGCGAAGCACAGCAACACGACACTATTCTGGGACCATTTAAGGACTCCGTCGCCAATGGCCCTGATTGGGGTAGGTCTCCGGTCCAGCTCGGGCACACGAATGTGGCACAATATTTTCAGTCTCATTTATGTCTCGCCTGCGAGAGTTTGTGACTTAATTGGCGTGCGAAGACTACGAACGGCGTGTGTCTGGCTACCGGCTATCGGCGTAATCATATTACGGTGCGGTGCTGGATTGTTTCAATTCGGGCCCTGGCGGGCTGTTCAGCCAGAGACCAGACGGCCTCCATTTCTTAAGCGGTTTAGTTTTTAATTGGACCACCGCCGGATGCCAAATTGATAACGTGAATCTAAGAAGGCCTTCAACTATTAAACCTATTTGCGTTTAATGACAAATAGCCCCCAATGTTGCTCTAGTGACACCCGGTTATTGTTTGCCAAACATCTTATTTAGGCGAACGATAACAAACAGCTACGCCGAGCCACAGGGTGACTCACAGGGACCCAAGGGAACGTTGATAAGATTGGCTAAATTCAGAGAAACTGTTCAAAGTTACGGATTTGTCACACGAAACTTCCAAATCACCGACTAAAAGTCATCGGCGTGACACATGCGGCCAAAGTGTGGCCAATGATCTAACCAATTTCGACCACCTTCGAGAGCATTTCGTGACCATAGTGACACACAGCAGGCCGTTTTTTCGGGTGGCCAACGGACCGAAACCGGTTAGGTTTGTGTTTTGATCGTCCATTCTGTTCCGTGCCCGGTTCCAGCCACAAAGCATACCGTGGTCCGTGGTGTTGGTGCGCACGTACCCACCCGGTTCACAATGTTGGTGCCAATGCGTCTGTGCGCCTGTGTTTCGGCGCGCATGGATCAGTCATCCGCGGCGGCAAATGGTGCTCTGCACGGTCCGCACGCTCCAGTCCACAAGGCGACATCGAATCGTGCGGATGGCTTCGTTTTTGGTGAAGATTTCTCTCGCGCTGCTGGCGGTGGGTTTGGTGACCTTCGGCGTGGCCGCCAGGGCCAGCGCGTCAGGTAATGGCGTCGTGGCGTAGTTGCGGTTTGTTTCGCCGATGTTTGGGCAGTCAATTGACAACCTTATGCTGTTCTCCCACACAGATGACTTACGTGGTGAGTCCAATTTAGTGCACCGAGTCGTGAGAAGTCCACAGCAGCAACAACCGCACGGGCTGGCCAATTTCCCACCGTAAGGCAATCGCGTCGATCGCCTCGATCGTGATGTGGCAGGTGCATTGACGGGTGTGTGTGTTTCCTTTTTCCGGTTAGGCCGCAGTTTCCGTTCGCGAACCCGGAGATCGTGTCGCAAGATACGCAGCGTGACCGGAATGGGTTTGCGCAGACCACCATCTACAAGTACCCGAACGGAATGGGATCGTCGGCGGTGTCCACGAGCTACTCGGTAGGTGTGCCCTCAGCGGGGTGGCAATTAGCGACTTCGGGTCGGGGACAGCCCGGCCCGCCGTGTGTTAATGGAGTGTGTTGTTATGTGTACTGTTTGTTTTCGTTTTTAGGGAACGGCGCAGATCACTGGTTCGCTGCCCGCGGTGCTGCTAGGAGCGGTGGCTTTAGTGCTGTGGAAGCTATTCCATTAACTTTAGGGCGTAGTTCGTTAAGGTAATGGACACGGGGCAACATTGTCATGAGCTGATCTCTCTGAGTCAGTATTAAAAACACTAAAAAAGGGGCCCATTAAGATTAGTCATACGAGCCTCTGGGCTTAAATTTTATCATTCTTTAGCTTGAGAGTTGAATTAAACAACCTTTTTAAAATATTACTGAACTTTTGTTCGATTTTAAGATTTCGAAATTTTATTGTGCTTCAAGCGTCTTAATACCAAAAGCATAATGGGAATCCCAGAACATGCACTTTGAATTACTTTGCACCTTAAGGGGCATTTTAATCTAAACGATAGAAATAAAACATCCACCAACAGTGTGTCGGGCTGCTGTAAACTGTTTGTAAAACGAGATTGAAATTCGAAAGAAAGTGGCCCCTGAAAGGACTTGTGCAAGTAAATTTTCTAAACACACACTCCCAGATTGCTCTCGGGAAGCGGGAAGTAAACACAAAATCTCATTCCGTCAGTCACTGACGGCAAGTCTGCAGCACCGTGTGCCCGAAAACTTTACCCTCTGGCAACCGTGGCCAGAGGCCAGGCTCCGAGAGCAACAGTTGGAACCCGAGCTCGGGCGGAAAACTCACATTAAACGCCATGCAACCGCCATGATGGGTCTTTATAGGGAAAGTTGCACCGGTTCGTGCACAGTACCCCGGCGAGAGTGCATCTCAGAGTTGGCTTGGTCCTTCCCACCGCGGGGATTTGGAAGATGGCTTCAAGAAGCACACACAGCGTGTATCGCACGGGAAATTTCACCAAAGCGAGCGTTACGATACCGGAACTCCCGACAATAAATGGTCGGTGAATGGAGGGGAGTGAACCACAAAACTTCGCCCGTGAAATGTAACGTCAGCCTGGAGGAGCGCGCCGGAGGAGACACAAAAACACATTCCATCGAAAATTTATGACGCAATTTGAATATCGAGAAACAAACTATTTATGGGCACAAGTTCACCCGGGCATCCTTTGGCGAGAGATGCAAAAGAATGACGTTCAGGTGGAATCGACAAACAATGCGACCGTGCGATTGTGCGTTCTTGGGCGAGCGAGAGCAAGTTTAGCAATTAATAAGAGACAGAGCATCGTAAATTACTGCCAGTGACTTCCCACCTGATTAGTGTTCCTGGTCTCGCAGGCTAACTCCCAGCACACTCAGGCTAAGACATTCCGAATTCTTCATCCCAACACGGAGATTGTAGTGCTCGGACTTTGTAGCGGCAGCCTTTGTGCCCTTTGTGAGCAGATGATTTCTTTCTTGTCCGTGTCCATTGCCGAGCGAGATCCCCGACGTTTCTGACGAAGCTGGTGAAACTGATTTTCATTGCAATTGCTTATGACAAGCGGCAACACTGCTGCTTCTCTCCCAATCGCTCTTATCGGGCGCGACAGCCATTATAATGCAATTTTCTGCCGTATTTACTTGTTCAGCGAGATCAGCGGAACCGACGTCACCGGCCCAGGGGAGCGACAACCGGAGCAACGATTGGAACCGCCGTGTTGGCCTTGGGATGGAAATCAATTCTCATCGTCCGTCTGTCAGCCACGCTCCGGATGCGCGGGTGTGGCGCTCCCGGTAGAGATTGTGACGAAAAACCACAACTAATGCAAGATTATTTCACTCACACGGGCGCGCCGCACATCGGGACATCGGGGGTTCAGTCAGGCAGCATGTCCTGTGAGTGGTGGCCAGAATCGTCACTTCACCGGTAAGGGGAGATGCAATTACGGTGTCACCGTTGCCCCACGTCTACGGGAGACTGAGACTGTGGATTGGCCACGGCAGGACGACGGCGACGACGACAAGGAAGATTGAATATCATCGCGCACGCTGGCGCAGGACTCGTACACTACGGAGGACATACTGCGGCACCCTCTGGTGGTCATTGCACTGGCGGCTCGGGTGGGGCCGCTTCCATACGATACGTGCTATCGTCGGTTTACAGTGCAGTTCACCAAAAAGGATCCAACCGGATTATGGGGAAGTAGCTCCGGTAACCTCAGTGGAGCCACTTCAGAACTTGGACTTTATGTCGTTCGCTGTTTTTGACTACTTGCATGCAAAGCAATGTTGAGCGATGCCAGAAAAGTGGAGTTTAAGGAGGTGCGCTTTTGTCCCCGACTGTAAGCACCCGTCACCGTGAGTGGCACTTTGCGGCGAACACACGAGAACTAAATCGAGTGGGAATTAGCTACATTCTTGCTTATTGCTGAGCGTCTGGGCGGTGCCCTACTGCATCCCGTGCTCCGGCAGCACCCCGCACACTGGATTGGGTCTGTTTTTGATGTCATCATGATTTAGCGATCCATAAATAAGGCCACAAATCGGGCCACCCGAACCCGCCGGGAACAGTCCACCCGAGCTTCTGGGTGGTGGCGATGGGGCCGACCGGAGCCTGGTTCCCGCGGGCACTGCCCGGATGCGCTTAAAAACAATGTCGGCGAAAGGCGAAGCGTTCGGCGGATACGGCGATGTTTTAAAAGCGGTGCCCGCTTGCGGTTACATAAACATCTTCCAAGGACGTGGCTAGGGCCCGCGCCCAGAAATGACTCTCCATTACACACACGGTGGTCAGTCGGTGTTGTAGGGCCGCCGGCCGGTAATTTATAGGCTTGGAAAATAGCGCTAAATTATGCTTATTCCTTGCGTGCCCGGTGGCAACATATTCTTGGTATGTCAAGGAACGTTTTCTTTCCGGTCCGGGAACCATTTGAATAGGGAACCGGGCACCACTGCAAGGCAACCCGCATTGCACGTGTATGCTCCCGAAACATCCTTACGGTGGCCACCAGGAACCAAAAAAATACCGGGAGCAAGGCACACACACACACAGCTCGAGCGGAAACGGAACCCTTTCTTGTGCCCATCGCTCTCCAAGCATAATAATTAAGGACGGGAAGAGGGCCGATCCCGGGATTGGAAGGGATACTAAATTCGCGAACTCGCGAACGGAACAGCGGTGAAAACTAACAAGACCCCCGCCGAATAAATTAACTGTCCAACCGAGTCGGAGGTGGGTTAAGGAGGCAAACGGCAAAGGATTGCAGCCGCGCCGGAAACGGTACCGGCTACAAATCACGCTCCCGAACGCTGGTGAATCGACAAATCTTTGCCATTGCATTCCGTTCCGTTCCGTGACTGTCGGTGTGTCGTACGGAACGACTCGTGTTCGCGAAGATGCCGGGAGGTTCCGATACGCCGCGGGGTACGGGGAAGTATCGCATTACGTGAGAATATTGTTGGCGCGTTCGGGTGGAGCTGGAGTTGTGATTTGGCTTGTGAATTTCGCATCGAGTTCTTTGTAGTTAACGGAAAATAATTTCCGGTTCATCGTTTGATGGATGGCAGAATGCCGGGCCGTTGTCAATGCCAATTGGTAGACCGTCGGCTTGTGTTTTTGTACAATGTTTTACAAATTATGCGTTTCCAGTCTTACTGGAAGAATAATGCTTTCCATTTAATGTTTGCAATTAACATAAAACCTTGCTCTGAATGTAACTCATTAAATAATGAAGTTCCTTTTCCACAAACCTGTCAACTGCTTGGCTCTTGATTCATAAATCAGCTTTACCTCAAGAAACCTCAAGTAACTTTAAGCTATCGCCCAAACTGTTTCTAAACAACTCATCGCATTGTTAACACAATGGTTCAATAAATATCTCTCTGCCAGCCGTAAGTGTGGTCCGTAAGTGAGTATGTTGCGGCCCGCTGATGGTACGTCAATGGTGATGATGGAATTTAATGAAACGTCCACGGCCACCGTAATGGCCGTGGGTGACTAAGGACATTTACGTCAATGGTGATGGAAGCGCTGGAAGCCAGCGCTCGGGCACCCCCGGAGTGGTTTGAAAGACCCCCCGGCTGCCCCAAAAGTGTCACACACCCGCCCTGCGCTGCGTTGTACGTGTCAAATGCGGACAAATTGAAAGTGGATTAGTAGCAGCAGGACACCCACCGAAGGACACGGACCGCACTGGGTAAAGCAGTGACGTTAAGCTTCTGCGTAACGCCCCTCACCATCTAAAGCCGCTCGCCCCATTTCCCCGGTGGCAAACCCGGTGGACATAATCCCAACCCACCCGTCCTGTCCGGGGCGGTTTAGTGTCGGCAAGGCAAGGCGCAAGATTATGGTGTCCTTACGCTTACGGCCTTCCGGGCGTGTGGTGTGGAAATTTAATCTTTATTTAAAACATAAAAAAGAACTAAACGGACGCGAACCGGGCACCGCGGTGGGTGTTGGAAGAGGCGTGCCACCGGACACCCGCGGTGCGCCACCGTCGTTTCGGGGTGAGCTATCCTTGGAGTGCTACCAGCGGGTCATTTATCTTCATCAACCCACCGGAACCTAATTCTAATGGAGAATATCTGTAAGATGCAGCGCCCGGCCCGCCGCGGCCTCGACCGCGTTCATCAGGACTTGCGCACAGCTTGAAATTGGACCGAAACCGTAGAGTCTTCCTCCAGAAGTTATTCAATGAGTGAACAAATGAACGGCGAAAATGGCGATCTGTCAAAATCCGCGCAAGGTTCCGGTCCGTCAATCTGCATCAGCAATAGAAGTAGGCACTGGATGATGCTTGAACTGCACGCAAACGACCAAACGCCACGCACTGAAGAATAGAAGAGGCCATCGATTACAACTGATACGCAGCTGCATAATTGGGTTTAAAACAAGATCGCCGCGATAGCCGCGGCCGTCCGGGGGTTTATAAATGTACCAGGTTCGTCTTTTCGCCGGAAACTAGCTATCAATCAGCAACTACCAGCCAGCCAACCAGTCAGGCTAGTTGGAGCCACCCCCGGGCGGATCTACGACACCGAAAGTTACAACTAACTAACGCGGGTTCCGAAGTTTGCCGGGGCGCTGTAAAACTTTGCCAATTCGTTGCCGTCGCGCTCAGACCCTAGGCAGACTAGGCTTCGTAACGGTAGAACTACACTGCAACCGTTCGGGAGGAGGTTCCCGGGCATAAGTTTCCCATCCTGTCTGACAGCGACGGCGGTGCAGAGCTTTACGTCCGTTAACCAGTTTAACGTGAGGTTGGGCTCGGCTTAAGGTGGGTTAGCGTGGCCCATGATTAAGATTACTCGTATTACGATAATAATAAACTCATAATAACCGCGGCGCACGATCGCTCGGTCGGGCTCGGGGACCGGACAAAGTTCTGCGGATCGGTTCGGGTTCGGGCTCAAAATGAGCAAATTGGATAAAACGATAATATCGCCAACAACATCCATAAAACAACTGTAATTGATACACACACACACATGCACAGTGCAGGGCACTGCCAGGGACCTCAAAATGGCCGCAAGTTGGGTGCGGTACGCTTGCTTCCGAGACGAGCAAGCCTCACCACGGACAGCCGGCGAGTCCGTGGCTTGTTGCAGCGATGGTCCAACTTTCTCCACCGAGCGGCTCCGGCGATTGGCCATTTTTCGCCCCGGCCAAGGACGACAGCAGGATGTCGCAGGAATTGGAAAATGGTTTGGCGTTCTCCTGGAGGTGTTCGGACGGGACGAGGTTTCGGGGCCGTCAAACATTCCTGCGGGGAAAGTTTCTGGAAATTTGTCGGTCCCGTTGGGTGTCCGGAAAATGGCGGAAAACATGGACTTCCTTCCCGGCGCCCGGCGACCCCTTTGGCGCGGTTGCGGAGGCGATAAAATGGAAAATGATTTTTTTAATGAAAATGTTATCATGTTTTCGACTTCTGCCGAGACCGACTGGCGCCTCGCATGGCTGGTGGTAATTAAATTATGCTCAACGAAAGTGGGCTTTTCCGGGCGTACAGGCGTACATTTTATGTCCCATTTTTTTCCCCCTAAGACTCGTCGTCGTCGTCGTCGGCGCTGAATGACAAATGATTGTCGATGCTGTGCCGAAAAACCTGTGGCCAAATGTTTCGATCAAACATTGTGTGTGTGTGTGTGGTGAGTGCGGGCCAGTTTTGGATCTGTTTAATCAATTTTGGCGCACGACAATGAGTGAAAAGTTTTTCGCTTCAAATGGGGCTTTGCTGTAGGAAAAAAAAAACCGGGGAATTCTGTCACCCGTCGAGTTCGGGAGAAATAATCGTTAACAGTTTATTACGTTGTTGAGGTATGCCAGCGAGCTGACAAATTGTTGGTCGCATGCCGCGGCTCCATTAAAGCCCTCCCGGGGGGCTCGGGTGGGATTTAATGACTCCGGAGGGCTCCCAGTCCCCGTCGAACGTTGGGCCCCCCGGATGTGAACGGAATTGAATTATGCAAAATATGTCACCGCGTCCGGGAGGGTGAAGAATAAACTCCCGGCCCGGACCCGGAGTGTACTTCGGTCACGATTTATGACAATTTGCACTTGCTGTCGGTTTGATTCTTTCGCCTAATTCTGTTACTGAACTGGTTGTGTGATTAGCAGCCGTGCTCAAGCGTAATAAATGCACCGATTCTGTCGCGTCCCCATTTTTCCAGAAGACCTTGGCGTAACCACCAGCAACGAATTGTGGCGACACCGAAACAAAATGGGAGAATTTATCAGCTGGGTTGTTTATAGAATATTGGACCAACGGTCACAATCAATTCGATCCATACAGGATTTATCGAAGCATGGTACCCGAACGTTGTCATGCAGCTGAGTTCGAGTTTAGTGGAAAGCGTAGAGGAAAAATTCGCACCTCGCAGCGTTACGGTTTTCCAATACCGTTCCGAGCCACTGGCTGGCCGGCTGGCTGGCTGGCAAAGTGTCCTAATTTATGGTGCCAGAGATAAATCGAGCCACCATTACGCCGGGGCAGCCCCAGCACCAGCGGTAGCTCCCAAGGGGTGAAACATATGTTCAATTTTCGCGCCGGAAAACAAGTGTTGGAGCAGGCAAAAAAGTAACGACGATAAAAAAAACAGGCCACAAACAGCCGTTCTCGACGAGCGAGCGATCGGGTTAGCACAGTAGCGGTCCCGAGCCCGACCGTTTGCGGTTGAGTAACGAGTTGCCATAAAAATCGACCCTAAAAGTGGTCGCCACTACGGAACGGCCAGCAACAGTAGCAGCAGCAGCAGCAGGTTGTAGGGATTAACTGTTCGTGGTCGAACCAAGTGATTAGATTCACTTAAAACCGCTGGCCGAATCTGGGGCCGAGTTTCTGTGGCGGGGCAGCAATAATTAAACAACAATCGAGTCTTAAAATAGGTGACCCAGAGTTTTAAAAATGGCCACCCTTTTCCCGGTAGTACGTATGTGTGTATAATTACTTTTGACTGGTTTTACGGTTGGCCCCGGGTTGGCCTACAGGCCGGTGCTGTAACGTGTTTGTAATTTTTCGCGGTGCCTCATCATAAAGGATGGATGTTTTATGGGTTTACAGTGTCTGTGTCCGTGCGTTGTGAAGATATTTCATTTCGGCCGTGATTAATTAGCACCGAGTGAGCGACATTGATTTAGAACGCTCTCGCTAACTCGAGGGGCCATATAAATCGTGAAAATCGTGCACCCCTTAGATCGTCGAGACAGGTCTGGATCTCATCATTAAGACGATCGTGTCACCAGATTGCGTATCGCGCCATCATTGTGATGCACTGTGACGCCAGTAGGGGGCACCTTTCAGGGCAGGTTCCTAACGGCGAAAGTGCCACGCGGACATACGACGGACATCCGACAGGTGTCAAGTAAAGGGGTTCTGTGTTAGAATCGGGCCAAGCGCAAACCGTGGCGCAAGATGGCGACAGATTAGCGTGGCATGGCGGATCTATTTTACATCGCACAGATCGTGACACTAAGACGTGTGGACTGTTTAAATAAAAACAGCACGCTTTCGGTGCTGGCCCCTTAATTAAAGGAGACGCGACGCGAAACGGTGTTGGCCAAACGGAAACTTGTTAGCCATTGCCAGACACCAATGGTGGGGCAACAATGTTGCCCCTGACAAACAATGCGGAATGCGCCGCATTTTTGTATGGAAAATCCTTTTGTTTCCGTAACTAACATTATGCTTCGTGATGCAATTAAATGCGGTCCGATATTAGGTGGAGTTTTGTTTTGAACGCCAATATCGACCTGCACTCTTTCACTCATCAATATGGCACGGAGCAGCAGAGGGACCGATAATAACTGCTTCCGTTTCCGCTTCTCACCATCACCGTCGCTGCCGAACGATCGCGCCAGATCTCGATCTCGCCGTTATTCATCCCGGGCCGATCCCGGGGCGATAAATTTCTGGCCGCGATATCCTAAATATTAATCAGCTAATTAAAAGTTTTCTCATTAGCCAGTCGTCAGGCGACGGCCGGCGACATTAGCGCCCAGTGTGGACCCAGCCATTAGGGCCAGCTGCGGACGGGGGTGCGAAAAAACGTGAATCCTTCCCCTCAGGAAAGGAGTTTGTCATCCGGCGTGGTGTTTCGCGCCCCCCGTTAAGGTGACGACAAACGGAGCGACCCCGATGATTGATGGGTTTTAAGCGCGGTTCGATTTTTCGAGCCTCCTACGTTGGGCCAGAGGTCAATGTGGTATTTAATGAACTGGCAATTAGGGTCCTCTCGGTCGTCGGTCGGTTGATTAAACTTGGAACACTATGTTTGGAAGCATTGAAAATTTATTCCGGACACTATACTCATCTGTTTCCGTTATCGGCCCCCATTGCCCTGTATCGCGTTACTTTGTTTGAAACATGCTTCGTATGTAATGCGAGCCCACCGGGTCCACAGTGGCATCCAGATGGTAACACTCAAAATATGTTAATCACTAGTACGATCGGATCAAAATAAATACTTCCAAAACGACACTGCGCGAATGGCCACACACACACACACACGGTCCACTCATCACTACCGGTTCCGATGGGCGCATACATTATTCATTGTTTCATAAATTAATGTAAAAATAGACTCGTAATCAGCACCCCGATTGGGTCGCAAAAATGCGCATTCCCGCTCTCGAGCGGAACTGGCCCGGACCAAGTCCGCCAATGCGCTGATTTCTGTCCGCGGCCCATCACCATCACCAGCTCTGACGTCGCCCGGACGAGTCGTACGGGGTGACTTTTCTCCTCGCCCGTGCCGGGGTGGTGATTTTCAATTTTCATTTGTTTTCCCGTTAGCCGGGCCCTCCACAGGTCGCCATCCACGGGGTTGAAATTAAATTAATCCATAAATCATTAAAACTATCGATGGACGGACGGGTGTTCCGGGGTGTGTGTGATTTGTTTCGGTGGTCGCTGCCCTTGTTAGGGAGTTATAATAATTTCATGCTCGAACTGTGCTGTCTGTCTGTGTGTGTGTGTTTGTGTGTGTGTCCCCGGTACAACCACCAACGGCAGAAATCAGCTCATGTGATACATTTAAGCTGATGCACACAATAAATAAAGCCGTGGACATAATCTCTATATATATAAAAATCAAGTTCTGTCTGTATGTTCCTTATAGACTCCGAAACTACTGGACCGATTGACTCGAAATTTGGTATACAGGGGTTTTTGGGGCCGGGGAGTGCAATAGTCAAGGTTAGAAACCCCTCACCCCCCTCTTTCTTTGTCCTCCCATACAACTAACTGTTAAAAACATCAATTACTCCACAAGTTATGAATCGAATTTCATCAAAACTTGCACAATGGTTGCTGGTCACCTGAAAAACCATGTGACAAAATTTGGTCCTTACAGGACGAGGGGAAGGAGGGGCCCCCACACAACCCCAATCCTTAAAATACGTCCTAGGACAATATGGGTATCGTTTCTTAGGTTTTGGTGGTCTCTAAATCGATTGGTTTCACTTAAAAGCCTTTTCCTTCCTTCTTCCACCTATCACCACCCCTCATTTCATCCATCTTGAAGTAGTGTGATGTTGGGGGGAACTGCGTAGTTTGCATTTAATTTTTAAAGAAGATGAGAAAGAGAGGAAGAGAGAGACAGAGAAGGAAAGAGAGGGGAAGAGAGAGAGAGAAAGAGAAAATGATAGAGAGAGAGAGAGAGAGAGGGAGAAGGGGGAGAGAGAGAGAGGCAGAGAGATGGAGAGAGTAACAGAGATAGGGAGAAAGAGAGAGAGAGAGAGGGGGAAAGAGAGAGATACATAGATAGATAGAAAGATAGATAGATAGAGATAGAGAAAGAGAGAGAGAGAGAGAGAGAGAGAGAGAGAGAGAGATAGCAACGGACTGCTACAGCCTTCTAGATTGCAATTAGGATCATATAGTAGAAAAAATACACTTCACACCTCCCGGGAGAGGGGCTCCCATACAAACATAACATAAAATTCAGCATAATTCGGGTTATTTTCGAACAAATCGAACCAAATTCCAGGGAGAAATCGAACCGAAGAAAAATCGAAAATCGAAAAATCCGATCGAAGAAATCGAGAATCGAACCAGGTGGGAGTTTTTGGGAAGGGGAAATGTTCTGGTGAATGTTTGAAACCTCTCGCCACTTTACAAAGGGTGGCTCCCATACAAAATTTTGGTAAATTTTAAGCAAAACTCGAAAAGTGTTCAAACAATTTGAGTCAAATTTAGCTGGTGCGAGTTTTGCGGCGTGCGTGAAGGAACGTGAAGCGGGAAGGAACGGGAAGCGTGAAGGAAAGCCGATCGGATACATCACCGGGAAGCCCTATCATTTGGAACAGAGTAACGGGAGGTGGAAAGGGAACCTGAACAAATACGTCACCGGGAAGTCCGATCATCTGAAAAGTAGAAGTAACGGGAAATGCAAAGGGAAGCTGATCGGATTCGTCACCAGGAAGTCCTTTGAAACGTCGGATAATCGAGAAATGAGGATGAAATGAGGCGTGGCAACGCTCGCCGGGATCAGCTAGTTATCTATAAATCACTTCATCGGGAGCACCGTTTATGCAAGTGAACCCGCCGTGTTTAGAAGTCACATGTTGACTCCTCTCTCTCTCTCTGTGGCCTGCACCATTTTTGCTTTGTTTTAATAGCATCATATTTAAATGCTCTCTTTTGTCACTTCTACAATAAGTGGCCGCCCTTAAAACTGCACCTTTCACCAAACGGTAGCCTTTATTGTGAGGAATCGTCGAACGTACGCCAATCGCGTCCGGTGGCCAAATGTCAGCAGTTATTAGCTTCAAACTCGCACACGGAAAATGTCGGAAAACTGCCACGCTCGCCTCGGTTAATGGCCGTGCCCTTCATCATCTGCCGAAGTACCGTTCAGGAATTCGGCGGGAGGATCACCGTTTGTACGCCGAGCACGAGATGACTTTTCGCGAGATGGCCGGGCGTGCCAAGGCTCCGCAACTAACGCGGCATCTTAAAGGTGGCCCCGTGTCGCCTTGCGAGATCTCGGCCACCACCGAGAATGCCACCCCTGCGGGCGCGGTCCTCGAAAGGTCCCTGGCTGGTAGACCGGCTGACAGAGACTGGGCGGACAGACACGGCCGACAGATCCGAAGCGGCACTCTCGCGTGGCAATAAAGCGAAATATTTATTTAGCGTAAATTGGTATTTATAACGCAATGAATATATGCTGGCGAATAAAATAAAGAACCTATGGGTGGGCTTTGCGGGCACTTGAGGCGGGCCCCTCGAGAGGGTGCCCTTTCGAGAGGCTGGGAATGTGGGTTGCGACCGTTGCGCGGGTAACTAAGTGGCGAGGGAGCAAACATCGCCCCAAAAGAGTCGAAACACGACGCACTGCGCGCGCTAAGGATGTGTGTGCTACGGATCGGGGAAACGGGGGACACAATGTGTTAAGATGTGATGATGGGCCGGAAAATCCTTGTTGCCGTCGCCCAAAAGAAGACGTTTCCGAGCATCCGAGCGGCAGATGAAGTTGTACGCCGGGGGAAATCGTGCTTGAAGAATGGAACGATACGCCATCGATAACGTCGGTCGACGGGTAAATTGGATGGAAAAAGGATGCAATCGTCAGCCGTCGATTGTTTGCTGTGACGTAGGGAAAGGTGTCCGGTGTTTTCATCATTATTCGGCGATCAGCGGAAAAGACGAACAGTTTTTAATAATATCTCATCAGTAGGTGAAGCTTGCTAAAATGTGCAAACCTGCTAAAGTGGTGCACAAAATATGAATAAATTTCGTATGAACATTTTTGATTGCATAACTGCAACATAATCTCAGTTTTATCGAACAATATTTAATGAATTTATGGAAATTATTAAAACCTCATCCAGAATCGTCCACACTCAAATAAATGTCTTGTTTAAGGTGGACGAACCCCACTAAAAAACCCAACTGATTCAAATTCAAATATGTTCCGATTCCCGTGAAAAAAAGGGTAAAATAGTCCCGGTGGCCAACCGGGTGTTGGGTGTCGGGAAAACCCCCCGGCACATTATCATCCAAACCCCAATAACACTTTATCTCTTTATCGGCTCGAGTCGAGTAGCTCCGGAGGGAGCCAACCGCAAACAACCTGGCCGACCGACCGACCGACCGACCGACCAAACAGTAACCGCAACCCCGCCCCGATTTACAACCGGGAGCGTCCGTCGGGTCAACCGGAAGTGGTATAAAATTAACATCCCACACCGCAAGAGTGGTGCGCGCAAGAGTTCGCCAATCTTCCGACGACGGACGGTTGGAAGGTTTTGCGCGGGGCCACTTTTTTCAAGTGGCCATAAACCGTTTAAACGGTTTGGCGATGAAGTGATTTTTTATCGGTGGCCTCCCGAACCCCGGACCGGAACTCCCCGGCCGATGCCTGTCCCCAAGGCCGAAAAAGGGGTGTGTTCCGTGCGGTTACGGTAACAATATTCACCAACCGGTCTCGGAGCAATTAGGGCCGGCACGAGCCGCCCCGTCGGTCCGAAAACGGTTCCCCGACGTGGGTCGGGAGGTGATTACAACTAGCAACCGCGCGGGAGGGGGGACCATCCATCTTGGGTTTATTTTATTTCAACCTCCCGCTTATAGTGTGTTGAAAAACCGCAAAACATAAGCCATAAGTCGCCCGATCGCACTAATACCCCTCGCGGCCGACAAATAAGTGACCATGTCGTACAGCCATCATTCATGTTGAGCCCGTCCCGGGCCCACCCCGGCCCAGCCCAGCCCGCGTCGCATATATTTCATAAGTGTCAACGGCAGTCGGAAGATTCCATCAATCAAGTGGCTATTTTTTCGGCACCGGCTCTCGTTTTTTTTTCTAGCACCGATTTTTCCTGCCTGCCTGCCGTTTTGACGCCATTTCTCATTTTCACCATCATCGTTTACGCGTTTCACGGTAACTTTCCTTGCGCCCTGTTTCTTTTTTCTCTTTGCTTCGCTTCCGTAGTTTATTGGGTTATGTTTCAGCCATTTCCGAACCGAGTTTCATATGACGAACGGGTTCTTTGAGTTTTTCCTTTTTCACGGGTTAATAAGCGAACGCCGTGAACGGGTATAATTAGTTACGCGAGGCGAAACATAGTGCGGCAACATGACAAGCTACTGGTAACGGTGAAGTGTTGAAGAGTTAAGAGCATAAGACATCGATTAATGACACTGCGCGCTGCCATAATCATGTGAGAAAGTAAGAATTAGCAGCCAAAGGATATAATAAACGACAGCTTCGAGTTTCGGAGTCGAGTGTGAAATGGATTTAGAGTGGAAAACTTACGACTACTCAAGCAAAGTGAGTATTGAAATGGGTAAAAGATTGATAAAAAGAGCCGACCCAAAAACCATTACCCAAAACTCAGGATGACGCAATTTAATTTCACGTGAAAGTTCCTCATTAAAAGACGAGGGCTCACATTGAAAGTGACCAATTTGTCAATTCGGACTTCAATTCATTAGACGGATTAGAGTCGCCTTACGCATAAGTCCTTACGGTGGAGATAATCAAAAACGGAAATAACAGCCATTCGGCGTCCACCGTGGGCTCGATTTCGCAACAACTTTCTTAGCCGCCTTGGTGGACAGTTGTCACTTCCGGTTCGCTGGACACTCGGGCCGTTGTGGCGGCTGGTGTGCTATCGGCCGGTGTCGGAGTTTAATTGAATTGAGGTTCAATTTAGAGGAAAATTCCATCTCCGAAAGCAGAACACCGGAGCCCGGGACCGGGCCGGGACCAAATGTCCCTCTTTTACGACACGGCACAGCAACCAACAAAAGGCGCGAAGAAAACAAAACGGCAACACAAAAAAAACACAAACAGCCATCCCCAAATAACGGCGACAAATGGTGGCCAGTGTGGTAGCTTTCGCCCGGTGACTTGCTTTAATTCAATTTGAATCCAAGAAAAACAGATACCAGCCCCGGCATTGGCGGCCTCCAAGAGTGATACCGTTCGTCTTGGAGTGCCGCGTGGTTCGTGGCTTTCTTTTCCGTCACCCTGGAAAAACACCCTGAGAGACCGGTTCTCCCGGTTGGGGTGGAATTTATGCAAATTTGAATTTTACTTAGTTCCCTTCGACCGCGGCCCGGTTGCGTTTTCGTGGCGCGGCCCGAGCGTCTTAGACGCGACGGTGACGGTATGCCGAGCAAGGAGGGCCAGAACAGAAAAAAACGAACGCAAGGACATTGTCATCTAGCCGATTATTTGATAGGATTAATTCCGGTCCGCGGAGCGTTCTCTTCGCGAAGGACGTGATCTTTCCCACGAGGTACCGTGGCGACAATAATTCCAACGACATTCGCCCGCCGAGCCCCGGGTCCTTTGAGCTCGCGACACGAGCAGCCCCAAATAAGATAACATCATCGGGGACGGAAAAGAGGGAAAACGGAACGAATCTCCCCGAAAGATTATCCTCTATAATACGTTTTTTTTGCTGGTGGCCGTTTCGCGGGCGCCGGCTAAACGCCTTCGCCTGTTTGGGGCGGTTGGAAAATTTGTTTCTTTTCCATGCTTCGCGTACAGTGCGTGTGGCGCTTTTTGTTTTCCCTGTGAGTGAATTATGTTAGGCCATCGTTTGGGCCGTTTAACCAACCCCTTTGTGGGTGTGGCACCGCACGCGAAGCATCCCGCGTTGTTGGAGGTCTTCTTCTATGTTTCGGCTTCACATTTCGCCCAAAATTAAATATAGCAACAACACAAGAAAAAAAGTAGAAAAAACTTTACATCGCGCTCCGCGTGCCATTCAGCATCCGAGGACCGTATTCTTGGGCCGCCCATTAGCATTTATATTGCGCCGCAAATAGTGTGCCAAATGAGGGCTTTCGCTGTAATCCTGTTATGATTGCAATCGATTCTAATATTCTGCGGCCGCGTGGCGCGTGTGCGGCGTTGATGGTGCCTGGCCTGGGTGTCGTTATCAACACTTTCCACGTAGCGCCGCGGGAAGGCGTCCCGTTCGGCGGGCAGTAGTTGCAATAGGTGATAAATTTTACCTTCTTTTGCGACATAATACAGTTGATTCAGTGTATGAAAAGAAACAGATTTAGTTATACAAAAAGGTTATGTCTCAAAATGGCCACTCGCTGGTGTAAGAACTAAACGCTACATCTACATTGCGGAAGCGTCTTGCAAGAACCATCGTCGGGCTTTCCGATTGCTGGCAAACAAATTATCATCGTAACAAAGCTAATAAATGTCCCGAGTGATGACTTACAATCCAATTACGCAGTGACGCAGCTTAACGGGCGAAAGCCTGGACGTCAGACCGAGGGCAACCGACGCATGACAATCAATGTGCTGTGATGGCGTGCTGTCAACCCGGCAGGCAAGTGGTGTCCGCGGAATCTTAGTCCACTCGTGCCGTCAATCGGCACATTCGGGGAAACCAATCGGGAAAATGGGCCCAATGCTAGGCCGGGATTTAATGTTCGAATCATGTAATCTAGCCTTCATAAAAATAAAAATCGATCCTCGAGCTACCGTGCTGATCGCTGGCTTCACTTTCGTCTTCGGCACGGCCTTTGGCTTTCGATAAATTATTCGCCATTCCGATCGCGGGTGCGTGCACATGAATATTTAATGCTGCATTCGCCGGTGTTGTGGCACGCCGGAGTGGTTCTATGTTTCCCGCGAGAGCCGCACGTGAGGGAGCGGACGCTTAGACACCAAGTTACGTTCACCTTCACACGTCGGGCGGTCTGTGACAATCACTCGCCACGATTACCAACCTCGTAGCGCACATTTTTATGCTCCACACATCAGGTTGCCAGGGTCGTGACGTGGATCAAACGGGCCGGCCGGCTTATGTAGGTTAACTGTTATCTGATTGTGGGATGATAGAGCCCGGAACGCTGAGTCTGGAGCGATAGTAAATATTCTCATCAAACATTGAACCCGCAATGGCAAGGCGTATGTGGAAAAGAAAATGAATCCCCGTCTGTCTTTCGGTACCGTCATCTCGGGATGTGGTCGGAAGAGTCGAACGTGCAAATAAATGAGTTCATTGCACTTCCGGTGAGCGGGGTGCGCTTTTCACATACGATTTGAATATAAACTACGCCCGAGCGATGCGTGTTTAAATATTTATGAAATGCCGAGTTGCCGGGATTCGGTCGGATGGGAGTTCTTTCAAGCGAGTCCGGAAAAGCGTTTGGAGCGTATTGTTTGGCCGAAATAAAATGTGGATTTTCCCCTCTTAAGAGACTCCACTATTTTTGTCTTCAAAATTACGGTTCCATATAATGGTAAGGGCCGTTAATTGTCGTCGCCTCAAAAGCTCAAGTGCGCCCTTTTGATGTTGACAGTATCGTTGACTTTCAAATGATTCTTATCATCCTGTGGCGGCGGAAATTGAATTAAAAAACCTTCCCCCGGGTTGTGTTGGGCCTTGCGAGACGCATCCTTTCGGAAGGCGGGCGGTAAAATTTATCGCCATCTCGTGCGCGATCCTTGGAGGGTTGCCGCCAACACACCCGCAACGGATGCACGAAGAACGTACACATTTTATCACATCTTTCGCCGCGGCCCTTTGGAAAGGAAGTGCAGTTGCTGGGTGCGGTGCACCGAGCGGACCGGCGTCGGCGGCCGGGCGATGAAAGTGTGCTAAATGCGATTATTACTTTTCCGTCGGCGGAGGTTTAATTTCCTTTAATTTTTCATCCCACTTTCGCCGGCCCGAACCGGAAGGCCCTCGGTCCCCGGCTAATGAAGAGGGTAATAAATATTTAATTTTTACTGCCACTGCCGCCGGTGCGTTACATCGAACGGATTAATGAGGAAAGTGTGGCCTGAGGAAAGGGGCCCGGGTCATAAATCTCCATTATTGCGACTGATTGGGTGGATAAAGTGTGAATTAAAAAAAGGCGGAACAAGTAAAATTTTACGAATTGGAATCAATTCAGTATCTTTTTGAAGGATACTTTATATATTTTTTTAATAATTTTTGTCGGCAAAGTTCTCCAAAAATACCTTAGCTGATCGTCGGTTTATCCCCATTTTATTTGATTTAAAAGTAGCAAACGCAGCGCCCGAGCGGCAGAAAATATATGAACTCGTCGTAAGTACTCACAAACAGTAAATAAAAGCATAATATTTTCCCCGGTCTGTCTCTGGGCGTCGCTCACCGTCGGAGAAGGTCGCTTCACATGGAACTGAAAGCAGTGAGTAGCGCCATAAAGTGCATTCGCTACACCATTTATGTTGGACGGAGAAAAAAAGGGCAGGAAGGAACCGTTTAAGGAACTGACCTAACCTCTGGGCTGGCTGGTTACCGGAGTAACATAATAACTCTTTGCGGTTACGCTGAGGTGGCAGCACCGGTTTATGTTCTTCGTACCGTTCCAAGAGTCAAAGAAACACACACACACACAGTGTGGCCGACATAGTGTGGCGAGGTCGACAATAAAACATATTTCAATAACTACGCTGCAGGTGCTCATAAATTTGTGGCATTTTTGCCCGCCGCAACTCGTTGCAAAAGCGTCCACCGGTTCGCATTTTATTTGAACCATGTTTGGATGTTTCTGTTCGTAACATTCGGGAATGGGCCGGCGATTAAAAATGTGACAGAAACATACGAACTCTTTCCTTAGCTTTGGAACTGGACATAGCAGCAGAAAAGAATTAAATTGAGCCAACTTTATATTGGCCTCAAATGCATCCTTAAAGTTCGACAGCCTGTTGGCCCTGTGTTTTTCGTAAAGATACACCGGTGAACCTTGCCTTCACCTTGCTCTTGAACTGCACAACTTTAAAGTGTGCGCGTGTGTATCCTTCCATTGTTTTCTTTCGCCCCGAAAAACAAACCTCAGACGCCACTTCATGCAACAGCGAAATCCTTCTTTCGGGAGCAATTAAAATCTGGTACCGAAAACACCCCAAGAATGGTTGTAAAATGAACCGCTCAGCATTCCATGACTTCATTTTAATTAAATTCCCAAATGATTCGCTCGCGCCCCCTGGCAGGCCACACCTCGTGGATCGGGGTTGCGCACACCGGCGACACAGTATGTGGCCACCGCACCATACGGATATGTGTGCTCCGGGTCGCATAAGTATGTTCCAACATTTCGTTGCCGCCGCCGGTGAATGGTGCCAAAGTTTCACTGGTTTTACGTAAGTAGTGTGGAAGCCACCAGCGCCCAATGTGGCACCAGAGAACCGGAACGGGGGTGGATAGTTTGTTTTTTCCTGAAACCCTGCACGAGGGCGTCACGACCGTGAAACGAAAGTAAAAGAAAATTTCGCTTCATAAAATTCTTCCACAAATGAGATTTTCTAGATTTTCGCCGACAAATTTTCCAAACACCGTCCCGTACCGGGCCCCGTTTCACGGTGCAAAGAGCAAACGGTGACTACTGCGGGAATGTTACTGTCCTGCCGAAGCGGTCCTCGCTAGCGGGCGAATCGATTCGACACCGCGGAGAGCATGGCGGATGGCGTGCCAAGTGGCCGTGGCGTTCTTAAAGTATTCAGCAAGGCGTAGCCGGCAGCGAAGGAAGTTATACCATCGTCACGCCTAATGTCGCCCTGAGTTCTATTATTCACGGCCATGTGTGCGCCGTTCGGCCGTGTTTGCGCTACATGGAAAAGGTGGAAAGAAACCGCATTGAACTGAGCCGCACCGCATCAGCAGCATTCAGGTTAGACGGGGACAATCGCGTGAACATTCCCAAAACGTATGTACTGTGCTTAGTTCGGTGGTGTGTCTTTCTTGATCGTGAGTTCAAGAAATCAACAACATAAATGAACAACTTACTTTGGGCATTCAAGCACGACTTAAGAGATGAAAGCTGCGTTGCCTTTGGATGCTTTCTTTGGCACCCTCCGCGATTGTTGGTGAGGTTTGTTCTGGGGTTAAAGAGGAATGGTTTTAAAAATGGCACATGATGAAAAGACAACAAAACTTTAAATTATTGTGTAAACATCTAACAACTTGAATTTTACATAATTAATTTTTTCGAAACATAAATAAACAAAATTAGTGTCATGCTCTGAGATACTTCGAAAGCTTCTTTGATCAGCTCCACAAAGTCAAGAGCCAATGCATTGCAAAAGGTCTGGGCTACGTAATCAACCCGTTCCAGATTTTTTTGAAATTCCCATCTTTCTGAACGACTTAACAATGACTTCTTACTTGAAGTGAAAGGCGTTGCTTAATGTTGGCTCTTTTGATTCTTTGCTTTCTCTTCACTAGCAGCTGTATATCCACTTATTCGACTCTTCGCAAACTATTTGCTTGAACGCAAACTCTTGCGATGACTACTAGATGTGTTGTCACATCGAGCGTGTTCCGAATCATTTCATTAATTTTTGAGCACATTTTGTAACAACAGTATTTGAAGCCTTTCGAAAATGTACCTTCTTTGTATTTGAAATTTAGAAGATGTAGACCATTTATACAGAGTGATGTAGACCAGTAATGCTCTCGTCTGTTTGGCGATATAAAAACGTTTTGTTTTGCCCTAATTCTTCCATCCTTTCAGTAACCGATTCGTGGGACGACTACAAATTGGCTTACAACGTACTCACTTGCCCATCAAACTGTGCTCTCAGCGTGAACTTAATTAGCGCCTTTCTGACGCACCGCTGCCGTCAGCATGGGACCTTCACGTGACAGCCATCTGCTCGGGAAGAAACTTTAACGACTTCGGAAGCCGAGTCTAAGCTCCCTACCGTGCCGTCCGGGGAGACTGGAGTGCCATAGATTGTCATAATTGTAATTAGTTAATTGGATTCTGCTCAGCAGGACTAAGCCCCGTCGGGCTGATGTGTGAGCCACTTCGCAAGGTTACCGCGTGAAATGTTTCAATTTTCAACCGCAAGCATCTTACATACGAGCTGAGAGATAGAGTGTGTGAAATCCTCAAACTCGCAGTTTTAATGCAGTATCACTTCCGAGGTGTCCATGTGCAAACACACACTCATCTCCCATGCTTGGAACTGATTTGCGTAATCGTAAGTAGATTATCGTTCCGAACCGAGCCGCTGGCCGGGCGACCATAGTGCGGGAGTGGTATCGCATGCAAATCGAGCTCCACCAAGCGCTTGGCCACAATCTCGGCCCACAAATGTAAACACAATCGAAAAGCCAACGACGCCGCCGCCGCCACTACCGTCGCTTTCCCGAAACGATACACGGTCATGGTGCCCATGGTGGCTTCTGCTGCCTCGAAAGTAAACAAAACCCTGTGCCCGGAACCCTCGGGGTTCTCCGGGCAAACATAACCGGAAGCGTGTCGGGATTTACGTTCACACCCGAGACAGGTTCTGGCCGTGGGCAGGGGACTGTTTGAGTTGCCGTTGTAACCCTACCGAGAATCGGCCGCGGTCGGTCGGACAAGAAAAAGGGTACGACCGTGCGCAGGACACGACGATCAGGTGCGAAAATCTAATCCTGTTTTGCTAGAACAACGCAACCGATATTCTGCCCCCCCGGGCGATGGTTTACTTTTAAAAGAACAACATTTTCCTTACAACTCTTCGCTTCGGGGTCTTGTAAAATGGTTCCGCTGTATTCCGGCTCAAAATGGTCAACGGAACTGGTGGAGCGTGTGAAGCACAGTAACACATTAAATCGCTATCATCCGTCATGTCCGACGATGAAAAGTGCAACCGTAAATCTCGTCACTAACTGCACTAATCACTGTTTTTGCCATGGCCGCTCGCTCCGGGAAGTCCTGCTGTCGCTGTGGGAACCACCGGTGTCTATGCCGGGGAAAATCTCGGTTCCGGTGGTGGGCGCAAACCCACCGCCCGGCAGACAACCGTAAACAGCAATCGTACGAAAATCCGGTGAGAAATTAAACTTTTACAAAGAAAATTAATTAGTATTTATAGGAAAGTTTTATTGGATTCTATTATGCTGCGCTTCGCCCGAAGGCTGAGAAGACAATGATGCAGAAACTAAACCGTTGTGTGCGGGATCGGTCCGTGTTCAGCACACTGCAGGTATCGGGTTTTGCAGAAAACGGCAACACTCTAAAAGTTAAGATATTGTAAGTAATGAACTTTTTGGTAATGAACGTAATGAACTTTTTGGAATTTCTCTTGAGTCAAACTATTTAAACGCTATTCCAAACTCTACAGTTAATTATTGTTCTTACTTGTATTCCAATAAATTAAAAAGAATTACCAAATGTAACAAATGAATCACTATATCCTAAATACTGTTTAACTATTAGTCATTAGTTGTTGATTTGTGCTGTATAACGTTGCATTAAAAAGCTATCAAGTGGAAAACTGAACTTCAATTTGAACCAAACTCAACAGTTACAACTGCCATTTTGCGACCAACAGTGTAAATTAGTTTCAGCAACGTTTCTTCACACAAAAGCGTTTGATTCTTCGCTTCCGAAGAAACACGGCTCTCCGTAAGACACTTGAGGCGCCATGGCCCGTGCTGCAGGAGACAGCACAAAAAACAAGCCACTCGCTGGAAGAGGTAAATTGTAAACAGGTCTCTTATCTTAGAGCCGTGTCTTCGCAACGACTGCCGACCGGTACCGGGGTGCAGGGGGGTCCTCCTAACACCACACCTCAATTGCAGCGGACTGCAGCGTCGTGGTCGGTGGCACTGATGGCCGTAATTTATTTCAGGTGAGTCCGGGGTTTGAACCGCTTTCCGGAAGGTAACGCATCCGGAAGTGTGCAGTGCAGTAGAAAGTTTCTCCTCTCGCGCAGAGTCCTTCGGAAACCGGAGTCCACGGGCACACGGTAAAAACGGTACAAGCTCCTTCTGGCGGACAGTATTAGCCGGCCCCGGGAACAATGGTTCATCCCGGCGCTGGCGTTCTATGAACTGGGGTCGGTTGATGGCGCGAACAACACCCGAACTTGACAGGAAATTTATAAAACTTAAATTACTTTACACCGGCCGCCGGCAGCGGGGTGCGAAGGGGTTTCCTTTCGGCTTTTTTGCGCCGGGTTTCCGGGATCAAGTGATCGATTTGTGGTTGTTCGGAACTTTTTACACACTCCCGCGCGCTCTCTCTCTCTTTCTCTCCATTAGGGCAGTTAAAGGTCTGCCGCAGCCACCGGAAGGAAGTGATATGATTGGGCTTGAAAAACGGAAACTAAAAGCCGGGGCACGAGGCGTAGCGCCAGCGGCGGACTCATTACGGTGCTTAAGATTGTTTCTTCATAGAACCGGCACCAGGCTGCCCGGAAGGGGCCCCAAACGTAAATCGATCCGGTAAATCGAATAGAAAATACCAAATCGTCACATCGGTCTGTATGTGATATTGATAAATCGTTCGCATGGGCCACGTGCGGCCGACCGGAAATGGAATGAAATGGCGTAGAACGGGACACATTCCGGGGGAGGCATTACATCACGGGGGAACGGCTTCAAGGGTTGTCCGTTTGCAGACCGTTTCCCGTTTCTTTGGGTAAATAAAGAATAGGTAAATATTTGTTGCAAAATGTTACAGGACCGACGTTGTGTGTGTAATGCGTTCATATTTTATACGAACTGGTTGTTTAATTTAAACTTTTGCTACAAAAAAGAACAAGTCCGTGTTCATGCCTTTAACCTAGAATCGACCCGAATGGTTACTTCCAATACATTTTTTTTTCTGCCCCGATTACCCCTTGCACCCGAGAAGTATGATCAATGGCACGCGGTGTCACTTTCCTTTGGGGTAAACAGGTCACCGATTCTTGTAGGCCCAATAAATTATTCACTAAATTGATTATTAATTGATAATGGCTGAACACCGGATCCGGTGACACTTGCGGCCCCGTGGGTCCTGCTGCATAATGTATGCTCCCCACGAGCACCGAACGGTTCCACGTCGCGGGCGTCGGTCCACGATCCTTCAAACAATGGGTCACTGGTTCACGGCACGAACACTAGGCAGATACACCGGGCCATCGGTCCCCTAGATGGCGCGTGCCGTAACATGATCTCCAAGGACGATAGGTCGAATTGGGTGGTTAATTGAGGCGTTTAGTGTGGCAAAGGTGTCACTTGCGAAAGCAATTTGGCCAACGCTGGCCGCCGTTTAATCGAATTTCAATGTCTGCCTCGGGTTTGCCTCGGGGGCAGCCCCGAAAGCGACACCAAACCGAACGCACGCACTGTACACGTTCAATTACACGCCGTTCGGACAATCATTGGTTAAGGGACGTGTGTTGCGTCACGCGTGGTTGTTATTAGGATGTTTAACAGGATGTATTACCGGCTGATGTGCTGATGATGTTGGTGCAGGGAACGTCGGAAAGAAATGTTAGCTAATAAGGCTTGAAAAGGTTTAATAAAAGTTCGTTTGAATGTTGACATTTTAATCGTAATCCTTGTAACAAATTTTATTAAGTATTTGACAAATTTTTACTCATGAAAAAGTTTATTATTTATGACTTCCGGAAGGCCTTACGCTGCACCGAAAGAAAGAGAAAAATACTCCGAAGGCTTTTCCAAACCACCCAAACATTTTTCTTTAAAAAGCTTTTCCCGATCTCGTGCATAAAACACAAATTGCAGCCCAACGCTGCCGGTTGCCGGAAAGGTCACGTTCGGTTGTGCAAATCCGCCCGCCATTCCAACATTCATGAGCCCCGTTTATCCAAAGCCAAACGAGCTGCACCGCCCCACGTATATGTGTGTGGAGGAATAAGACTCCTGGACAAATATATATTATAACTAATTGAAATAGAACGACTTTGGCCCATATTGGAATACACGCTTCGGAAAGCCAAGATCAAGCGCGAAAGTAGCCCGACTACGACGACGACGACGGGCGTAACTCCGTCTTCCCGTGGCACAGATCCCTGTCTGAAGGTACTACTGCTGACGCACGACCCCTGCAGCTCAAAGATGGAAGCGCAGCAGATAAGAATATCACGTAGCAGAACAATATCATCTTCCTTGTTCATCGCCCTCATTGTACGGTGTCGTTCGTTTGGTCGTCGCTCTGGTGTAAAGGATGCTCGGCACACAGCGCCGTTCCAACGGAACCGTTCGAAGCGAAGGATTCGAACGTCGCACAGTGCTTCACGCACGACCAAAGGTAGTGGGCAAAAGTGGGTGATTGGCAAGACTCAAACTTAAAGTAATATGGTGCTAATTACATTCGCTTCGAAATTTTAAGTCAAAAGCTCCTTAACGAGACCTCATACAATAAAATGATTGCCGTTTTCTTATGAACTGAATTTGTGGCCACAACTCGATGGAATGCGGCCCACCGTGAATCGCATAGATTGCGAAAAGCTATTTCAACCACTTTACAAGAGAATTGCATTCGGCCTCATCTTCTTCGCCGGTGGCGCTGAGACGGTGCTAACATTCCATTCTTCACTTTTCACCTAACTTTCACTTCTGCTTTCGGCATCCTCGGGCTCCTCGGTCCCGGGCCGAGTTTCCAGCTTTTGGTCTCTTCCCGCACTCTGTTCCGTGTGACTTCGATACCGGGCAAACGAAATTTCCATTCACCTTCTTCGCTGCGCGTTACCGAAGGCGTAGGTTTAACTTACCGAACCGCCGGGCTGTGTGTGCCGATGCTACTTATTATGATTCCGTATGATACGAAAATCATTCCGAATACGTGACATCATTTCTTTTTCCACCTACACTGTCACCGAGGCACCAAGACCAGATAGAAGGCTTCGCAGGACGCTGGGTCGTTACTGACGGCGGAAAAAAGCGGAAAGAGATCCTACCAGCGACGGGAGTACGCAGCCGGCGTGCTTCTGGATCTTTGCATCGTTTGCGTCCACGGTCGGTACCGGTCGATGAAGGCAGATGTTTTTTGGGCCATGGCAGAATGGCATCGGAATCGCAACGCATGACACGAGCGACTGATTGTGGTGGTCAGAAATGGCGCGGACGTGAAGTGAAGCGGTCCTGCGACTAAGGTCAATGTGGAACAGTCAAGTAACTCGAACGTTACTTTTTCGTGCATTGACTCCGTCCGGTCCGGAACGTGGAGCGCACAAAACCATGCCCTCAATCGATGAGTGAAAATCGATAAACAGAAAAAGGATGTCGCAGATGGAATTCAAATCTTGTGACACGCAAATGGAGCCATAGTTTTCTATTACACTCAAAGAGATCTGAAATGGGCGAACGAATAACGAACAAATAATCGAAGATAATCGAAGATCGGAACGAATAAAATTTTAAATGTTAGAAACATACGAGCTTCTTTTTTACATGTTATTATTCAAATGGGAAACTTGCAAGTTGTATCAATGTGGTAGTCATTAATCGTAAAGAAGCCCGCTTAATTGAATTACTTAATCCTTGTTAATTAAAAAGAAATCCGTACTCATTTACAACATTTCATTGGACACCATCATCGAACATAAAGTGCCAATCCTTGTGGCTTTGGCCGTGGTGACTCCAAACTACATAAAAAAACAGATGAAAATGGCCAGTTCGTTATCGAATTGAAAATTTCGCACGCAAACATTGCTTCCGCGGGGCACATGAAAAGGATTTCACGGCACCAGGACCGCGCTCACCGGAACAGTCATTCGTCTTCGATTTGCGAACCGTGCCGGGTACCGACACAAAATCGGCCACACTTGCCCGTTCCCAGTGCCCGGTCCCTCGAGACAAATTTACCAAATTCGTATCGCAATTTCGGTTTGCCGGCGTGTCGGAGCGTTTGGAGCCGATGACAACGCCGACGACGAGGCCGCCGCCGATCATCAGCCCGGAAAAGGGGTCCCTTTTGGTGGGAATTGTGATTTAACTTTTACATTTACACTCAATTTACATTTTGCCGGCCCAACGCACGAGACGGAGCCGTGCGGTGCGGAAAACTTCATTTTCACACTTTTGTCTGTGACCAGCGTGCCGACGGTCCGGGACACTGCCCGTGGGCAATGGGGCGTAAGAAAGTTTTGCGTGTCCCTTTTTTGCGGACTACCAGTGGCATACCGTCTTTGGGTCGACATTGGTGGGCTGGAATGGGCCACTGCTTCTGCCGTTCTGCCAGGAAAAACTGGCGCTTAAGCCTTCGGGCTGGGCGCAAGTTCATTCGATTTGCTTCAATTGGCCATCCGGCGTACCGGCGGTCGTTGTCCTGTCAAGGATTCGGTTCTATCCCTCTTTCTCTCTCTCGTGGGACCGTGTAACAATACTTAGGCAAACGATGGTACTAAGGGAAAAAGAATGTCTCATGAGCGCCCCAAACGACCGCTCCGTCGTATGGTTCGTTTTCGCTCGACAGATTATGAGTTGGCGAGCGAGGTGCGTCTCAGGGATACGCTCCAATCTTTAAAGCCGCCGAAAGAGGTGTCCCACACACCCGAAACAAATCGAAAGCGTTGCGATAACATTTACATTTTTATTTTTCGCCAAAAAGGACACCCAGCACCGTTCCGATTCCGCTCGGGCGCATATTTATTGAAAGCATATTCAGTCCGGGTTTTCGGCCCGGGCCGCCCCGTGGAGGGTTTTCCCTGCGAATCGGTGTGGCCCTGCCCAGGAAAAAGAGGTATCCCCCACGCCACCGTTAAATAAAACATCATTCTGTCGTATCATTTTTATGGGGTTGTTGGTGCTGCTGGCATAAAATTTTATTACAGCAAATTGATAACAGCTGTAAACGGTGACCATCCTTTCGGGACGGTGGTCGGCAGTGCGGCAATCCCATGCTGCGTACCATAATGATATTACGGGTACGGGGAGCATACTGTTTTCTATCATCTTCCGTTCCGTGCTCCACTCGACGTTCCGTAATGATACCCTGCCCTGCCAAATGTGTCCTTCCGGGAAGTGGTAGGGCTTTGCATGTTTTGCCGCGGCATGCGGTCCCGAGGTGTCAAGTAGTGGCCGACCCCGGTGCACTGGATGATGATTCATAGGACCTTTCTGCCACGGCCGGGCCGGGCCAGGGGTTACAATCTTATTTTCGTCCCTTGGCATCTTTCTTGGAGGCAGCCGTTCTGCGTTTGAAGCGGGACGATTGGTTTATTTATTTGAATCGCGATGCCGGCCCGCGGGTTTCTGGGCCAAAACATTTGGCAGCGTTCCGTGTTCGAACCCCATGCGATCGAGCCGATGGTCGGTGCGTCATCGACCATGGGTACACATTCTCGGGTGTGTTTGTATGTGTTTTTCTTCGGCCGCATAACGAGCGTAGCGCATAATCGGATACTAATGATAAGTGACATCTACGTGGCGTGGGTCGCGTGTGGCCCTGGCGTCGATGGCGATGGGTGTGACACCGTGGCATGATCATTTATTGATGATGAAATTGAATTAGAATTTTCGGGCACCGACATGAAGGGCGAGTAGTTCGCCAGGTTTGGTCGGGGGGCCACCTACAGATGATAACGTTGGCTGTGGCTGGCATGTTTTTCCAGAAACACCCGTGTGTGCTCGGATGTGTTGGTAGCCACTGAAAGGTCGCGAAAAGCGCTGTCCACTGGTATCATTTTATGGTGCAAAGCCATGGTACGGCTAATGAAATAGATACATTAGTTTACAAATTAACTAACATCACGGAAGCGCCATTTATCAGGAAAAGAATATTGCGCCGTAGGCATTTTATTTCAGCAAAAGAGGGCTTAAAATAGAAAGAGAACATCTTATCAGGCAGGAGCTGTGTATTCCTATTTACTTAACTTTGGAAGGAATGGATGACCTTTTGTAGAGGTTTTTTAATTTATTTTAGAAGTAAGCCGATTGGAAATGCGCCTGAATGTATGCAACCAATTTACCAACATGAACCTTGAACGCGGCGTGTGTCTTTTACTACTTTTTAAGTATTTTTTTACGATAAAATATAAGACAGCAAAGCATTTTTGATACACAGCAAATCTACACTAAAAGAGTCCTTATCTTTTGTGATAATTCAAATACACAAGGTGAGTTATCTTTGTGAAACGTCTGACCGTTTACTGTATAAATTCAATTAAAGCCATCTACATGAAACAACACACACTCAAATTGATTTCTATTGTTTATGGTAGCCAAATATTATGTATCTATACTAACATGCACGCTCGACAATTACAGCGATGACTTCAGGCAAAGGAATCAAATATGGCTCGTTCAAAAGATCCCTAATTAATAACTAACAAGCACAGCATCAATCCTACCACTTATGCCATATCAAATGAAAACTAAAAATGTAATACGATGAAAACGGAACACATCCAGCAGGACGCTAGACAATCATCACGCCACAGGAGACACAGTGTAACCCGATTACGAGTAGCTCCCGAATGAATTGTTGCGGTGAAAACCCTGCAGCTACTCACTCGTAAGTAATTGGTATCGTCCTTGCCGGGTCCTGCCGGGCAACAGTCACCACCTAACGAAGCAATAAATAGCACAGCGAATGTGTGTGTTTTTTTGGTCCCAGATGTCCTCGGACCCTGTCAACCGGATGTGATACGTGAAACTGCAACTGACACCAGCGGTTTATCTCCGGGAGCAAAGTTTAACACATTTTTTTCTAAGCCACGGATATCGGGGGTTTAAGACGTTTTCTCTGCGGTCTTCGACGTGCTGATTAAACGCTGAGACGAAGAGCCGTCTTTCCGAAGTCAATCGAAGCCCCACCGAACGCGAGCTTCTAACTGCATTAGAGGGATCGATATCGTCCCTCGCCGAATTCCTGGAAGAGATTAATATTTATTATTTAATTTTTCTTTCTCTCCTCATCGCTGGCCGTTCGAAGCGTTCTGTGACGATATCCTGCCCCACCCTTATCGGCTCCCTCGGGGAAGTAGAAACCGTATCCTAGGATCCAGCATGCGGGCGGCCGCCGATGGTCACGGAATCTGGCGCCATCGGAGAAGATGATATTGATCCCGCTATGAGAGGGTCATCGCTGCAGCGCAGTAACCCTTGGAGAGTAACCGGCCCGAGCC